>NW_012101388.1:2426540-2429278 GCF_000951045.1 Mandrillus leucophaeus | reverse complement strand
TGGACACTATTTGGAATCATGTCATTACTTACATTGCCGATGTCTTTTCAGCATGTGTTAAAACACAGTTTTAAAACTTATACTACTGGCAAGGCTGGAGATGAACATGAATTATCAGGTTAGAAATGAACTTTGTGGCCCTAGAGAACAGCACTTACAAATGAATTTGAACACTGCTATGGCTATTTCACATCTAAAACCAGAATTTAGCACTAGCACTGTGAAATGATTTTACTTTGAAAAACCGAAGTGGCCAAATCACCTACCAACCTAAAATATCTTAAATGGTCCTCTGTTATTTTCAGGGAAAGACTCAATACTCTGGGTTTTCCTATAAATCTGGACCCTCCGTGATCTGCTTCAAAATTTTCATCCTCACTCCCATTACCACCCAGGTTCCTCTTAGACACATTCAATATTCCACCAACATTCACAGGCCATGAGAGTTCACATTTCAAGAGCTTTTCACTATGCTCTTTACTGCAGAAATGCCTTTCAATCCTTTCTCTTGCCTTTTTAAATTATACTAAATGGACCTAGTTAATCATTTCATTGGAAGCCATCCCTGATATATTCGTCCCAACTCAGAAATTCCCTAAAGCAAAGTTAACTAGTTTTTCTGAGATCCCACAAAGACACAGCATGCTATCAATGTGAATAAATGTAAGACTATATTTGCCCTGGTCAGAATCCAAAACATTAATGTTTTTTTCGCTAGTAGTCCCTCCCCAAGAGACTCCCAAGATATATTATTTCCTTTTTTTTTTTTAGACAGAGTTTCACTCTTGTCACCCTGCAATGGCACAATCTCCGCTCATTGCAACCTCCGCCTCCTGGTTTCAAGTGATTCCCCAGCCTCAGCCGCCTGAGTTGCTTGGATTGCAGGCGCCCACCACCATGCCTGGCTAATTTGTTGTATTTTTAGTAGAGATGGAGTTTCACCATGTTGGCCAGGCTGGTTAAAAACTCCTGACCTCAGGTAATCTGCCCTTCTTGGCCTCCCAAAGTGCTGGGATTACAAGTGTGAGATACTGCACCTGGCCCAAGTTATATTATTTCAGTCACAGACACCAAACTTCTCTTGGGGAATGAGTGAACTTTGAGGGTGAACATATCTCAGTACTACTTAGGAGGAAGAAGCTGAGCCTAGGAGGGCCACATCAGGGATACCAAATCTGAAGTCTGAAGTTTCATATGTTGCTAAAATGGAAATATCTCCTCCTCCATTTCTACATCCTTTCCAATCTGCCATGGGAATATGACACTCACTAGTGCTTTGTGTATGTTTTGGGGTTTTATTTGTTTTCCACAGCAGAGCATTTATATATTTATTCCTTTGGTTATAGAGTTGTATGGAGCTTGTATTTCTTCCTTTATTGTTATTTTATTTTATTTTAGTAAGAATAATTAACGTGAGAACTATCTTCTTAAGAATAAACTACAATATTTTATCTGTAGGCAGAGTACTACACAGTTGATGTCTAGACTTGTATATCTTGCATAACTGAAATTTTATACCCAATGATTGGCAACCCCTCCTTGTCCCTTCCCTAGCCTTTAGAAACCCCCATCTTATTCTTTTCTTCTATGAGTCTGACTATTTTAAAAACCTCATATATGTGGAATAATGCACTCTTTAAACTTCTGTGACTGGCTTATTTTACTTAGTATAATGTTCTCCAGGCTCATCCATGTTGCTACACATTCTAGAACTTCCTTCTATTTTAAGTCTGAACAATATCGCATTGTATGCTTATGTGTGTATATATGTGTGTGTATCACATTTTCTTTATCCATTCATCTGTCCATGAAAATTTACATAATTTTCACATCTTAGCTATTGTGAAGGATGCTGTGATGAATATAAGAATGCTACTATATCAGTTAAAGTCCAAATTTAAATTATTTTTAGATAAGTATCCAGATTTGGGATTGCTAGATCATATGGTAGTTCTGCTTTTATTTTAAGAAAACGCCATGGTGTTTTGCAGAGTAGCTGCACCTATTGCATTCCCACCAACAAAAGGCAAGGATTCCCATTTCTCTGCACCGTTGCAAACACTTGTTACCTTTTGTTTTGTTTTGTTTTGTTTTGTTTTTGATAATAGCCATTTTGGCAGGTGCGAGGTGATGATATTTCATTGTGGGTTAATTTGCATTCCCCTGATGATTAGTGTCATTGAGCATTTTTCAATGTACCTGTTGGCTATTTATTTATATGACTTCTTGGAGAAATATCTATTGAAGTCTTTAGCCCACTACTAAGTTGAGTTATTAGGGTGATTTTTGCTCTTTGGTTGTAGGTATTCCTAATATAATTTGGAAGCTAACCCCTTACAGCCTATGTTTTGCAAATAATATATGTATTTTTTCTATTCTGTAAGGTACTTCTTACTCTGTTGCTTATATTCTTTGCTGTGTAGAAGCCTTTTGATATACCTTAAGGAGACAAGTAGTGTTTTTCTGTTTTTGCTTTTGTCACCTCTACTTTTGGTATCATTTTCATGACATTTTCCAGAACAATATCATGATATTTCCCTATGTTTTCTTCTAGAAGTTTTAGAGTTGCAAGTCTTACACTTAGGCCTCTAATCAATTTTGAGTTGATTTTTCTGTATAGTATAGGGTTCAGTTTCATTCCTTTGCATGTAGATATCTGATTTTCTAGATATCATTTGTTAAAAACATATCCTTTGTCCATTGTGTATTTTCATCTTGCCTGACAAAGATAATTTGAC
>NW_012101388.1:2414155-2425220 GCF_000951045.1 Mandrillus leucophaeus | reverse complement strand
ACAGGAATTCACTCTACAAATATATTTCAAAAATATTTGTATTTAGTTTCATGGATAAACTGTGTGTGTTTTCTTTTCTTGTAAGATCTTTGTCATATTATGTAATCAGGGTAACTCTGCGAAGTAAGTTAAGAAGCATTTTATCCTCAATTTTCTGGATATTTTTTATAGAATGATCATTACTTTATCTTTAAATGTTTGGTTTATTTATTTCCTCCATTGTTATGATGTTTTCTAACAAATGTAGCAGCAGAAAACAATGTACGTTTATTATCTTGTCACTGTTTGTCTATGTTTCAGGACAATCAGTGCAGCCCAGCTGACTCCTGGGTCTTAATTATATCTGCAAAATATTTCACTGTTGCCATATAAGGTAATATAACCACAGGAGTTGTATTCCATCACCTTTGCTATAATCTATGAGTTAGAAACAAGTTAAATGTCCAGTTTACACACAAGGGGAAGTGGGTTATATAATGACATATACCATCAGGGTTAGTTTTATTATTCTATCTACCACGCTTGTGATCACTTTCTATTTAATTTGATTTTTATTAACTTCTTGATGTTTAAGTTTACATAATTGATTGATAATTTATTTCCCTTCTAATAGATGCCTTTAAATCTGTAGACATCTAAGCATCACCTGAGCTATAGTTAACATATTTAAATACATTATGATTTCATTTATATTCAGTGCAAACTATTTTCTCAATTTTTGTTCATGTTTCATGAATCATGGATTCAGAAATGTCTTTCTTAATATTTGGGAAGCTTCAAAATATTACTCTACCCTTAATTTATAGTTTCATGTTTTGTGGTCAGATAATACCCTTTGTAATATTTTGACTATTTAAAATGTATTTAAGATTTGTTTTCTGCCCCCAAATATCATTAATCATGGTGAAAGCTTCTTGTGCACTTGAAAACCATGTGTATTCTGCAGAGGTTGTGCGGAGTGCTCTAAAAATCTTAATCAGGTCTAGTTGCTCAAGAATATCATCCAGTTGCTCAAGTTATATTGTTACTCATTTTTGTCTCTTGGATATCTGACCTTCACCTTCCCCCATCTTTCGGAAGATCCCCTGGTAGAAGCCCATGGAAAGCAGTGCTGAGCGAGTGCAACCTCTCCTCTACTCACAAGCTCCCAGGTATCATAATATTTTATGTTCACCTGCACTTGGCCTTTCAGAATTAATTAAAACTTCATTTAATTTTTTATAAATTGGTTTTATGGTTGCCAACTCTCCCACCAACAAACTGCCAAAAGTGAAACAATTTTACACAACATGTCTTTCTTTGGAGTGGTTTATCACCATTAGTAATCGTTCACCTTGTGAATTTAGCTCTTCTCCGTTTTATCCAAAAGAACAATTTTGCCCGCTTTTGGAGTGGCAATGATCTTCTCTTGTAGTTTCTACTTCCTAAGTATAAGTGGAACTAAAAACCCTTGGGGCTTGAAAACAGGCAGAAATATTTCTGATACCCCATCCTCAATTCAGAGCCAGCTTGCCCCAGTTGGCACCTCCACAGGACGGTCCTCTGTCCGAAATGGTCACTGCTCCAAAATGTGGGGTACATATAGTTCGATAGATTTTGAATCCTGAAAACGACAAAGGGAATCAATCTGGCAGAGGTTAATAAAAATGCTTCCTTATTGACTATTGTTGAGAATGATAAATAGTGAAATGTTGCAAAGTAAAGATATAAAGGGCAAACTGGAGACTTATCCTACAAAATTTAATTATTCCTTTTTATGAAAGGTGATACACAGAGGATTTGTGAGGAATGGCGACACATTTCACAGGTTATACTCCTGCCCCAAGGGGCTACCTTTGGATTTTTTACTCTTGTGGATGTTATTGGTTTTCATTAAAATAAGAGAAAGTGGTACAAAAGTTTCCAGAGAAACAACTCCACAGTACTGAGTCAGCAACATGAGAAGCAGGATTGCTATTTAATGATTATGGATGCATATGCATATGTGAACATGTGTGAACACACCTTGTGTATAGGACAAAATGCCTTTAGGCAACACTCACTATCTAGATACAAAGCAAGCAAATACCAGGTAGCTTTAAAAATGAGATACATTCCAGATTACATATTCATTTAAAATAGTTTATTTCTTCTATTGCTCTTTAGAGTACAGTGAAAATTACCATAAGTAACGTATTTTCTAAAATAGGCATGCATTTTAAATGAAAAATCATAATATATTATGAAATCTTATGAGCTTATTAGGAAACAAAAAGAATTCACTGGCACAGGGGACTGAAAGAAACACAGACAGTGAACTTCTGGTGTCTTCAGATCTCTAAGGACAAAATATAACAGAAAAGACTTTCTTGTTCTGTGAACCAATCCAATCCTGATTATACTTTCTATGTGCAATTTGTTTAAAAAATCTAATCATCTTCTCCTGCTCCAGATATAACCTCTCCACCCCATGTGGTTCATATTATGTAAATGGAGTCAGAAATGTAATAGCTCAAATTTGATTATAGCGGCTTGTTGCCCGTGGTACCATTAAAAGTGCAAGTTGACACATGAGCTTCTAGTTTATGGTACTGCATGTCATAAGCACATTAGTTAAAGCAGTAACAACAGCCCTGTTTGCTTTTATACTGCAACTGGCAAAAGACATATTTGTAGAATAGGCTAACTGCTGTAACAAAAAACTCTCAAATCTCAGTGGATTACACAGCAGAGGTTCTCACATATTTCTCAGTGGGATGGAGGTGGACAGCAACCAGGGAAGACCCTCCACTCCCTAGGCTCTGCTTCTTCCCTGGGGCTCCCAGTCCTTCACTGCATCCTTTGGCCTCCAGTGACAAATGTACTAGGGAAGACTGCACAGAAGAGTTAAGTGAGAGGTGAAGAACAGGCTTGCAAGTGGCACCACCTCTTCTGCCCTTTCATTGCACAGATCTCAGTCACATGGGCAGTCTTTGCAAGGGAATCATGAATGCTGACAGCAAGGTGCTAACTCAAATAAATACAGATATTTTTGGACAACTCATGGGGATCTATTAAAGACAATACACAGCCAAATAGAAAATAGATAACATACAATGTGACTTGGTCCTAAAGGTGTCAGGTCAATGAAGAGAACAATTATTTTTAAAGTAATTTTTTAGACTGCAAAAACGTAGTTTTATTTTTATAAATAAGCTTATAATTTTATAAAAATTACTAGAGAGTAGTGAAGGTGGCAGGTAAATGAAAGATAGGAAAACACTTCTCTACCTTCCTTGGTCCCAGGAATAGACTGTCCAGTAATTCTAGACTCTTGTGGCAATTTATCATTTGTCAGGAGTCACCACAGAGCCACTGCAGGGATTTCGGGTATTTATATTGCTGTACCCACAGAAATAAGGATCAACTCCTTAAGCTAGTACTTTGGTGATATTAGTTAAGTGCATACTGACAAATAGTACGTGGACTCTTTTTTTCTTTTTTTCTTCCAGCTTTTATTTTGTGTGTAAGTTATTTCTGGGGTTAAATTATTAGTTTAACATTCTGCACACTATGAAACAATAAAGAAGAATTAAAACAGGTCATTTTCTTGTGACTCTGGTACTTTTTTTATTATTGTTTATTTGTTTGTTTGTTTGTTTATTTATTTTTTGAGACGGAGTCTCGCTCTGTCACCCAGGCTGGAGTGCAGTGGCCGGATCTTGGCTCGCTGCAAGCTCCGCCTCCCGGGTTCCCGCCGTTCTCCTGCCTCAGCCTCCCGAGTAGCTAGGACTAAAGGCGCCGCCACCATGCCCGGCTAATTTTTTGTATTTTTAGTAGACACAGGGTTTCTCCATGTTAGCCACGATGGTTTCTCCTGAACTCGTTGATCCGCCTGCCTCGGCTTCCGAAAGTGCTGGGATTACAGGTGTGAGCCACCTCACCCCGCCCGGTACTTGTTACAAGTCATATAATGCACAAGAACATAGTTTATTTTATCAGGGCAAATACAGACCTAGATTCCAGCTTACAAAGCACACCAAGACACTGGATTGGAGAATCCTAGAGAATGCACATTTTGAAACTCAGACAGGATTTTGTAAGGGTAAAGTTATGGAAACTGATAGTATTATAACACTAAATTGCAAGCCTTGAGGGAAGTCAAAGTAGAATCAGCCTCAAGGAGGAGAAAAGAAACTGATTATATTACATATCTATACTTAATGCTGAACTGCAGTAGCTTTTCCACATAGATTGCTTAAGTGATTGTTAAAACACCTTACAAGTGTCATTGTCATAAATGTCATATATTCCAAAAGTTATAGATTTTTGTGAAGGATAATTCTACTTATCTCATTGTACAATAAAATTAAGAAAACACAGATAATCAAAATAAGAAAAAGACAAAATATCACAAATAATTCTACCTCATGGAGACAACTGCTCTTACCTAAGAATACATCTTTTCAACATCCTTTTCTGTATTTCAATGTGATCACATTATGTGCTATTGAGAATGATCTGGTGAACAGTGGCATTTATACTGTCACTCATTGGTTATCTACCATTTCTGGCAATTTTAGTTTAAACATGATTTAAAGCATTTTGATTTATTTTATGCATTGTGTTATACAATTTGAAGTTATTTTCTTATCTTTATATAGAATAGACTATCAGAAAGGAAGGAATTGAGATCTCAATTACAAATTCACAATTTCAAAGGTGAAAAAAATGAGTCAGATAGATTCTTGACTACAATGTCCCTCTTATTCCAAAATGGCATTTCCCTCTCATTTCCCGAGGCTGGAAAGAGCCCACATTTCTCAAAACCTTCGCAAGTTCCCATTACAGTAAAATGTCTACTTGGCCTCTGTTTTAATTCCATATTTAGTCATTTTGCCAGCAATCACATTGTAAGTGTCATTTGCAAATGGAGTCTCATAAATACTCCGGTTTGCACATTTTTGTGTGCAGAGCATTCACACTTGATGATGCAGTTTCATTTTAGTTAACGAAAATTTTATGCATTTGGGATTCTTTGGTTCCCAACATGATTAAACCCAATGCTATAACTAAAAAGCTCTTACGGCAATTTATCATTTGTTGGCTTTAAAGGAAGTTCATTACTTCATCCCATGACATTGCTTTCTTTGCAAGTTGCAGAACAGATTTTTCACTAAAAGACACTAGTCATCTCACATTTTAGTATCCATACTACCCAGAGATTTTTTTTTTTTTTAATTCTAAATGCTGGTTTTTTTTGTTTGTGTGTGTGTGTGTGTGTGTTTTGTTTTTTGTTTTCCCTTGAGGCAGACACAAGAGGGAACTTATAAAAAGACAGGGAGATAGAATCTTTATTCCTTCTTCTGAACCTTACAATTAATTTAATATAATTTTTTAGTTTTGCCACTTGCTGTTTTTGTATTTTACTAACATAGATTAGTAGCTACAAAAGGAAACAAGGCAGTCTGCTCACCTGCTTACTAATACAAACAATGAAAATAGTTTTACTTCCCAAAGGCCTGTCATGTACTGTGATTTATTCTTGGTGCTTAAAATTAATTATGTAACTCAATGTTTACAGCTTCTTTCCTAGAAGATTGTTCATATTAATTTACAGAAGGGAAGATGAGGATCTAAAATTTAATGTAAATTATCTAGGGGTCAAGTCCTAATCAGTAGAACAGCAAGTTTCACTTCCAGGTTTGACTTACCACAAATCTGCAATTTGTAACCAAACTGCAACCTTGTTTGACTCCAAAATAGTTGACAGAGAGCTGTTTAGTAGAAGGAAAATAAAAGAAGTTACAATTTTAAATGAGAACTTTGTATTATTTAACATATCAATAATTATACCTTTCTCACACTATCACAGAAAACCAAGAGCTGCCTGTCCTCAATCTGTACACCATTGTTTGTACTTCATTATTTGTACCCCAAAGAAATTGTATGGGTTACAAATAATTTAATCTGCTGATTACCCCATTATGACATTTCCACTTCCTTTTTAATTTTTGAGAGAAATGATGGCAATTAACTTTAAAATACTATTTAAAACATTTATAAGTACTCCATTATTTTACACTTCTTTTTGGAACTCACTTCAGATTTACAGAATGTTGCATATTTGTTTATATGGGCGTGAACCCGGGAGGCGGAGCTTGCAGCGAGCCGAGATCCGGCCACTGCACTCCAGCCTGAGCGACAGAGCGAGACTCTGTCTCAAAAAATAAATAAATAAATAAACAAACAAAATCTAGTTTATTTTGTCTTTCGCCTAAGAGTGTACAGTCAACACACTGTTTTCAGAAAGTAGCTGCCTTATTTCTTCTTCTCAGTTTATTTATGTTATTCATTATTCATTTTGAATACAGTAGGATTTATCTGTCTTTGTTTTCCACTCTTTTTTTCCCTCATCTTCACTGTTGATTTTATTTGTGCGTGTTTGTGTGTGTGTGTGTGTGTGTGCAATAAGTATTGCCATTTATACAGAGTTGAAATTTATAGAAAGGTCTACTTAAATGAGTGTCCCTCCTCCATCCTTTTTCACACATTTCCATAAACTTCTTATTGGAAACTTAATCTCATTGGGTTCTGACTCACCCTTCCTCCGTGTCCTTTTGTACAAATGAGCATCTACCTGTGTATTTCTTATACCAGCTTTTTCTTACAAAAAAAAAAAAAGAGAGAGAGAGAGAACACACTTAGTCTCCTTGTGCTTACAACAAAAAATACTGTAAATTAGGTGGCTTATGTACATCAGAAACACATTGCTTAGAGTTCCTCACATGGTGGAAAGGGTAAAGAGCTTTTCTTGGGCCTCTTTTATAAGGGCACTAATTCCATTTATGATTAGCTCGTAAAGGCCCCACTTCTTAATACTATCACATTGGGGATTCAATTTCAACATAAAACTTCTGGGAGGACACGAACATTCAGATGACAGCATACACTATAGATATTCTTTTGAACTTTGTGTATTTTTAATATCTGACTTCTTTCACATAGCACAGGAATAATAGACTACAGGCTGTGGGCCAATACAGCCCATGGCTCATAAGCTAAGAATAATTTTCACATTTTTAAAGATTGAAGAAAAGAAGAGAAAAAATATGGGTAAAGATTGTATATGGCTTGCAAAGCCTAAACTATTTGTTAGCTGGTCTTTGACGTCAAAGTTTTTCTAGCCTTGATTAGCATAATGTTTTTGAGGTCTGTTTATATTCTAGCATATAGCAATAATTCACTTTTGTTGCTGAATATGATTCCATTGCATGGATATATTATATTCAGTTTATCCACTTGCTAATTGATGGGCATTTGTGTTATTTCCATGTCAGATGGATATCTGGTTCTATGAATAATGATCTCATGGCTACTCATGCATACAATGCTTTGTGTAATCGTATGTTTTCATTCCTCTCAGTGACATACCTAGTAGCAGAGTTGCTGAGTTGTATGGCAAATATATGTTCAACTTTTAAAGAAAATTTCAAACTGATTTCCAAAGGGGCTACACCGTTTTTTACTTCTACCAGTGATATATGAGGGTTCTCATTTATCTACATTCTTGCCAACATTTTTTTCTTTTTCTTTTTATTATTGCCACTCTAATGAGTATGAATTGGTATCTCATTGTGATTTTAATTAGCATTTCTCTAATACCTAATGATGATAAGCATTTTTAAGAGTACTTTTAAAGTTTAGGTTGGATGTCCTCTAATCATGGAATAGAAACAGTTCTTTACATATTTTAGACACAAGTCTTTCTTTAGATAAATATTTGCAAATACCTTTTTCTTCATGTGTGCCTTATCCTTTTGCTTTCACAACAATTCCATTTGTAAAGGAAACTATTTTATGATTCTTAATTGGCTTTTGTAAAGACTTGCATTTACATTCATAATGAGTATATGTGGTTTTATTTTCGTGTAATGTCTTTGTCTTGTTTTGGTAATACTGGTCTAATAAAATGAGTTTGAAAGTATTCCCTTTAATTTTTCTGGAAGAGATTGTGTATAATTGGTGTTACTACTTTCTAGTAAGTTACTACTTTCTGGTAAGTTTGAGGTAAAATTCATAATTAAGGCACTGTGTTGAGGGATGATTCGTAACTACATATGTAATTCCATTATATGTGGGGCTATTTGGGTTGTGTATTTATTCTTAGTTCAAACTTGGTAGAGTGTGTTTTTCAAGAAATTTGTCTATTTCATGTAACTTACAAAGTCATTAATAAATTCCTTTATTCTTTTAATATTTGTAGCATCTATAGAAACATCATTTATGTAATTTCTTCTAAGGTAAATTGCATCTTACTTTTTTCCTAAGAGAAGAAAATTTAGGTTTATTAATTTTATTGATTGTTCTCAAAGAACCAGCTTTTGATTTCACTGATTTATATCTATTGCTTTTTACTTCAATTCACTTACTTTAATCTTTATTATTTTCTTATTTTTTAATTTATTTTGAGTTTATTTTACTATTTCTATCCTACTTACATTAGCCAGAAATCGAAGTCAATGATCTGAGGCTTTTCTTCTTTTCTAATGTAGTTGTTTAATGCTATAACTCCCTCCACAAAACTCTGTTTCATCAGCATCCCACAATATTTAAGAGACTTTGATTTCAATTCCTGTCAGTTTAAACCACTTTCTAGTTTTTTGTTTTGTTTTGTTTTCTTCTTAAAACCATGTTATTTAGAAGTGTGTTAATCTGTTACCAAATATTTGGTGATTACCCACAGTTATTTTTGTTATTGATTTCTAATTTAATTATCTTATCAGCAGTGGGCATACTATATCTGGAGTAAATACTTTCAAATGGATTGAGACTGCTTTATGGCCCTGAATTTGTCTATCATTGTGTAAGGTCTGTTTGCACAGAAACGAATGTGTATTTTCATATTGCCAGGTATAGTTTCTATAATGTCAATAAATCACACTGCTTGGCAATGACATTCAAATCTTCTATAATTTTACTTACTTTCTGTCCTCTTATTCTATCAATTATTGAGAGATAGGTATTGAAAGCGTCAACTATAAATTGTGAAATTGTACTTTTCTCCGTTTAACTGTATCTGTTTTTGCTTTATATATTTTTGAAGCTTTGCCATTTGATGCATAGGCTTTTAAGATTGGCGGGTCTCTGATGAATTGACATTTTATCATTATGAAATGACTTTCTTTAATACTAATATTATTTGCTCCGCTATCTCTGTTAATTGATGCTACTATAGCCCCTCTAGGTTTTTGAATTAGTGGTGGCATCTCATATTGTTTTTCATCATTTTCTTCTATCTTATGTGCATCTTAATGTTTGAATGCATATTTCATAGCATACAGTTAAGCCTTGAACTTCTCTCATGTGGCAAGCTTTTTGATGTTGTTGTTTAGTTTTTTTCGTGTTTGTTTTGGAGACACGGTCTCACTCTGTTGCCCAGGCTAGAGTGTACCATGTCTAGCTAATTTTTTTTTTGGGGGGGAGAGTAAATTTTTGTTGTTGTTTCTGTTTTTTGTTTTGTTTTAGATGGAGTTTCGCTCTTCTTAACAGGCTGGAGTGCAGTGGTGCGATCTCGGCTCACTGCACCCTCCGCCTCTTGTGTTCAAGTGATTCTCCTGCCTCAGCCTCCTGAGTAGCTGGGATTAAAGATGCCTGCTACCACACCCTACTAATTTTTGTACTTTTAGTAGAGACAGAGTTTCACTATGTTGGCCAGGCTGGTCTCGAACTCCTGACCTCAGGTGATCAGCCTGCCTCAGCCTCTCAAAATGTGGGGATTACAGGCGTGAGCCACCAAGTCCGGTTTGGGAGGGGTGGGTACTTTTTAGTAGAGACGGAGTTTCACCATACTGGCCAGACTGGTCTTAAACTCCTGGCCTCAAGTGATCCACCTACCTCAACCTCCCAAAGTGCTGGGATTACAGGTGTGAGCCACTGCGCCCAGTCAGCTTTGCATTTTATTAGGTTGGTGCAAAAGTAATTGAGGTTTTGCCATTATGATGAATAATACTTTAATAATACATTTAGAACATTTATATTTAATGTGATCCTTGATGTAGATGTTTTTAATCATTTTGCGCTTGTTTGCTATTTTTCCTAGTTGTGTTGTTAGTGTTTTGTTTGTTTTTTGGTTCTCATTCCAGATTTATTACTTCCGTTCCAGGTTGTACCAACAATAACAGACACACTTCTTTTCTATACAACACAGAAGCCATTGTCATAGACAACAAGCAACTCTGGTGCTTTTCAAACACTACTTTCTCTTTTAACTTCAAGGACTTGATGTTAGTTGTTAGGGCTGCATTAACAAAGTATGACACAATGGGTGGCTTAAACACGTGAAATTTGTTGTCTCAGTTCTGGAGGCTTGAAGTGTAAGATGAAGGTCTTGACAAGGTTTTGTCTCCTGAGGGTTGGGAGGGAAGGATCTGTTCCTGACTTCTCTCTTTGCCTTACAGATGACTGTTTCCTCCTCCTAGTGTTTTCATATGGTCTTCCCTCTGTGTGAATCTATGTCCTAATCTCCTCTTCTTATAGAGACACCAGTAATATTGATTTAGGAACCAATCTAATGACCTTACTTTAACTTAATTACATGTTAAAGACCCTGTGTTCAAATATAGTCAAATTTATATGTTGAGTACTAACCCTCAATATTCAACATGTTAATTTTTGGCAGACACAATTTAAGCTACAACAAGTTCTCTGATTTCTATTATATTTTTTATCTTTCATAATCCTGTGGTGTATCCAGTGATACCCAGGAGCCAGGTGTGTGAATATGATTGAAAAGACCCATGAAAGAAAAGTAACACAATGTTGGATGTTTCTGTTCAGTCAAAGCTACTGGCACAGAAGCCATTTTCACAAAGGAAAGGTAGATCATACATCTTATTAATAATTTTTGTCTTTCTTTTTCTGAAACAACTTTATAGAGTGGGAAGCAATTCACATACCATACAATTCATCCATTTAAACTGTACCATTCAATGTGCACCTTTTCTTGGTTCATCGTTCTTTGTTTTCTAACTTCTTTGGCTTAAGCAATTTTTAATTATTCTATTTTATCTTTTAAGTGAACTAGATGTAACTTTATTTTTTTTTT
>NW_012101388.1:2412681-2414105 GCF_000951045.1 Mandrillus leucophaeus | reverse complement strand
TGATACCCAGGAGCCAGGTGTGTGAATATGATTGAAAAGACCCATGAAAGAAAAGTAACACAATGTTGGATGTTTCTGTTCAGTCAAAGCTACTGGCACAGAAGCCATTTTCACAAAGGAAAGGTAGATCATACATCTTATTAATAATTTTTGTCTTTCTTTTTCTGAAACAACTTTATAGAGTGGGAAGCAATTCACATACCATACAATTCATCCATTTAAACTGTACCATTCAATGTGCACCTTTTCTTGGTTCATCGTTCTTTGTTTTCTAACTTCTTTGGCTTAAGCAATTTTTAATTATTCTATTTTATCTTTTAAGTGAACTAGATGTAACTTTATTTTTTTTTTCTTTTAGGGTTTGCTTTAGGGTTTACAGTGTGCATACTTAACTTGTTACAGTCTACTATCAATTTGTACTATACCATTTCACAAATCGTATAAGATAAAGAAGCTTTCAAATGGTATACCTCCTTTCTTTCCTTTCAGACATTCATACAATTGTTATCATATACTTTATTATTGTATATGTTATAAATCCTATATTACATTGTTTTCATCTTTATTTTAGCAACCAATTACTTTTTAAATACATTTGAATGCTAACTGAATTTCTCGTGCATTGACCTTACAAGTGATTTCTCATCATTCCTGGCTCTCATTCTTTTATGTAGATCTACATATTTATATAATGCCATTTTTTTTCTTCCTTAAGGACTCTTGTCACATTCCTTGAAATCAGTTCTGCTGGTGATGTCCAGGCACACCTTGGTTTTTGGGGATTGCTTTATCGTGCTTTGCAGGTATTGCCTCTTTTATAAGCAGAAGGTTCATGGCAACCCTTCAGTGAGCAAGTCTGTCAGCAGCATTTTTCCAACAGCAGGAGCTCACATTGTATCTCTGTCACATTTTGGTAATTCTTGCCATATTTTAAACTTTTTCATTATTATTATTATACATAGCGTTGGAGTTGTTTTGGGGCCCTCGATCTGTGACCTTATAAAAAAAATCAAAAAATCTCTAAAGGTTGTTTGTGTTCTGATTGCTGCATCCACTGGTCATTCCTCCATCTCTCTCCCTCTCCTGGGGCCTTTTACATGAGACAAAACAATATTGAAAATAGGCCAGTAAATAATTCTGCAATAGCCTCTATGTGTTGAATTATTTGTTTATTTCATCTAGTTTTTAAGTGAAAGAGTGAGTCACACATCTCTCACTTTAAATAAAACACTAAAAATGATTAAGCCTATTGAGGAAGACCAATTTAGGCTGAAAGCTATGCCTATCACACCAAACAGTTTGCCAATTTTTCAATGCAAAGAAAACATTCTTGAAGAAACTTAAAAGCGGTACTTTAGTCAACAAATAATAAGAGTGTGAATACCTCGGGAGGCCGAGACGGGCAGATCACGAGGTCAGGTGAT
>NW_012101388.1:2403128-2411963 GCF_000951045.1 Mandrillus leucophaeus | reverse complement strand
CAAAAAAAAAAAAAAAAAAAAAAAAAAAAAAGTTGCTACACTAGACAATAGATTTTCAATAGAAACAAAACAGGCTTCCATTTAATGAAGATGCCATCTAGGACTTTCACTGATAGAGAGCAGAAGTCAATGCCTTGATTTAAGGTTTCAAAGGACAGGGCGACTCTCTTGTTAGGGGCTAATGCAGTTGGTGACTTTCAGTTGAAGCCAATGCTTATTTTCTATTCTGAAAATCCGAGGGTCTTTGAGAATCATACCAAATGTGCTCCACCTGTGCTGTATGAATGGAACAACAAAGCCTGATGACAGCACATCTTTTACAGCATGATTTACTAAATATTTTAAATAGAGACCTATTCTCACAAAAAAATAAATAAATAAATAAAAAGATTCCTTTCAAAATATTACTTCTCATGGGCAATGTACTGGGTCACCCAAGAGGTCTGAGGGAAATGTACAAGAAGCTTAATGTTGCTTTCATTCCTGCTAACACAACATCCATTCAACAGCCCAAGGATCAAGGAGTTATTACTGTTTTCAAGTCTTATTATTTAAAAAGTACAATTTGTAAGGTTTTGAGAGGTTCAGTGCTTAATGGAAGAAATAACTGCACATGTGGCAGAAAAGAAGAGCGCTAGAATGGAAACTGGAACCTTAGATGTGACTAAATTGCTGTAATCTCATGATCAAACTTTAAAGAATGAGGAGTTGCTTCTTTTGGATGAGCAAAAAGGTGGTTTATTGAGATAGAATCTACTCTTGGTTAAGATGCTGTGAAAAGCTGTTGAAAGCAAAAGATGGTTTGACATTACGTTTTCTACTTTACGATGAGTTTATGGAGATATTAAATGCATTTTAACATGATATTTTTGACTTATTATGCATTTATTGGGACATAACCACATTGTAAATTGAGATTATTTGTTGAAAAAGAAAGAATGACATTTTAACTTACTTTTATTTTTATTGGTAAGATTTTTGAAGTCTTGAGGGGGTGCAGTTGAAAATACCCTTTTTAATCTTCCCCTCCAAAAAAATTATAAAGCCCTTGGAGTTTATGTAAAACCAATCTTAGGAAAATTGATTAAATCTGACAAATTACAACCAGAAGAAATAAACTTAATTTGCTCAGCAAACTAGGCATAAAGATGAAAGAAAAAATCAACAAAATTATATTTTTATTATATTGCCATATTGAGTCATTTTAAATCTATGACTGGATATAAATTAAATGCTTTGTGACCCATAAAAATAATATGCTATTACTTTTAGATTCAACGTCTTCACATTTCTTCTCAAATGTAGAAAAAGTAGAGAAGGTACACAGAAGAGGTAAGCTGACAGGCACCTTGCCATGTACAAATTAAATTCATACAAATTAACTCATGATGAAAGAGAGAGACAGAGAGAGAAAAAGGGGGAGAGAGACAGAAAGAGAAAGAAAAGGAGAGCGATCCAATTATCTCTTTCATTGTATGAATTGAATTCGTACATGGCAAGGTGCCTACCAAATTATCTCTATTATGTATTTTCTCTGCTTTTTCTAGGTTTGAGGTTACTACCAGAAGAAACGAGAAGACTTTGACTCTAAAAGGAAGTAGCATATTATTTTTATGGGCCACAATGTGTTCATTTCATATCTAGTGATAGGCTTAAAATGACTCTATACAGCAATATCATAAATATAATTTTGTTGATTTTTCTTTCATCTTTATTCCTAGTTTGTTAAGTAAATTAAGTTTATTTCTTCTGGTAGTAATTTGTCAGCTTTTAATCAATTTTCATAAGATTGGTTTTATGTAAACTCCAAGGGCTTTATAACTCCAAGTTTATACTTCATATATCCAATTACCTAAATTTTAGGTAGTGTTTAGTTAATTAGAATTATAATGAAATAATTTTAAAAAATTTATGTATTTAGAAGTAAAATGTTCCTCTAAATGGAATGCTAGGCTATATTTATTATGCCATAAAATGTCTTGACATCACTGTAAATAACAGTGACTTAGTAATTAACTCCTCTGTGTGGTCCTCAGAGGAAAATAGAAATAAAGAGAAATGAGCGATCTCTTTGGTGATTTGTAACCCAATAATTTACTGGAGTTTGGTAGGATTACAAATTAATATTGTGTTTCCATTGATTTGCAGACAGAGATTCTTGTTGAAACCAAGCAACTCTGGGGTTATTTAAATATCATGTCCAAGCTTGATGATATAGGCTAAGTTGGATATTAAATGGAGGAGGCAGGCACTGTAGAGCCTATCTGGTAAAATCAGGTCACCTCGACAATGTACTTCTGTGATTAGAAATTCTTCCTTGTGATTGATAAGTCCTATTTGTTGGCTTGCTTCTGCTGGACATATTTCTGCATGCGTGACTGATAAGAAAAGGATTAGAATCTCAAATACAGGCTTCACCTGATTGCTTTTGTAAACAGTAGAAATATAAGACTTACCATCTCTAGAGTTTCTCAAATGTTTAAAACATTAAACAATACTCACTACTTGCTCCTCTCATATAGCAGTATATTTGAATTCATAATTTTTACTTCCGATGGACATTTAATTTATTGTTTCTTTTGATTTGTTTGTTTGGTTGGTTATTTTTAAATACTTGACCGTGTAATGGTATTATGTCTTCTTTTCACATTTGTCTTGTCTGGACATAATCTGTGTGTGTGTGTGTGTGTGTGTGTGTGTGTGTGCGCGCGCGCACGTGCTTGTCTCTATTAACTTTGTAATATGTTAATTATCAATATCAATTAATCGCAAATACTATATCTATAGATTTTCAGGTAATGTATTCATCAGTACTAAAAAGCTATTTCAGTGAAATTACATAAGAACATTAATAGACATACATGGCTATATAATTTCAGTTCTACTTAATTAATTGCTAGGCTTTTGTATAATTTCTATCTAAGATTAAATTTTCTTCACTGTAAATACTCTGATTATTTGATTTGTAGTTTTTCAAATTTCTACCAATTTGAGTAACTTCATGAATGCCCAAAAGAAGAAACCTTTAATTGTTTCTCGATCATTTCTTTCAATTCCATTTTATAATCTCATATTAATGAAGAATCATAGCATATCATTCATGTCAGGTGCAGAGTTTAACTAAATTGGTCCAATAATAAAGTTGGGACTACATTTTTATTTTGTCTTGTAAATCTGAGGACAATATTTAATTTAAAAAAAAAAAACCCTGGAATATAATTGTGTTACATACATATATAAGTGGATTTTACAATATTTTAGTCCCAGTAAGACAATAGTAATTTATCATTAACTAATATCCACAAAGTATAGATAAATCTTCTCATCATTTATATAATTGCCAGCTAAACTTTCATTATTCATTACAAGATACACATGAATCTAACCAATGGTAAAAATCAGAATATCTCAATTCAGCTCAACTTCTTATCTCTTTTGCTCACTGAATTGGTGAGCAGTAAACTATCTTTCACTTTTAATTTAAAAATTATGGCAACTTTGAACATTTGATAAACATTTGCAGATGCTGATTCACCAAAATGTAAAACAACAACAACATCGTTTAGAAAAAAATTCCCCTTTTATTAGACTAGAAAGCTTTCTTGATTTTTCTGACAAAGTTTTATTTTAAAAAAATCAGTAACCTTCAGCAGACATTCACCAGGACTTGACAAAGTTTTGATTGAGGAAAGATTGATTCTCTAAAGTTTGAGTGGTCAGACATGCACTGAATTTGCTGTGGTTCATTGCTATATCCCAGAAAGGATTTCTAGCCATTCTCGCCTAATGAGCTTATTAGTAAAAGGCTGAAGGGATCACAGATTGTCTATCAAGGAAGATTGTCAGTCACAAGCTGTTAGCGACTCTGCTGTGATTTATCCACCATGAGTAAAGAACAGAATGGTGCTAAAATGCCACTTATTATGTCCCACAGCTTGTGCAGTAACACAAATAAAATATGTGGAGCAAAGGTTTAAAGGAAAAAATAAGTTCTGAAGAAGAAAATCAAAGGAAATTAGACAGAATAGTGCTTTACTACCTCCCATTTCCTTTAGTGGTAATTATAATGCAGAGGAAAAAAATCAAAGCACCTACAGCAATAATAGCAAAGGCCAAAATGAGGCTATTAAACTACAGTTGGAAAAAAGTACATTTTTAAAAAAATTTTAAACATGCCTGCTTGACTGCTGTTAGCAACAGGTAGAATGAACTTTTCTTCTTGGAGACAGATTTTTTTTTTTCAAATAAAATAGCTATTTACAATTTTTCCCTATTTCCCACCCACCTGTTAATATCTTAACTCAGCTTTCAACCCAACATTTGGAAAGAAGGAAGCTGTATATCTTGAAAGAAATATCTCAGAGCCAAATTAATTTGTTGATGAGTACCTCAGGATTGGTGAAAAATTGGCAATGCTGACTCTTAGGTATTTGATAATTATTTTATATCATGATTTTATTCACATTTATATAAACTAATGGTCATATAAACTAACAAATTCATGTGCATACTTATTTTCCTTGAAAATTTGTTAGTGAAAATATATAAAACTTTATAAAGAGGATGGTGATTGAATTTAATTGCCAATGCTTATTTATTACACGGAAATGTAGTTTTAGAAAGTTTTCAGTTTGTTTTGTTATTTTTAAAAGGATTATGAAACACCTTTTAAATGAAATAACACATTCATTTAATGTGTTAGAGAGAGAGAGCCTCTGCTCTCTACAGCTACCCCCACCAAATTGGTTGATCTCCCATCTTAGCACAATTTGGTGGGTATGAACTCTTCTATATCTAAGTCCTGTTCCTCATTCTTGGGGCAGAAGGAGTTGAAGTGACCATCTTGTGATCCATTCACACCTTTTACCAGAGGATGCTCTCTGGTGTGAGAGTAAAATCAGGAAAC
The DNA here is from genome assembly GCF_000951045.1 of Mandrillus leucophaeus. Taxonomy (NCBI): domain Eukaryota; kingdom Metazoa; phylum Chordata; class Mammalia; order Primates; family Cercopithecidae; genus Mandrillus; species Mandrillus leucophaeus. Next base: position 2,407,057 of record NW_012101388.1, on the reverse strand, counting down.
AAGTCTGACTTCCTGACCAACACGATAAATGCACCTCCATGAAAATAAACGCATCATGTTTCTTAGTGTCCTTATCTACGCAATGTTCTTAATAAGATGTCCCTAGTCAAAAATTGCTTGTATTACTATAAATCCAGAATCTATGAATTTAAGAGACATGGTTCCCTGGAAAACATCATATAAGCTGGTGTATGAAATGGAAATATTTCCTAGACTAAAATGTTCTCTGGTATGTGATGATAACCCATTTACCTTATTGTGAGACCTCATCTACTCTAGGTCGGGGAATAGATGCTTCATGCTGGAAAGAAGAACATGTGAAGCTCTCCTCAATCCACTGGACTTGCACTTGCTTTTCCTGAAGTATTGACAATTTTTACTCTTGGAATTAATAAAGCTTGATCTTATTTCTGTGAGTCATATAAATCTGATTTACTTGAGTTTGACTGGACAGATTTTTTATGTTAAATTATTTCTGAAATGTTGCCTCTATTATGTTAATCATTGGTAAAAAAAAACAAAAAAAAACAAACAAACAACACAATTCCATAGTTCCAAACACCTACAGTAATGTTCGTGGAAGACAGTTTTTGCTCCATTATTCTCCTTCATCAGCCCTCAAGTCAGTTAAAATTCATTAAGTCACAGTCCAGAAGAGCATCTCAAATAGTCTCATGTCTGTACTTTTGATGATGTTCTACCACCAACCTCCAAGATATGGCTGTTATCTTCTTCTTTCTTGACAATTACAGTTTAAAAGTGCTCCCTGCACTACTACAGATTCTTAGCTAACTCCTTAACCACCCCCATACTTTGCCCACACATTCTCAGAGCCTAAATGTATCAATTTTCTTCATACTTAAAATGCAAAACAAGAAATATTAAAAGAATGAAGCTAAGTTTAGGAACTTTGGGTAAAAGTTCTTACTTATAGATGGAAAATACTCAAGTTTGATTGTATAAAAATTAAAAAGTTCTGTTGAAAAAACAAATAATATCCCAAGAACAAAAAAATTTTTTTTTTGTGAGACTTATAATACATAAAATGTTAATGTTGCCATTCTGTGAAAATCTTTTTCAAATCCATAGGGCAAATAGGAAAGAGATGTGAATGGCCAAAGCACAGAGGAAAATTATCTACATGATCAATAAATGTGAAAAAGGAAGAAATAATCTTGCCCACACATTACTATCATTAATTATAGGCTTTCTTCAAAAGATTTGGACAGCCAGAATTTGAATACACAACTCAACTATATTCTATATTATGAAATGAATATTTCTCAATTCATCATATATGAGTCAATACATATTAGGAAATTGACATTTTCACACACTGTTCCTGGATGTGTAATTAATAAAATCTTTTAAAATTTAACTGGTCAAAATTTTAAACGTACATCTTTTCATCAATTGATTTTTAAAACTCTACTCCTAGGACACATAAACTTCCCAAACATAAGGCATATACATTGCAATGTTTCTTAAAATATTTTTAACAATAATACCAAATTAGAAATGTCTTAAATATAAAGCAAGTAGGCACAATTAAGTGTAAGTATAACTAAATGCATCTTTCCATCACTCTAAAAGCTGGACCCTAATGCAGCTCTTAAATGAATGATACATATGTAAGTATTCATGTGAAAACATACAAGAATACTCTGTTAATATAGAAACCACATATCAGTATGTATAATATGAACATATGCATATTTTGTGATATAAATCCAAAAATTGCACACATACCCACACACAGATACAGGACAGGTTTGAACATATACAATCTTGAAAACACAAACTTGAAAATACATGTCAATATTTCCAGCAGCTTTCTGAGATATGTGTATTTACTGGGACTTTTACTAAGTATATATTCTTTTAGTTTATAATATTTTTAGACAGGCAGTATGTTCTGTTTTTTGTAAGATAAATAAAATGAACGTTGTTGTTACATTTTTTGGTCCTTGTTAGTTTAGCAAACTTCTCGTTTCCTTCTCCTATTATGCTGTGGGATACATATGATGTCTGTGGAAGAGCGGGAATAAAATGGTTAAATTACCCCAACCCCACTCACCTCTGCTCTTTCCACTGACAGTGAAAGAAACCATAGTAACCCTGTAAGAAGGCATCTGTGAACAAAGCTTTCCTGTAAATAAACACAGTAAATTAAGAATCTGTATTACAAATGCAAAGACACAGAATTCTCTGAAATCACTAAAAAGAAACCTGACCAAAAATGAATGAATGAATGAATGAGTGAATGAGCAAACAACAAAGTGAAGGGAGCTGACAGTCGTAGTACCGTGCAGTTTGTGACAACTTTATCATGGGTCAGAAAAATCAAGATTAGATAAACCAAGAAAATTAAGAAAGAAAAAGAAAGAGAAGAGAGGAAAGGAGGAGAAAGAAGAGAGGAAAAAAGAAAACGACAGACGACAAATTGAGATTAGATTGAAGCCATTTTAATTAATTCCATTAGTTTAACTTCACTAAAGGCAGAATTAAAATATCATTGTGTTTTTATAGGTAGTTATACCTGCATTGATAGTGAATAAATGGTCACATTTGTGTATGTTTTAGTTACATTTAGTTGAACTATTTTCTCTATTACTATCCCTGGCCTCCATAGGGAATAAAATGTGCTGAAAGAGGGAACCACGTTTAGCTAATGGACTTCACTTTTAATACTAGAGACTGACAGTGACCAGCGGCTCTGCAGAAATGATGTTCTTGAAGATTCTAAAATAGAGAGAGTAGGCTGTATCTTTGTCATCCACCAGAGTCTTGACAGCTAATGTACTGTCAAGAGTTTCCACATAGCTCTCCAAAGAGATGCTATGACCCCGCTCAACGTTGTTAAGCTACCAGTTCCACTGGAAACAAAAAAAGCAAGAAGTAATTGCAAAGCAAGTAAACAAAAATGAGTGTTTGATGATAAAAATCAAAGTTCATCGAGGTGATTAACAAGATGATGATTCCATTTGCTGTGGAAATAAGTAATAATTAAATCATTCTTTTAAAAAAGATAAATAAGCCATAACCTTGTGAATTCTAAAGTGCTGATAATTTGTGGCAATAAAACAGATGCTTGGAATGTAGAGTATAGTGGTTAGGTCAAACTCTTTGAAGAAATATTGATCTTTTCCCACTTCAAACTATAAACATTTCTGGAACATGTGTCCTTAGTTGCATTTGGTTTTCTGTTAGCTGTTAATATAGTTTGTAATTCATTTGACTTACTACTACTGGTTTTAAACAACCCTAACATGTTTTACCTTCTTTATAATTAAAATGCATAAGTTCAGTAACTTATTAAATTAGATTTCTTGGTTCCCAGCTTCCTTCTTGTATTTACTTCTGAGATTTTTTTTCTTTGTATACTGCAATGGTTTCTCATCTATTTTTGTCCTTAGAAATTAGTTCCATAGCTATTCTTCTAAAATATACAAATGTTTTCTTTATGATTTTTAAAAATACTGAAAACTGAAAATTATAGTTGATTAGTTAAATTTTTTCCCGCTAAGAGAAATTGCATCTCACACACACACACACACACATACACACACACACATATCTAGCCAAATTTTCTTTTCAAATTTAACTGGAAATAAAATTATCAAAATATTTGACCTATTAGTAAAATCTCCCAGCATTGATTACTAATTGTGCCCTAACCTAGTCCACTCTGCCACATTCATATGTTGATATCCTAACCCAAAATGTGTGACTATATTTGAAGAATAGGGCCATAAGGAAGATAACAAAGATTAAATGAGGTCATAAGGGTGAATCCCTGATCCTATAGGGCTGGGGTCCTTGTAGGAAAAGGAACTGACTCTAGAGATCTCCCTCTGTCCAGGAGAGTGGAGAGGTAGGACCATGTGATGGCACTGTGAGAAGGTGGCCATCCACAGCCCTAAGAGAGA
>NW_012101388.1:2340349-2402193 GCF_000951045.1 Mandrillus leucophaeus | reverse complement strand
GGCGATCATTAAAAAGTTGGGAAACAACAGGTGCTGGAGAGAACATGGAGAAACAGGAACACTTTTACACAGTTGGTGGGACTGTAAATGTATGTTTTTTAAGGCATTCTTGTCTATGCTATTTCCTTATGACAGCCCTAGTAGACTATAATGTTTCACAATTCCCTTCAGTGACTTAACAACATATTTTCTATTATATACTGGAGTTTTGCTATCTGGAAACTAAAGAAAAAGCAGAGTTAGTCTTAAACCATGTGTTTCAAAAATCTGAAGGAAAACAATGTGATGCTGTAGTATTTACAGGTTCTCTGTGTCTCAATCAATTCCCTTTATGCAGTAAGAGGGAAAAGACATGTGGATGGAAGAACTGCATTAAACCTAGTTCAAATGCAGAACTAAGACTGAGTTAGCACTTTATTTGTATAAGTATCACATATGTCATGTGTCACAAAATACAAGATGTATTTTCAATGTTCACAATTGGAAATTGCATACAACATAGAAAAGATAAATTTGAGGGCAGTTTTTTAAATGTGCAGGTCTTAGGTGAAAGAGTCACAGGCCTAATACAACATTTACTATAGTAATTAATTTTAGATCTCTAAAATGAAAGGACAAGAGAGTTATCCTTTGGTTTGCCAATCTTTCCACAGCTTCTAGAATAGTGACTATCACACAAAGAGCGCTCAGTAAATATGTATCCCATTAATTAATTTGGAAATTTAGTGACTTATGTGATCACACTGATATAAAATAAAAATCAATTTGAAATATTGCATTTTCCCATTCATATTTTATAAAATTACATATAAGTATCTTCAACATAATTGTGTCTTAAAAATTACTAAGCCTACCTTTTAAGTCATCTCACCAAGTTTCCCATATTGGCTTTACTTGCATTTAAATTGTTTGAGATACAGCATTTTTGAAGATAGGTATTTTCCTGTTCCCGGAAATATTTTCTCGAATCACTAGTATCCAATTGCACAAAATCAAGATGAATTAGTTTCTCTCTCCTAAGCATTTTGTAGATGGGCATGTGTGATCACAACAGTGATAACTGCATAACGCATTGCATTTTAAGTGCTTGTTAACAAGATTTCTTCACAGTGACATTCAACAGTCACTATTGTGCAGCCACATTCCAAGAATAAATATTTAAACTCTTCAAAATGTGTTTGCTGCCTGTTTAACACATTTAACAGTTGACTCCGAACATATCAAAAACTTTGCTTTTTAAAAAACAGGCATTGAATAACATTGCTTCATACAAATATAGATTTTCCAAAATATGGTTATCTTTCAAAATAAAGAGTTCAAGAGAAATTAATAATATGTACTTTGTTAGAATTTGAATATGTATTTCCCATGAGCAATAATTTTGTGGGAAAATCAACTGACATGCATTTATAGTATCTATTTATTGTAAAATATTAATACTTAATTCACATTAAATAATAACTCGTATTGACATTTTATATTAATACATACATATCAATCTAGTTCCACTAATTTTTATTTTCCTTTTCACTGAACTTTTTTCTCTTTTCTCTCTACAGCCTTTTTCATTTCTTTTTCACCTGTCTCACATTTTTATCTCCATTCTGTTCAACTTTGCTTTCTATGTCTAAGTGCACATCATGTATTTATGTTTCTATTTCTGAATAGAAACATACGAGGTTTACTGTGCTGATCCTCCAATGTCATAGAACATCAATATCTGATTAACTTTAATAAGTAATGAGAATTCTTCTTTAACTGAAAGTTAACCAGAGTGTGGCAAAGACAACGAATTACTCCCAGTACCCATTCTCCTCTTTACCTTTAACAATCAATGGGTTTCCAGTCATAGTTGGTGATATGGCTTCCCAGTAACACACCACATGCCCTTCTCTCTTACCTAGATGAGTGTAGTTCATACAACTAAGTTTAGACTGCTATGTGTGTGGAAGTGATAATTTCAACTTCTGGAACTTGTGTGATGTACCCATTAATCACAGATTTCCTTTTTCTCCTTTCCACAGTCTAGAATGTGGAGTGGAGTGGTGAGGCCGCTTGAATATATGACATTTCGTTTAATGACAGAGGCAGACCCCAGAGAATGATGAAGCAGAGATATAGAATAGAGACTTGGTCTCTAAATAACCACAGAGAGCAAAGTTGTTCTGCTACCCTAGAGTACTCCGACTGCACGTCTTTTGTCTGTGAGTTAACAAGAAGTATAGTTATGTCTCCTTCACGCACTTATTTCTGCAGCTTGGTTGGTATCATATACTATATATTGAAACTAAAAAAGAAATGTATATTTTATCTGAAAAATTCCAGGAAACTGATAGGATTCATTCTGAGCATAGATTTTGAGGTTAGACAATTTTTGGTTTCTACTCTACTTTCGCTTTCATTGTGTATTTGTTCTTGAGTCAATTATTTAACTATCAATAGCTGTGTTTTATCTTCTCCAAAGTGTAGATGAAAAAATACCAGTTGAAGAACTCATGTTTATCTTAATATAGATACAAGTGACTACATATAGAAATATTTATAGATATGTGTGTATATATATATATGGATTATTATAGACACATCTATTTATTTACTCTGTCAGCTGATAAGACCTAAAAGAAATGGCATCCCAGCAGCAATGAGAAAATCTAATACTCAGATTTTGATTTTTAATCTCATTCTTCAGTAGAAGGAATCAGGGCTCTGTGGAGTAACGTCTGGTTCTAGGGCTTGGGAATAAAGTATGCAAGATGAACCTGCAACATACTGTAGTGCCAGAAACTAAGGGAAGGGCTACAAAACAAACAAACAAACTAACTAAACAAAAAAGCTTTCATTTATGGAGGTATGTCAAAGGGGCACAGGCGTTAACTAAAACGTATGTTTATAAAAATGAATGAATCGTAGTTATAAGTAGCAAAGTATGTGAATCTAAGTAACATATTATTAGGTTTTGGTTTTTATTTTATTTTATGTATTTATTTTTTGAGACGAAGTCTCACTCTTGTCACCCAGGCTGGCATGCAATGGCATGATCTCGGCTCACTACAACCTCTGCCTCCTGGATTCAAGTGATTCTCCTGCCTCAGCCTCCTGAGTAGCTGGGATTACAGGTGCCTGCCACCATGCCCAGCTAATTTTTTTTACTTTTAGTAGAGATGGGGTTTCACCCTGTTGACCAGGCTGGTCTTGAACTCCTGACCTCAGGTGATCCGCCCACCTCAGCCTCCCAAAGTGTTGGGATTACAGTCGTGAGCCACCATGCTCGGCCTTTTTTTTTTTTTTTTGCATGTTACAACAGGCAACATAAATGTGATTTCTTTCTTATGAAGCCCTTTTCTTTCAGTTATTACATTGACTATGAACATATCACCAAATACATTAGAAAGGGTTCAAATATTGCTCAAATTTCTCAGATTTTTTACATATTCTAGACAAGGAAATATTGAATATCCTAATGTTCTTGTTGAGAATCGTGTTAGATCTGTATACATACTTCTGTTACTTGTGTGACATATCTAATCACAGCAAGGTGACAATACATTGGGAGTAGATATGATTCTTAAGTAGATTTTATGTATTGGGAGTAGATATGATCCTTAAGTAGATTTTATGTAGAAAAAACCAAAAGTGTCAACTTTTAGAGTCTAGAAGAATGAAATGAAGACTCATTTGCCCTGAGTGACATAACTAAGTGATAAGTCTGTAATCTCTTGCCCAAAATTTCTAGAGCCAGATGTGTTTTGGAATTAACTTTTGGGTTGTAGAAGCTTCTGGATTGTGGAAAGGTGCACATATCAAGAAGTAACCCTAGAGGGGTCTGGAGAAGCTCCTTGTAACCAAATATGAAAACATATACATATTGTCATTAATTAGAAAGAACTACATACCAGTTTGGTTTTGCCACCAAATTATTTCAGGTAAGTTGATGTTTTTCCACACAATTAGTAATTTTAAAAAAAGACTTTTGGTTGTCTGAGCTTTTGGAGTTTGGAACTGTGGACACAATATTATGCTCCTGAAGGTGATTACCAATTGGGGTTCATTAGCATGAACATCTTTGAAGTTAACATAGCAGGAGGCATAGGGAGTTCTAACATATAAGTCATGTGAGAAGTGATTTTTTTTTTCATTTAATTTTTGAGAATAAAATGTCACAAAAAGGAGAAAAACTCAAAATAGATTAATCGTGGAAGTTAGCAGAGAAGATTATTCCAGACATGATGGAATGTCAGTTGGTGTCAAGGTTTACAAATTAAGTCAGAAGAGGCTAGTAAGAACACATAGGATGCATTTGTTAGATTATAGCTTGCTCTTCCCAATGACGTTCAGCCTTTATGCTTTAACTCATTGGTAAAATGTCAACTCCTCTCAACTCCTTTGGTGGCAAACCCAAAGAAGGTAGATCCAAAATTTTATTAATTTTAGAAATAAATGAAAGATGATTAGATGAGTAACCCTTTGCACAAACTTTGCTAAGCTATTGGTAAATACCAAATGGATCATCAACAGATATTGCGCAGTTTATCTCACAAATTCAGGCATTAAAATGAAAACCTATTAATGTATGTATTTTAAAAATCCAATATTATAGATAGATTTTTCCATCGTGTCTGGGATTTCTGTCAGTACTGCCTCTTCCCTGCCTCCTTGCCAGGATTTCAAAAACCTTTTTCCTCTATTATGCCATTTGTCTCCCATATCCTTAAACTCCTCTTCTCTCCTGAATGTGCTAATGTGGGAAGTGTATGTAACATGCTTAATTATGTATTTCTTTAAAGTAAAGCAACAGAGTAAGTCTCCTACCTTTCTATTTTTTTCTCCCCTTCACAGTACATTTCTTAAACTGATGGTTCATCTTTTTTGATAGCACATCCTCCCTACTTATTTACTCCTTTTTCTGCCCTTGCAACCCCCTTAGAAAATTCCTCTTGATCACATACTCTAAAAGGCCTGTGTTGCTATTTCAATCATATTGCTGGGAGTCCTGACAAAGCTGACTACACATTCTTTCTTGAAACAGTCTCTTATTGTAACATGGGTGACAAGTACCTTGGTGGTCTTGATCTAACCAGTGGCCTGTCAATAGAGTATTTTGGCTCTTTCTTTCTTTTTTTTCTTTTCTTTCTTTCTTTCTCTCTTTCTCACCTTCTCCCTTTCTCTCTCTCTCTCTCTCTCTCTCTCTCTCTCCTCTCCTCTCTCTCTCTTTTTGTTTTTCTTTTTGACGGAGTCTCGCTCTGTTGCCAGGCTGGAGTGGCACCATCTCCGCTCACTGCAACCTCCGCTTCCCGGGTTCAAGCGATTCTCCTGCCTCAGCCTCCCAAGTAGAGTAGCTGGGACTACAGGCACATGCCACCAAGCCCAGCTAATTTTTTGTATTTTTCGTAAAGATGGGGTTTCACCATTTGACCAGGGTGGTCTCGATCTCTTGACTTCGTGATCTGCCCACCTAGGCCTCCCAAAGTGCTGGGATTAGAAGCCTGAGCCGCCACGCCCGGCCTTTGGCTGTTCTTTCTCCTCTAACAACCAAGTCTTTGCCAATTGTCTCTCTACATTCTCTGCTTTCAGCTATACCTGAAGAAGCAAAGCCCATCTATACATCAATTATTCCAAGTCATTACCTTGAGGAAGAATATCTCTTCTGAGAAGCAGAATGTTATAGCTAATAGTCTCATTCACATCTTTCTTTGACATCTCAGTGACTATTCTATTCAATTCATAATTTATAATTCATAATTTCCTCTTAATTATATGTATACACTAGTGCATCTTATGTCTGTGTTATAGTCATGCACCCAGTTTCTGAAATTTGAAACTTCACTTAACCTCATATGTTCAACAGATCAGTTAATTTAACTTGCAATTGTCTCAAATGATCTACTTCACGTTATTTCTCTGCTCAAATCTTGTTCTACATAGTATCTGATTGAGAGTAAAAATTTCACAGACAGACTACTTATTGTCCTCTCCCAGGTCATCCATTTGTCTGCTTTCTGATCATAAGCAATTGTGAGTCTCTCTGAGCTGCTTCTTCTTTTTTTTCTTTTTTTATGTTTGCGCATGAAAATAATACCTACAAATCCCTTTTACTCACTGCTTGGCACATAAAAATTTAGTGTTCGGTGAGATGGGGCAATTATTATTAACTCGCCCAAGTCATTTAGAGACCATTGCTATACCTCTTTTACCAATCTATGTTGGTCAATTCTTTAAAATAAAATATTGGTTTTTCACACCCCGTCTTAAAATATTTCAATAGTTTGCAATCTCTCTTAGCATAACCACCGAGTCCAGAATGTGGCCTGCACCATGGGCTTCTGTTCACCACTCCAGTGCATTGCTCCACCCTCCTTCTTTCCCTGGCCTCAGGCAACACCAGCTTTCTGGAGTTTCATCAACATACAAAGTTGTATCCCATCTCAGATTGTGTCAAATGTGATTTCCTTTGTTGGAAACAACTTCCCCTTTATTCTCTTAATTTAACATACAATGTGTGTGAAACATTTAGGTCTCTGTCCCCAAGAAGAATTTAGGTATCTCTTACTATGAGTTGACATAGTTTTTGTACTTTTTCATTACTGTTGTCCAGAAGAGTTATCTGCATAAGTATTAATTTAATGATGATCACTCTTTCCTGACTAAATTTCTTTGAAGTTGGAGAACACATCTCCCTTTTTTTACTGCTATAGTTCGCAGCATAGGTTCTGAAGCATCTTAATGATTAAACAATTAATATATATCATTTAAGTATATAAATGAATGAATAAGTAAGAGTGAGAATAAATAAATGAAGAAATGCCTCACATTAAGAATAAATACATGAATGAAGAAATGTCTGAATGCTAAACGAGTAACTGCAAAAATGTCATTTCTCTGAAACTTTATTTCGTCATGATTGTAAGTAGTTACTTTTGCTGTCTTCCAATAATATGTAAGTAGGAACATTTTTATTTGGAATGTCTTATTTAAATACAATGAGCTAGAAAGATGCTGTAATTAGCTTAGGGTTATAAAACAAGCTCCTTGGTATATATGCTTAATATATACCTGCTTCTAATTAAAAGTCTGAACTTCTTGTTTTTATGACTCAATATAATTATTTCAAATATATTTTCTATAGAAACTAGTTACCAACTATTTTAAGAAAAAAATGAAGAACAGTTGCAAGTTCGCATTTTTATGTCTCATATTACATATATCATATTCTAATAATTCTGAAAAGAACTATTTGAATTAGTGCTTTAGTTAGCAGGATTGCAGAAGGGAAAAAGAGACCAGCATAATAGAGGTGGAGAGTACAACATTTGTCATTTATATGGCATATATTTTACTTCCTAAGGCAAATGTTAACACTTTACCTCTGTTACTGTTCAAAGTGAGCAAAAAATCCCTAGTTTTAAAAGGATTCTTACTCTGAATTTCTTTAGAGAAAAGATAATCAGTGCTTAATATAAAAATTCTTTGAGAATTCTTCACAGCAGCACCATAGAGAGTCACTTATCTATCCGTTACAATTAGTATAAAATATTATATTCTAATTTGGAAAATATGAATATGCATAACTTACTCATTTTTCAACTATTTTATTATAAACCAGATGTTAAAATAAGCAAGGTAAATGTGCATTCTTTCTTTGTCATGAAGAGATAAAGCACATTATATAAGTATTGATATATTTGATAAAATAGACACATTTCTGCAATGTTTCTATTTAAATACATTATTAAAATTCTCTGAATTTCGCTATATTTATGAAAACATGTTATATGAGTGTAAAAAAGAATGACACATTTTTGTTTCCAGTTTTTTTCTCATTAAAATTAGAAAAGAATCATTGCCTTCGATAATTATGAAATATGTATTCTTAAGGAATTTAGCTTTATTTGTATTTTATTACAATATTCAACTTTTAATAGTTGTGTTTTACCTTCTCTGAAGTGTAGCTTATTTGCAGCAAGAACATGTAACATGAGATCAACCCTTTTAATAAATTTTGAGTGTAAAATACAGTGTTGTTAACTGTAGGCTCAATGCTATACAGTAGATCTCTAGATTTTATTCATCTTGCTTAACTGAAATCTTACGCCCATTGACTAGCAACTTCTCATTTTATCCTCTCTTCAGCTCCTGGCAACACCATTCTATTAATTCTATGAATTTGATTATTTTGTATATCTCATGAAAGAAAAATAATGCAGTATTTGATTTTCTGGTACTAGTCTATTTCACTTAGCACAATGTCCTTAAGGTTCAACCATGTTGTCACGTATCCCAGAATTTTCTTCTTCTTAAAGGCTGAGTAATATTTTCTTATATGTATATACTGCATTTTATCCATCCATTCATCCTTCCTTTAATATTTAAATTGTTTCCACATCTTGGCTATAATGAATATTGCTGCAATGAATATGAGAATGCTAATATCCCTGAAATCCTAATTTAAATTATTTGTGATAAATACCCAGAAGGGGGACTGCTGAATCATACGGTAGTTCTGTTCTTAATTTTTAGAGAAGCCGTCATACTGTTTTTCATGCTGGCTGCACCATATTGCATTTCCACAAACAGTGGACAAGGGTTCCAATTTTTTAACATTCTTTCCAGGACTTGAAGTCTTTTTTTTTTTTTTTTTTTTTGTAGCCATACCGACAGGTGTGAGGTGGTATCTCATTGAGGTTTTGATTTGCATTTCTCTGATTAGTGACATTGAGAAGTTTCAAATTTGTTGGCCATTTGTTTGTCTCTTTTAGAGACACGTCTGTTCATGTCATTAGCCCATTACTTTAATCTGGTTATTAGTTTAGTTTTTTTTGTTTGTTTGTTTTTGCTATTGTGTTACAGAATTTTCTACTACATTGTAGAAATTAACCTCTTATCATCTGCTTGGCTTACACCTATTTTCTCCCATTCTCCAGGTGGCTTTTATTCTGTTGATTATTTCTTTTCCTTGTGGAGCTTTTTCGTTTGACAGGTTGTTGTTGTTGTTGTTGTCTGTGCTTTTAGTGTCATATTTATAAAATTATTTCCAAGATCATTGTCATGAAGCTTTTCTTTTACATTTCCTTCCTGAAATTTTACCATTTCAGGTCTTAAGTTTAAAGTTTAAGTTTTTACTCCATTTTGAGTTAAGCTTTGTATATGGTTTAAGGTAAAAGTCCAATTTCATGAATTTACATATTGATATACAGTTTTTCCAACAATATTTGTTAAATAGATCATCTTCTTCCTGTTGTGTATTTGTGTCACACTTGTGGAAGGTCATTGGACAAAAAAATAAAACATACCAAAACTTACTGAAGGCCGCAAAAGTGGCACCAAGAGGGAATTTATAGTGACAAATTCCTACATTAAAAAACAGAAAGATCTCAAATAAATATGCCAACTTTATAATTTAAGAAGCAGGAAAAATAACAAACCGAGAATTAGCAAAAGGAAGGAAATAATAAATATTACAGGCCAGCTAAATTCAATAGAAGGTAGAAAAAGAATTTTTAAAAATCTATAAAACTGAGTTGATTTTAAAAAAGATACAAAGTTGGCAAACCTTCAGCTGCTAGACTAAGAAAAAAGAGAAAAGATTACATTATGTAAAAGCAGACATAAAACAGGAGACTGATATCATAGAAATAAAAAAGGAACATAAGAGCTGATTATGAACTAATTATGACTAATAACCTGGATAGACCAGGTGCAATGGCTCATGTCTGTAATCCCAGCACTCTGGGAGGCAAAGGTGGGTGGATCACCTGAGGTCAGGAGTTGGAGACCAGCCTGGCCAACGTGGTGAAACCCCGTCTCTACTAAACAATACAAAAATTTGCTTGGTGTGGTGGCATGCGCCCGTAATCCCAATTACTCTGAAGGCTAAGTCTGGAGAATCACTTGAACCTGGGAGGCCGAGGTTGGGATGAGCCGAGATTGCGCCACTGCACACCAGCCTGGGCGACAGAGAGAGACTCTGTCTCAAAAAAAACCCAACCAAACAAACAAATAAGTAAATAAATAAATAAACTAGATGATCTAGAAGAAACAGATAAATTGCTAGAAATCTATGCCCTATCAAGTATCATCATGAAGAAATTTTGAAGAAACCTATAACTAGTAAAGAGATAGAATCTCTAGTCGTAAATCTCCCAACAAAAAAGAAACCCAGAACCAGATGGCTTTACTTCTGAATTCTACCAAACACTTGAAAAAGAATTAATGCCAAACATTCTCAAACTTTTCCAGAGAAGAAAAGAGGAGACACTATTTCCAAACTTATTTAATACGGTCGGCATTATCCTGATATCAAAGCCAGTTAAAGACACCACAAGAAAATAAAACTGCAGGCCAATACTTATAAGTACACATGCATAATACTTCAACAAAGTGCTAGCAAAGCAAACAAACACAAATTAGAAGGATTATATCCTATGGACACGTGAAATGTATCTCTGATTTGAAAGGATGAACGAATATGCACAAATCAATTACTGTGATATACTACATCAAAATGATAAAAGAAAGAATTTACATGATTTTCTCAATAGATGCAGAAAAAGCTTTCAAAACATTTTCATGATAAAAACTCTCAACAAACTAGGAAAAGAAAGTACCCCAACATAATAATGCTCATTTATGAAAAGCCCACAGATAGCATCACACTCCATGGTGAAAAACCATATACATTTCCTCTAAGATTACAAACAATCCAGGCAGGTTAACTCACACCATTTCTGTTTATCACAGTAATTGAAGTCATAGCCAAGGCAATTATGAAAGAAAAATAATTAAAAGTGATCAAAATCAGCGAAAGACAAAAAAATTTCCTGTTTGCTTTCAAGGTAGGAGTTTACCAGGAGTAAAGACAGATAATTCCTAAAAACAAAATAGGTAATTCATCAAGAAGATGTAACAGTCATATATATGACTATATTTAATAAAAAAATTTTTAAGTATATGATGCCGAAATAACTAGAAAATCCAAAGGGAAAAACACTCATGTTTGGAAATTTTAAAAGTTTTCCTTCTATAAATGGTAAACAAACTAGACAAAATTCATTATAAATATGTATGACTTTACATTTATAAAACAGCAAGTATAGATTTATAATATTTATAAATGCATATGGACCATTCACTTGATAGATAATATATTATGAAGTATACTTCTGACTACAATACAGTTAATTAGAAATTGATAACAACATTGTATAGAAAATCACAACCCATTTGGAAATTGAACCAGAGACTTCAAAATTTTATTTAAGTAAAAGATGAAATCACAAAGTGAATTTGAAAGTATATCAAATTTATGGTATTGAAAATTGAATATATAACATCATATAGAATCTAACTAAATAATTACACAAAGATGAATTTATGGGTGTAAATATAAGTATGAAAACACAAGAACATTTGGAAATGGATCATCTGGTAATATTCATTAGGGTATTTGGATGAAAATAAAGAGCAAAACAGACTCTAAACAAGTCAAAGAAAAGCTATAATACAAATAAGAGCAGAAGTTAAGAAAAAAATAGAACAAAAGTACCAAGAGAAAATCCCATTTGGTGTAAATTTTACTTCAATTAAAAAAAGAGTTCAGAAACAAAACAATCAATCAAAAAACACAAGCAGATCTAGGAAAAAGATTGCTGACCATTTCTATACTACTATTCTCCCAGTGTTGGCTACATTACAATGTTAAGAAATATGTGCTTCTTTCATCAGATTTAAAAATAATTTGCCAAAAACACCTGAGATAGTTATTTGCCTATGAATTTACATCTACTATTAATTAAATTGTGTAAGGATGCCTTGTGATTTTATCTAATGATAACATGACACCACAAGCAGACTGTGAGTATGAAACAAACTCAACATATTTAGTGGCATTTATTATGAAATATTCAATCCAAGAGTTTACAATTTTATCTTATTATATATTGAGAAGCCTTAAGTTATTTTTACTAAATGCCTTATAACAGAAAGATCCACAACGTTCAGAACAACTGTTCTTCCTGCTTTAGTAAAAACTTAAAAATAGCATGCTGAAATAAGCTTGAAACATTAAAACACTTTTTTTTGTCAGCAAACAATATTCACAGACAAATAGAAAATACTGCTGAAAGTTTCAAGAATGTTAGAAAAAATAGGATATAAGCAATTAGAATGCAGTTATTTAAAAATTTTTTAACACGTCTTTTCTTGTAGAATTTGTTAGTATTGGGGGTTTTGTTGTTGTTCTTGGGGGTTTTGTTTGGTTGTGTTTTGTTTTTTTGCTGTGAACTATAGCAAGAATGACTTCTTGAGAACCACTATAAGAAATGTGAATTGGAAAAAAAAAAAGTATTAATACAAAATCACTTCTTACATAAAAATGTGACATACAGAAAAATTGTGAAAATAGAATCCCCTAATGGAAAGGTTACTTTGGGTAGAATAGGCATTCTAGTTCTGGGTAAACTTACAAAGATAGTATCACTCCTCAAATTCCATTGTGAAGTATTATTTGTAAACTTGGTATTGTGGCAAATAAAGCTGAAACCAATTGTGAACAAATCTCTGTAAGATATAATCAAAGTGATTATATTATTGCATTAGGCTGTTCGTATGTTACTATAAAGGAATATCTAGATTGGGTAATTTATAAAGGAAAGAGAATTTAATTGGCTTACCATTCTGCATGCTGTACAGAATGCATGACATCAGCATCTGCTTCCAGTGAGGGCCTCCGGAAGCTTCTAATCCTGGCGCAAGGCAAAGTCAGAGCAGGCGCATCACAAGTCAAGATGGGAGCAAGAGAGACAGGGGAAGGTCTCAAACTTTGAAATAACCAGATCTCATGTGAACTAACCGAGGAAGAACTTAAGGGGATGGAGCTAAACCATTTATGGAGGATCCACTCCCATGATCCAACCACCTCCCAGCAGGCCCTGCCTCTGACATTGGGAATCACATTTCGACATGAGAATTGGAGGGGACACAACATCAAAACAAGACTGTAAAATTATTTGGAATATTTTAGTATTTTGCATTAAGTGGAAAATGACTGTGAAAATATTTTATGAATAGTCAGAGATGCACTGAGGATTATATTGCAAAGTGTGTCTCTATATACTTGCACACATCAGAACTATGAAGACACCCTTATCTAAACTTCTGAATATCTGCTAAATGGATATTTTCCATAGGTTTGCAAATCATTAGTTGAAATTATACATAGTTTAAGATAATTTTATAGATATAATTTTAATCATTATTGCATTCAATGATTTAATATTTTTAATATCCTCATTTTTATTAAATGTCTGCTTATATATGCATTTAATGTACATATATATTGGCATAATATTACATATAGGAAAGATATTTTATAATTACCAAGGAATGAGAACTATTTCATTATTATGATCATTATTATTATTAGTTTTATTACTATTGTTGTTGCTGCTGACTAATTGAAAAATTGTCCCTATCTTTGTGATGTTAACAGATTTTAGCTCTTCTTTCTTTCAATTACATTTATCAAAGGATTCAGTAATATAATGAATAAAACACTTATGAATGCAATGAATGCATACAGTTCCATAATTTTATCAAATTATTAATTTCTCATCTTTCTTCTATTTGTGATTCTATCCAGTCTAAGGGGATGTGATAAATTTCTGACTTGCATAAGTAAGTTTATTTCAAAATCCCTACTTTCTTCTCTGTAAACATAGTGGAAATTAACTAACATCTTTTACGCTTGCTTGATACATCCTTTTTTTTTTCCAGTTAGAACAAATTAATTGGTTTAGAATACATTGGAAATTCTTAGCATGCTGGGACTTGAATACCATTCAGATAGTTTAAAATATTGTGTTGTACATACTTGAACTTTGGAAATATGCTATCAAATTGGAAAATGTTTGGCCAAATAATGGAACTCCATTTATCATGAGAAGATTTGCTTTGTTTTGTGTTTTACTTTTGCTTTTAGAGACAGGGTAATAATGAATAATTTAATAGCTCTTAAAATGGTATTGAATCCTTGACTTGGCTTAAATAATTCTCATTTCTTAGAGTTGTTTTTGTAGCTCTACTCTTGGCTACATTTCTATCTAAAACTAAGCTCCAGATCATTAAAAAAGTTTTGTGATAAACCCCATGGTATAAACTAAGTATAATTTTCCCTTTGTTCTTACATGTGTACTATCTCTGACTCCTGAAAGCAATCCCTAAACTAACTGGGCAGTACAGTCTTCCATGTTCAACCTCTCTGAGGTGGCAGCTACTACTGTTGCCAATTCATGGACCGTGTCATGACAAGACTGATAGATAAAAAGGTTTAAACAAAAATAATATGATAATAATGCCTTATTAGTTTAGTGCATTCTCCAGATTATTTCAGGCTTTTTGTAGAAAGTTTGTTCTTTTGAGCTGGTGCCAGGGCAGCCTCATGCCTAGGTACATAGGCATCTCAGACAGCCACCAGTTTCCTTTCACTAAACCATATGTCCATCTCTACCCAGATACCTTTCCCTCCTGAGAGAAACAAAATTAACTAAGGATACACATGCCCTCAGCCTGATGACAGTAAGAATTAAACAGCCTTCCTCCAGAGAGCACGGATTCTATGGGAAAGCTTGCTGATTCTGTCTATGTATGCTGTCATCTAATTCAATTAAATCCACAGCTTTTCACCTTTTTGCTTTAATGAAGTGTTACCCTTCTCCTTTCTCCATTTCCCACACCATAAAAGCTACAGCACAGATAATTCAAGACCTCTTGACACAAGGGCCTAACTCCAAGAGCTCCTTGATTCAGGCAGAGGACTTCTGCCCTCGGGGTATTCCCTTTTTTATGCCCCAATTGGCTTGAGTGTAACCCTCAGGCTACATTAAAAATTAAGAATAATAGAAAAAATTTATATTACAATACAGCTAAAATTAAAATATTGATTGCTGTGTAATTTATGTGTGAACACAGATCCATCCATTTGACTACATTCAAATAGAAAAGATTCATTGACTCTGTTCCTCAAATACTTTTCATGCTATATTTCTTTTAAATGCAAGGATTAAGTGCTCTGTACTTCTCATCAACATCCTTGGAGGACACTCCTGAGAATACACAGGAGTGCTTTAGTTTGTTTATTAATTCTCTTTTTCTTAAGGGAGCTGAACCACATGATATCCATATTGCATAGGCAGTACTTTATTTGTGAACCTTTATGAGATTTTCACTTAATAAACCTTGACATATTTTGCAGTCGGTGATATTAATAGCCACACTGGAGCTACTTCAGTGGGTCATGTTTGATAGAACAGTGACTCCCAGTACAGGTTTGGTGACACCCTTGGGTGTCTCTAATTATCACACAGGCTCTTGTAAAATTCTACAATGACTCTCAGAAGAAAATTAATTTTAATTAGCCTCAATTTTGAAAAATACATCTCATGCAACATTTTTCATGGCCAAAGTGCCACCTAATCAAACACAGAATGCTGCAATGCTAAAACCGTATCTCTGAGATGCAATTGGACTTTGTTAATATGGTGTGGGTACCCACTCTGTGCAAGGTCCTGAACCAGGCCCAGAGAGCATTCAAGGATGCATTAAAAATAGTCACTGCTACCGACAGCTTAAGCTCTTATGGGACACATAAGCATATAAATAACTAAATAAACCATAAGAAAACTAATTTGCAAAATACAAGTTTTGCCATGGCAGTGCTGAGGAAGGAACAATTAATTCTAATCAAGTGAATCAGTTAAGGCCTTAAGGGGAAAGTCAAATAGCATCGAGATTTGAAAAGTAAATGAGATGTCAGTGAGGGTAGGGACTGTGGGAAGGATGTCTGTTACCACCACATGACCCAGAGACGTAAGCAAAGCAGAGGTGAGAATTTTTGTGAATATAATTATTTTGAACTATTTTTAAAAATGTTTGTGCCCTTTACAGCTAACATGAATCATGCTTAAGATAACTTGCAATCAAATACATTTCTTCGTCCCACCAAATAGTTTTAGCCAATACTCGTCTTAATCAGTGATGTTCTAACATGTATACATGAATTCTTTGGAACATGTTAATTAGTTGAGAGTTCTATTACATCAATGTCAATAAATTTACTATTGTTAGTTAATTCTTTTTTTTTATTTCAACAGTTTTTGGGAAACACGTGGTTTCTGGTTACACTGATAAGTTCTTTAGTGGTGATGTCTTAGATTTTGCTGTATCCATCACCTGAGCAGTGTACACTGTACCCAATGTGTAGTATTTTATCCCTCACCCCACTCCCACCCTTCCCCCGAGTCCCCAAAGTCCATTATATCTTCTCATGCCTTTGTGTCCTCATAGCTTAGCTCTCACCTGTAAGTGAGAACATGCAATATTTGGTTTTCCATTGCTGAGTTACTTCACTTAGAATAATGCTATCAAACTCCATCCAGGTTGCTGCAAATGCCAATATTTGACTCCTTTTTATGGCTGAGAAGTATTCTATGGTGTATATATACAATGTTTTCTGTATTCACTAGTTAGTTGATGGGTATTTAGGCTGGTTCTATATTTTTGCAATTGCAAATTTTGCTGTTATAAACATGGGTGTGCAAGTGTATTTTTCATGTAATGACTTATTTTCTTTTGGGTTGATACCCAGTAGTGGGATTGCTGGATCAAATGGTACTTCTACTTTTAGTTGTTTAAGGAATCTTCATACCGTTTTCCACAGTGTGGTTAATTCTTAAAATTGTGTCCTGAGTATCTGCCATATACAACGCATCATAGCAGCAGCTATTTATTTTAAATGAAAATATATATTCATCTGACATCTCTATCGGTCATCTTTTCTCTTTTTCTTCTATACTCTCACACACACCTTTAAATACAGACTGCTTTTTCTGCCAAATATTGTGCTTGCCTATGCATTCCTTTTTTCCTACAAAGTATCTTATTGGGCTGAGAAACAGGCCAAGATACTTTGCAGAAGGAATGAATATTAGTAATTTATAGAGAATTTATTGATTCATATCATGCATTGTTTTATGTTAACTATTATAAAAATAGACATATTTCTGCCCACAGGGGTTTATACACTTGCAGGACTATTTATGCCTACAAATGTTGTAGATGCCTTCAAATCATAGGTATGTACTCCATTCCATTCTATTGTTTGCCCAAGGTCATTAAGTCAGAGACAATATGCATGACAATGACTTTTAAACAGCCGAAGGACTGTTATGTAGAATCAGTTACATATTGATTAGACAGCAATTAAAGGGAGAGAAGTTTTAACTCAATTGATAAACTCTAACCAATAGTTAGAGTTTTGAATGGATAGAAAGTGGTATCTTTTGATATAATATCTGCTAGTATAATTCACAGAGAGCGTAAATAGTCACCATCAGAGGTGCTGAAGTAACAATTTCTCTGGTTTTCTCATTGGGGAATTAGTCTTAATTACCTGAATATAAAATTCAACTAAATAGCTCATAGCTGTATGCTATATATAGTTATATAAGCATATATATCATTGTCTATATCATTGAAATTGCCATCCCATTTGTCTGGTTTATACATTATTTAGACTATTCCTCTCTTAGTCAGCTTGTGGTGAGGCTAACACAAAACCCAGTTTCTAACTTAATCCCAGAATGGGATCTGTCCCTGAAACTCCCTCCTTCATTGACTTCCCTGTGGCTCCAGCCTTTTCTCATCAAGCCAGTCTTCATGCTCTAAACCGCTACTCGTTATTATGCTATGTCCTGAGGGGCAAATCCAGCCTGCTCCCTGTTTATGTAAATAATACTGTATTGGAGCATAGCAATTTCCATTCATTTATGTATTGTCTATGCCACAGCTGACTACTTACAACCATATGCCCCAGAATGTAAATATTTACTGTGTAGCAATTTATAGAAAATGTTTGCTGTCTCCTGCTTTAAACCATATTTCACTGCTCCCTCCGGAAGTTCTTTTGGAATTCTCACTTCAGAATGGCATCCATTGCTAATGCTTCAATATACCCAAGAGATATTTGTAGTGACTGTTGTTGTTATATATGAAATGTAGATAAACGTGACTTCTTCCCATAACTCATCACTATATTGTGTTAACAAAACACCAGGGGTTCAGCCTAGATCCTACTGCTCACCACACAGAAAGCCAATCATTCAGACAATGAGTATTGCCAAGGAAAAAGGCTTTAATCGGGTGCTGCAGTGAGGAGATGAGAGACCAGTTTCAAGTCCATCTCCCTGACTAAAACTAGGGGTTTATATAGCAGGGAGCGGTGTAATGATGTGTAAGAAAATAAGAACTAGGATGAGCAATGAAGCAATCATGACGAATAAGGTGTCTGGCATCTCATTGTCAGGATGTGGTGATCTGGTGAGTTTCAGTTCTTTGATACTTTTCTGAGAGGCCTCAAGGTCCTTTCCTGATGAAGGAACTCACATAAAGCACATTGAAGTTTCATGCTTGAAGACTAAAATGGACAATTTTTATGTGTATCAAAACACTATTTATGGGACTATTGGGTTGCTGTCATATGTATTCTTCCTCTATATCCTTGCAAAACACATCACAGAACAAGCAGTAACAATGGCAAAGCAAATGAACATGGATATATCTGGATTCCATTTTTACGTGGAGATATGCTTCTCTTACCCCAAGTAGTACCACCCAGTGCATTTCTAAGAGAATTATACTCACCGTGGTCAATCAAGTGCTATAGTATTATTTGAATGGTATAATAACAGAGGCAAAATTTCCCATGTTATACTCTTAAGTATAAAGTGGTATATTTCTGTAATAAATCTAATTTTAGAACCTAACAAAATCCTCAGAAACATACACTTTAATAAGTATGTATCTTAGATCATATGTCTTTTAAAATACACGTGCTTCAATGTCCTAATGTAAGTAATTTATCTCGTAAGTACATTGTGAGTACTTACTGAGATAAAAATATAAATTATATTTGAAAATATGGCAAGATATCTGTGTCAGGCATTGTTCTTGCAGTTTATACATTTTGTATGTAGAACATTCTCTTCTGTCGTAACCACCCAACTCTGCCATAGGGCAGACATTAATTAGTTGGCATGATTGTGTTCCAGTAAAACTTTATTTACAAAGACAATCAAAAGATTTTGTCCTCAGTACACAAGAATTTACATATTCTGTCTCATTACATCCTCATGATGATCTTATGAAATAAGCTCTTTAGATGAGAAAACGGAAACACACATTTGTGAGGGTAAAAAAACTTACCTAATGTCACGCAGCTTATAAATAGTGTAGTTAGTATGCAAAATGAGTCATAAGTGGATTTCCCAAGAATCCAGGTCTGTATAAAGCCTGTCGTTCTGTAGAATCGGATTTCCTGAAATGCTACAAACTGGGTAGTAGCAATTTTCTCCTTGAAAGATCTTCCTTAGAAGTCTGTCTAGGGAAGAATTTCCTCCTGTTCCAGTATTTATTTTTGTACTTCTATGTGGCTGGTGGAACTGTGATATTCCATTCTGAGCATCTGCTGCTAATCTAATTTTTTTAAATTCCCAAGGTTATCCAATGTGATATTTTGTTTTTCTTTAATACAACCTTTTGCCGCACATACAGAAGACTCTGTGATAGACTTAGAGGGAATGTGACAACATTTTCTGATATTAACAATTTTCTTACAAAATCTAATTAGATACTGAAAGCAAGAGTGGATTCCTTCTATGCCTCATGGGTTGTAAATTGGAGATCACACATTTTGACTAAAACATTCAAATCAGGTTAATGCTTTACATGTCTTCATAGCAATTCGTGTTACAATTGAATGTTGTCGCAATATTTCCCTTTGAGGAAAAAACATATATATATATATATATATATCTCTCTCTCTACATATTCATGTTTGCTTTGTACATTTTTTCATGGGTCTATCCTGTCTACATATCTCATATCTCTCTATATTGTATAAATTCTAGGCTTTCTCTTTATCCATCTTGTTGTTTAGCTTTTAGGTATGATGCAAGCCTTACTTTAACAACTGTTTCCTACATAGACACCCTGAAACTTGCGTTTCATGCTTCTGGATTGTGTTCTCAAACACCTGTTACTTTTGTTTCTATCTAGTACTCTCTGTTCAAATTGTGTTTTGTGGTTAAATAGGCTTTTAATGGATATGTCCTGGGACCTCAAGCACCATATATATTAGTGGTCATAATAAAAAATATGACATTGTGCTTCAAATGATTGATTTCAGCATAGCTACTATGATAATATCCACTCACAAGATGAAAATTATTTTAGGTAAACATACAAAAACGTTTCTTTAGAGTTCCACACAATCTTTAAGTGCTATAGTTTGAAGCACCATGTTGGACTCTCTTTTCTTTTTATTTCATACTATCTCCCTTAAGGGTTTTGTGTCTTCTCTATATAGATCAAATATAATTTATATCCCAATGCCCTTCAAACTTATATTTGTTGTCCAGCACGCACTTCTTGATGTTCCTCAAAGGCACTTAAAAACCAACAGGTTCAAGCATAATTCAGTATCTTATCCCACTTCCCATTCAACTTATGCCAATCTTCACGACAGGTATTTCTCTCTCTCTCTCTCTCTTTCTCTCTCTCTCTCTTTCTCTCTCTCTCTCTCTCATCTAGGTGAAGGGAATTATCACCCCTCAGCCATAGATGTCAGAGTCATGTCCACGATTGCTAACTCTCAACCTCAAATTCAATCAATCACTTAAAAACTTATTGATTTATATCTGCTGAATATCAGTTGAATAAAATACTTCTCTCTGTTCTCTTTGTCATTACTCGTTACTCTGGTTCAACCTGTCTTCATGTCTGGTTTAGGTTACGGCAAAGCTATAACTATATATTCACGTATATCCCACAATTCCCCTCTTGCCTTCTTTAAAACAGTTTCCATACTCTTGTCCATTAAAAAAATTAAATTTGATAATAACCCTTTCAGATTTATATTATTCAAGTCTTTCTGTTATTCTTACAATAAAGATTAGTTTCATAGCACAGCCTTTAAGACACGGCAAAAATATTTTTAATAACTTCCATTTACTTGATGAAAATGTTTTTATAATAGAAAATTACAATAGAAATATGCCCAAAAAATTATTCTGAAAGATTTCAAATGTTTCTATTTTATCAAAGTAGTTTTGGCATCTATAATTTTTTTTTTAAAAAAAAAGAAAAAAAATTTAAAAAGTTAGCATTGGGTGAGCGGGGTTATTAAGTTTATAAAAACTGCATTTTAAGTATAATGATAACTCACGTATGTAGTTTATTCACATTTATCTATTTTGAAAGGTAGACTTTTCTAAGTGGAATCCCTCGTTAACAATGTTAGTATCTGTTTACACCTTGAAATATTACCATACTACTCTCTGGTATTGTTTTAACAATTATATCTTACACTAGAAATCTATGAAAGTTATATTTTCCCTGAATCTTTGCAAACATTGACAGTCAGTATTTTATTTTAAGGAAAATGTTAGGCATTAAATAAATTCACATTACTGTTTAATTTACAATGAATATACAATATTTTAATGGCCATTACAATTTCTACTTTTTGTTATATGCAGGTAAGTTTTTCTGTTTTCCCATAATTAATTATAATATTTTTATCATTTTATTTTATACATAATTCCTCTAGAGTTTCCTGGGATGGAAATAAATTAATGTATCAAATATTTATTCAAAAAAGTGATGAACTATCATAGTATATTGAGAAGTGTTTGCAATTTTTTCATACACTTACATAGTGATGACCAGAAAAAAAACCTGTTGCAATCACATGGACTCTATAATTTACACTGGAGATTTTAATGTCACTCCAAGGAAGTGACATTCAATCTCAGACCTAATGGAAAAATGAGAGTTTGAAAAGGCTTAATGGAAGGGTAGGAAGAAAAACATTTCAGACAGAAGATATTGAATCTGTGACAATTATATAGGAGGAAATTTTGGTAATATATTAAAAACTGAAATAAAATTAATGTGTCTTCAGTGGAGAAAGCAATGTGTGGGGGATGAGGGTATCATACAAGATGTCATCAAAGATTATAGACAAGATTATAGAAGCCATCATAGGCCATGAGGAGGAATTCATGTCTTATTAAGTCCAAGAGAAACCACACAAAATTGTAAGCAGCAAAGTACATTTTGTACTTTGATTTATATTTTGAAAAGATCACTCAGTTGCTATATGATAATGATACAGGAGAAAGGCAGGTGGGGAGATTAGGTAGAAGCTTACAGCAGAACAAAAGAGATATTTACTGTGTCTTGCAAGTAAATAGAGAGATAGAAATGCAGGAGAAAGGATCATTAAGTCCTCATGATGAATTTTCTTGAAGTATTAAGGAAGTGGTAAAGGTATTGACAGTTTTTAAAACCTAGACTAACAGATAAACCAGTGAAAAAATTTTCGCCGAAATTAATAAGACCAATAAAAAAATTCAGAATTCAGCTTTGAATTTGGAACATGAGATATATAAGCACACATATTAAGTAGAGATTTGCATACAGGAGTCATAAGCTTAGAATAAAATGAGATATAACACACAGATATGCAAAGACATGTATGAACTAATTTTTCAAATATTTATTTTTATTGGTTTACAGCTGGTACATAAGAAAGCTGTTTGTGTGTGTGTGTGTGTGTGTGTGTGTGTGTGTGTGTGTAATTATGTTGAACCTGACATTATAATGAACGTTCATATTAGTTAACATAGGTTGTTACATAAACACCATCACAAATTATTTGTATTAGTTTCTTCATCTATTACATTTATTTATTTATGTCTCTTTATATTAGAATAAAATCTTTTCAGAAAAAAAGTTACAAAAAACTGGTGATAGAGAATATCCATTTTTGTTCCAGATTTCTATGGAAATATTTTTTATTTTTGATATCTGATACAGATTGGCCTCACTGACACAATCAAAATTACCTGTTATTTTCACTTTTTTTTTTTTTTTTTTTTTTTTTTTTTTTTTTTTTTTGAGACCAGGCTGGAGTGCGGTGGCGCGATCTCGGCTCACTGCAAGCTCCGCCTCCCGGGTTCATGCCATTCTCCTGCCTCAGCCTCCCGAGTAGCTGGGACTACAGGCGCCGCCACCTCGCCCGGCTATTTTTTTTTTTTTTTTTATTTTTTGAAAGAGGGGGGTTTCACGGTGTTAGCCAGGATGGTCTTGATCTCCTGACCTCGTGATCCGCCCGTCTCGGCCTCCCAAAGTGCTGGGATTACAGGCTTGAGCCACCGCGCCCGGCCTATTTTCACTTTTTCAAAGCTCTGGAAATAATACAGAATACTGCTAGTGAGATTTCTGATGCTGCTATTGTGGAATGTTAGCCATAATGCCAGCATCCTTCTGAAAAGTTGAGAAATAGATTTTTATACTAACCTAGTCTTTTTCTTCTCCCTTCAGCACCCCAATCCTCTTCCACCCTTTACCAGAGATTGTCAGCTTAATCTAATAGAGTGTGATAGCTCTGGGTGAACAATTAAAGGTAAGATCGAGAAACGCTGCCTTGAGATGATTCTGCTCTCCCGCTGCCCAACATAAACTTACTTGATACTTCAGACTTTCTCTGGAGTTTTTTGCTGACCTTGGATCACCACATGCAATTAGGTCAGTGTATTAAACATAAGATCTGCCTTTTCGGATTTAAAAACAGGCCAGCATGTTGGTGCCTATGGTTCTATTTCTTGTTGCAGAGGATAATGATATTGAAGAATCTGATTTCCTTTCCAATGAAAACCCGCTCTCTTCTACCCATACTCGTTGTTCTGCAAAAGGAGTAGCCTCTTTTTCATGAGTGAAAGTGTGGGGGAGTCACCCATAGCCTCTAACACCACGCCAAATGGTCAAAATGCGGTTTGGGGCCGGGCGCGGTGGCTCAAGCCTGTAATCCCAGCACTTTGGGAGGCCGAGACGGGCGGATCACGAGGTCAGGAGATCGAGACCATCCTGGCTAACACCGTGAAACCCCCTCTCTACTAAAAATACAAAAAAAAAAAAAAATAGCCGGGCGAGGTGGCGGCGCCTGTAGTCCCAGCTACTCGGGAGGCTGAGGCAGGAGAATGGCAGGAACCCGGGAGGCGGAGCTTGCAGTGAGCCGAGATCGCGCCACCGCACTCCAGCCTGGGCGACAGCGCGAGACTCCGTCTCAAAAAAAAAAACAAAACAAAACAAAAATGCGATTTGACCTTGGAGAAGTTACTTCGTCTCTGTGTGCCTCGGTTTACTTTTGCTAACTGGGATGACAGGACACATGTCATAGGGTTATTATAAAGATGAAATTAGCCAACCCACTTAAGCACTCTTACAGTGTCTAGCGTTAATTATTTAACCCAAACTGTTATTATTCTTTTCGTAGTTGTTATCCCTACCTTGACACTTAAAGAGTTGTATGACTTTGGATCCCCTAAGCTTTGATTGCTTTATTTCTATAATAAGAATGAAACCCTACTTTTCAATAATTACTTTGAATAATAAAATCTACATTGAATGTGAACTTCTCTGGCTGAACTAAAGAACAAATAATCATGTGTGAATAAACAGGACAAAAAGTCTTCCAAAGTGAGTGGAGAGACTTGGATACTCCCAGGTCAAAGAGCAATCCTCATTAGATTTATTCTACCACTAGAAAGACTAGATACTTCTCTCATTGCATAAAAATGTGTTTCATTTGTGTTTATTACAATCTCAACATTTGTTCAACAGACCAAAGATTGAGCAGGTTTTATTTTAACATTTTTCTATGTGACTAAGCTGGGAGACAGAAAAGTATCCATTTCATCTGGCATTTAAAAATGGAAACAATGATAATTTGAAATAAAATGACTGTTAATTGAAAACTAAAACTGTCACTATTGTTTTAAAATTATTTCAAAGACTTCTATGGAAAAGGTCCAATTATTATTTTCTAATTTTTTTGTTTATAATAAAAAGATAAATCCATTTTTATAATTACTTGGAGAAAATTATGAACTCTCAATTATTGCCTCTGTGATTCTCTATCATGAAAAATTTAACATTTACTGCAAGTTCTTTGGTAAGGTGGTATCTTTCAATTCAGAATCTTTCATACTAGTTAAGTTTCAAGATTCACACATATATATGTGTATGTATATATGTAAAACATATTTATTTCTACCAGATTTCTTTTTTCTTTTAATTTTTTTGCTGATAGAAGAAATGAACACTTATAGTAATGCATTTGCCTTTACCTTTTGAAACCAATAGTTAAAAAATAACAATAATTAAGCAATATAGTTATTTATTAAAAGTGCATTGTCTTACTCTCTGTTCTAAGCATATTGGCTTTTTCTTAATCAGTCTCAGCAATCTCTTTTGTGTCTTGGAGGTGGTATTTTTTTTTTCAAATTTTTTTTGTCATCCGTTCACACTATTTTGAGCTCTATTTGCCTCTTCCCTGTACAACTCTTATTCATCTTTCGTTAACAAAGATTTCATGGCCCTGTTTTGGGAGAAGTTCCTCTGTGGTTTAACACATAGGACAGTTTTCTTCTCAGACCTTGCCACATGAATAGTTAAATTACTATTATTTGGGCTTTTATTGTTGTTTAAAGCAGAGAATACATATTTTTAACTGACTATATTATTCACCAAAACAGTCCTTACCTTTTTTGATTGAAACCAATTACTCACTTCTGCTCACATTCCATGTGTAGGATCTATGTACACAGACCCACTCAGATGCAAGGGAGCTATGCTAGGCGTTATAACCACTCCTCGGGCAACTACATCACACCCACTACTCTTTTTTTTTTTGAAGTGGAATTTCACTCTTGTTGCCAGGCTGGAATGCAATGGCACGATCTCAGCTCATGGCAACCTCCGCCTCCTGGGTTCAAGCGATTCTCCTGCCTCAGTCTCCCAAGTAGCTGGAATTACAGGCATGCGGCACCATGCCCGGCTAACTTTATATTTTTAGTACAGACTGGGTTCCTCCATGTTGGTCAGGCTGGTCTTGAACTCCCGATCTCAGGTGATCCACCTGCCTCGGCCTCCCAAAGTGTTGGTTGGGATTACAGGGGTGAGCCACTGTGCCTGGCCCCACTCACTATTCTCTAATGGAAATAGCAGTGGATTTTTGAAACACAAGAATATCGGACAACATTTTACTAATGACCAAGATTAATAAAACCTACAATAAGTTGTATGTGATAGATCGACTGCAAATAGTAGTAGTAGTAATAATAATAACAACAATAATAATATAATAACGTCAACACCTAAAATGAATGTCTTAAATTTGTATTAGGCCTTTGCTATTCAAAGAGATTTGCATTCACCACCACATTTTGTCTTCTTTAAACTAAAGAAGATGAATTTCAGAAAGATTAATAACTAAGCTTAGAACATTCAGCTTCTAAGGAACCAATCAGATACTTGAGCTCTGAGATTCTAGATTCAATTGTTGTTACTTTAATAGTGACTTCTTCTACAGTAATTCAATTAATATCTTTCTAAAATTATTGCATCATACTTCTACACCTTCAGCATTGCAAGGCAAGTGCTCTTCTCTTCAACAGCATGGATAACACAAGAGGGATGGAGATCTGAGCACATTTCCCCATTGAGGCAACAACTGAGGGAGTAAGTCCTCTCTTCAAAGTTTGAAGCAAATTCATCTCAGTAATTTTTATTTTAAAAATGCATAAATTATTAGTAGTCACACTTGTGCACTGGTAAACTAAGATTCAGAAAATTTAAGAACTTATTACAAGATCACACAGTTAAATGAGCAAGTAGGAATTCAAACTCAGGATTTTCTGATTATAAATTCAACAGACTTCCCATTATACCAGACAGTGAGAAATTTATTATCCTTGGGTACCAAAAAAAGAGAGAGATTCATTTAAAAATGTCCACCACTTTAATTTTCATTTAAGAAAGGCGTTTGACCATGAAAATCCCTTAGATTACATGTTCAACTCAGACTGAATGACCCGGAAAAGCAAAAACAGCTAAACTCAGCAAAAATTAACATCTTCTTCATTTTTCCATTCTTCGTAAGTAGTGGAATTCCTGTGGTTTCATGAAAGATTTTAGAGGAAGAGACATCAAAGAGTTTTTTAACTTTCATTTAAAGATTGCAATGGCTAATTATTCATGTTCAGGAGACAGTATGCAGAAACCTGCTGGTATAGTGAACTTGGTGGTTATAAAATTAAATTAGCTTATGGTTCAAGTGAAAATATTTATAATGTGTAACCAGTAAGCATGAGAGATAATGCTGCCAGAAGTTAGAAGAGTAATATTAACTCTTCTTTTAAGAAGTATCAGGAAAAAGAAATTATGTAGGCGTTGGGTTTGTAGATTCCCTAGACAAGTAAATCTGCACAGGTTTCTAATGTTAATTTGTACTGACTACTTAATTAGTGCCTCTAGGCTTGTTCTGTGAAAGATAGGGACATTTCTAGTGAGTGTTTTTGCACATCCACAATGATTAAAGAGATTTTTGACCCGAATGCTCACATCTGGCAAACACACATCAAAGGTTAGAAACTCATAATCTACTTTATTTCATAGTAGAGAACTGAAATTTATCAGTATGAATTGAGAATGACAGAAATTCAGCTGGACAAAACAATTTCCATGACTAAGTAGAACCCAAGGAAGAAAAGGCCCTTCTCCAATTTTATTTTATTGTTGAATTACAATTTTATCTTAAACCATGCTAATATTTGCCTAGAAATCAAAAGAAGAGAATTCCAATTTACTCAACCTCATTTCCTTCGTTTGAAATGAAAACACTCATCGTGAGTTGGGTGTGTATCTAGAAATTGTGGCAAAGGCAACATGGAAGGCATAAACTCTAACTGATTTAACAAACTGAGAGAGTCCTGTACCAGTCAATGCAGCTACTGGCACCTGCTCAAGATATGAAATTGAGCAGCAAATTATATTTTTCACAGTCTAAAGCGTAGTTTTATTTCCATCCCTACTGACCTATTTTAATGACCTTGAAATCATACGTTACAGGAATTGAGAGAGATGACTGCGATGGTATCTTGTTTTATGTGTTTTAAATGAGTAGGATTAAATTTTAAAGTATTCATTTTACAGGAGAAGCTCACAATAATAGTATGGTTTATCTGGTACAAGCAACAGAAAACAACATAACTTAACAAAAAAAATTCATTGAAATTATATGAAGAAGTTGAAAGTCAAAGGGAATTTATAACTAATGTGATAGACTGTAAGAAGGCCAATTTTGAGATGACTCAGTTCTAAATGTTTTTTATCCATTGCTTAGAGACGAAGTCCAGGTAAAAAGAGATGGGACTTGTATGTGTGTCACAGGCCAGCTCTTAGAGTAGGAAAACAAAGAGCATCTTACTAATTTTCAATTATGACCTTAAAGATTCTTATGAGTATTTCCTGAAATAATACTGCATTGTTAATAAAAATGAAGAAATTATGATTTCTAGGTAATATTGCAATGTGTCTGTTACCCTCAGGATGACACAGTGATTTGTGTATTCGTTTTCTATTGCCCTGTAACACATCACCACAAACCTAGCAGCTAGAAACAGCATCTGTTTATTATCTCAAAATTCTGAGGTCAGATATCTGTACTCAATTGGGTTTTCCACTTAGGATCTCTCAAGGCCAATAGCATTTTGGATAGTCTTCCCTCTGTCTTTTACCTTTTCAAATTTTATTAATATCTCAGGATCCTTTTAAGTATTGTCATGAAGTTTTCAGGGCTTCTTAAGTTCTCTCTGGTCTCCTCTGGTACCCATAGTTTGTGTTATGTAAAATTAGATCTCAATGGTAGCATTATTTTTGTGTTCTAAAATTTTGGCACTTTTTTTTTTTTTTTTTAACAAAGACTGCAAGCTATTACAGAGTGTCTATTTCACATACATGCTATATCACCGAGGGTATCAACCAAAGTTTTAAATATATGGCAGATAGTGGTTATTGATATTTTTTTCCTATTTATGGACATTCCCCAATAAGATATAATGTCAGGATAAAATTATTTCAAACCTGAATACTTTATTTTAAACCTGAAATACCACCCTTATTTTATATTCAGGAAAACACTTCCTTTTGGATACTCTTTCATTAAGAGACTGCAAAACCATTTACGCTCCTCTCTCATTTATGTCCATCTCTGTTCTTTGTCCATACACGTATTTCCATTTGGTAACAAAACAAAATCTGTAATTGGAAG
Source organism: Mandrillus leucophaeus (assembly GCF_000951045.1). NCBI lineage: Eukaryota > Metazoa > Chordata > Mammalia > Primates > Cercopithecidae > Mandrillus > Mandrillus leucophaeus. The sequence continues at coordinate 2,372,972 of NW_012101388.1, read as the reverse complement.
ATAAACAATTGTAGGCACATGAAATAGGATTGACTATCCAAGACAAAACAAAACTGTAGAAAATTCAGTGTCATATAGAAAAACGTCATGTGGAGTCCTCATAACCAGCTTTCTGTGCCCAGGGTAGATATGTTTTGGAACCAGGTGGTTGGCTTAATAAGAGCTCTGGCACTAAACAAAAGGTTTTCAACCTTCAGGGCTCATCATTTGAACATATTCTTCAGGTGCCAGATTGGGCTGCCCTAGAGTTGATGGGGATTTGATGAAACTATATAAATGTGCAGCTTAGAGGGACAGAGGGTCAGGATCCGGGAAGAAGGCAGAGACACTAAGAGAGGGAACTGATGAGAAATAACATCAGAATGTACTGCAGTCTGACAAAATGCCGTGGACCCAGAGCCAGCCTATTAAGAAGCAAGGATTGGCCCCTCAAGCTGAGACATCTGGCCATTTCACCTTGGCCACTGATGGTGAAATAAAGGCAGTTCATCCTGGATTCAGGGAAAATTGGGATGGCTTTTTAATTGTCTCTGACATTTCCATTTTAAGACAATTTCAATGTGTTCTTATGTTTCGATGTTTCATTTCAATTTTAGAAAGCATTCATGTTTTCTTTTTATTATAGTCAATTTTTTATTGAGGTTATACATTATAGGGGCACTTCTTCTCAGATATAGAGGTCATCTATATAGAGAAAATAATATTAAGTATCCTTTACATGAGATTTGGAATTGTGGCTAAACTGGTCATATCTAAAAGCGTTTTTGGTAAAACAATTGGAACTCCCTCCACCTAAGAACCATTTTCATTCAGATAGAAAGTGCAAAGAATAACTCTTGGGAGAGTCTTATTCCTGTACTTATTGTGAGGATTTCAACCCTGGTTAGTTGGTGTTCCCTGAGGGATGACTTAGGATTGTAATATCTTGTATTGTAAAGTGTTGAGAAGAACTTTCCATGTTACTCCCTCAATGAGGACCTCAGCCTTGGATGGTGAGCAAAATATAACTTGTGTTTAGGGATTTCATATAATTGTGAATTTAATTAACATATTTATGAAGGGAAAAAGTATAAATAATTTTGCATGTTTGGGTTTAACATATATTATTTTCAGTATAATAATTAGATTCAGCCTTGCACCAGTCAATTAAAAAAAGCAAAAACAAGCAAACAACAACTTTCTTTGCTCCTAATTTGGGTCGAATTATGATTTTATACTCAATATGAATTTGTTAATTTAATAATGATAAAACACATTTTAAGCAAATCTAAAAAAAGGAAAAGCCATTGGAATATAATTTTTAGCTTCCAGTATGACAACTGTGAAGGTGGATGCACTAGTCTGAGGAAAGCCACACTGTCATGGAAAGCAGAATTAGGAGCAGGCATTCTAAATGGTTTGAGTCCAGGTGATTGGTAAGGAGAGTTTCTTTGGTGTAATTTTCATCCTTTCTAGAAGAGGCTATGAGGCCCAACCTCATTTTCTCTTTTTGTTTCCAGGCATAGGAGTCAATGACTAGTCAGAGATATGAACTGTCGTTTATCTTGAGACACATTATTTCTGGGGGGTAAATGTTAACCTGAAAGTAGAGGCAGGAGAATATGAGAAGGGATAATTGGTAATCTTTCCTCCACACAATACACTAATCAGTAAGTCCACTTCCTTAGAGTGTAAGCTTTTTGTATGTGCTTATGGAGTGAGACATATTTTTGATAAATGATTCTAGTCTCTCCTAATCCCTATGGAACCATTTTGATCAGTTATTCTGGTCTCTCTTAATCCCTATAGCTAAGAAGTCATTTTGCAGTCACATCCTTGACTCCTCTAGCCCAATAGATGGCCTGGGTTTTCCTCAGGAAAGCGGATGATATATTAAGAAATCATTATTCACCAGCAGGTGCATCCAGATTTTGCCTCATTGTCCTCACCTTTCTGTCTGGTTGCCCATGAAGGCTCTGACCTGGGTTCCAGTTAGACTGTCTCTCCTCAACCCTGCTGTGCAGAGCCAGTCCTTATGAAGCTCCTGCCTTGTTTATGTAGAGTTCTTCAGCTTCTCTGCTGGAGCTGAAATCGTTCTGTGCTCTCTACTTCATTTGACTGGAACATTGACTCCTTAGGGGAACAACAGTAGTTTTATTTTTATTTGAATGCTTCCAGGAATTGTGCCAACAGTTTTATTTTTGTGGTTATTAGTTCATCCACTCTTGAAAGCAGTCCTAGGATGCTGTTATTGTTGCTATTTTATAAACAAATAAACAGAGGTTTATAATAATTAATAATTTACCCCAAATCATCTATTACTACAATTTTAGTTGAGAGAAAGTCTGATAATGATCTACGTTCCTAAAGGGTCCCCGTCTCCCAGTTTGCTTGCATTTTATATCCTGCTAGGTCTTCCAATTGGCAAGTTTTTATGAATTCTAATAATAAGGTGTTTTGTAGGTTGATGATTCTATCCCTTCACAATCTCAGTTCTAGCACTTGAACTCATCTATCTCTGGATGTGAGAATTTTCTCACATGTTGTTCATCTTATTATTGTTATTTTGTAATTTCAGATTATTTTAATAATGTATCTTCTTTTGACTTTACTGGATTCCAACTAAAAGTAGCTTAAACAAATTTAAAACTACAACAGCAATCATAAATAAAAAAGGGAAATTATTTATTTGACAAATTCAAGATGTAGTTTGGGCAAAAGTGAAATAAGTTGTTCTTTCAATTGTAGAGCCTTTTCTTTTTTTTCCATTTCTTGGCTTTAATAACCTCTATTTAGCTTTATGCTCAGGTATCCTCTATCCATAGAGGGCATGATGTTACCTTGAAGACCCAGTCACATAATTTACTACTTGAATCAAGCCATTTTGAAATAAAGTCTTACTTTATAATTCATGTAGAAAAATCTCAAGTAATTATTGAATTGGACGAACTTGAATAATGAGGCCTTTACTGAACCAGTCAGGTTGGTTTAATGATGGATGATCTGATGATAATGTCTGGATAAAGTAACTAGGGAAGGTCAGTCCATTGAGACCATCTGAAATTGGTTTTTATGGGGAAAACTATAGAATATGTTTGTTCTGTTACCAGAAGAAAGAAGAAATTGATTTCGGACAGGCAAACATAATCATTGTACACAACATGCTTTTATATTTAAATGGAGAACAAGAATATGAATTATATTAAAATTAGGAAAGATTTTGTTTTCAACAAGGAAAATTAGAAGCCATTTACCTTATTAAATTATTAACTATCTTTTCGGACTTTGTTCCAGTACTCTTTTTTTTCTTTAGACGGAGTCTCACTCTGTCACCCAGGCTGTAGTGCAATGGTACGATCTTGGCTAACTGCAACCTCTGCCTTCAATGTTCAAGCAATTTTCCTGCTGCAACCTCCTGAGTAGCTGAGATTACAGGCACTGCCACCACACCTGGCTAATTTTTATATTTTTAGTAGAGATGGGGTTTTTCCATGTTGGCCAGGCTGGTTTTGAACTCTTAACCTCAGGTGATCTGCCCGCCTTGGCCTACCAAAGTGCTGGGATTACATGTGTGAACCACTGCGCCCAGCCTCCAGTAATCTTTTTTTAAATAAAAATAGTAAAATATGATATAAAAAGTATATTTCTTTCTTATGAGTAATTTACATGAAAATGTTATAATCATATAAAATTGCATTAACTTGTATTATAATATTTTTATGAACAATTCATAGGACCAACACAGAAAATGCAAATTTTATATTTACTCTCTCCCCAATGGTAGAAACATCAGTTTTTTCCTGCTGCAATTCTGTGTCCTAAAAATAAAATAATAATAATAATTTAAAAATATACAGGAAAAATATTGACTATGCTACTTCAGGAGAACCTGGAACAAACAGAAAAAAGTTAAAACTAAATCAAAAAACATGAGTTTAAAGTGTTTAAACTTTAAATCAAGTTAAAACACTAAAGTTTGAGCTATCCAATTGTTCTCTATGTAAACTGATCCAGTTTCATTTTGGAATAAAAGGTAGTATATAATCTCTATATCTAGTTTCAATAATTACTTCACAATTTTCATAATATACAATTGCAACCTAATATATTAGAGAAAGTGGTGGGTATTTGTTCTCTCTTTTGATGTGTTCACAGCATCTAATGTAGTCTTACAGCACTTCATTAGAAAATTAACTCAATAAGGATCTGTGGATTACCTAGTAGATTTTAAGCAGTGCTTAGCCTTATGTAAGAACTTTTAATCAAATTTTATTGAAAATATTTTTATTTCTAAATCTACAAATTTAAGAAATAATGAAAATATTCATAACCAGATCATTATATATAACTTTTGCATCAATTTGTCACTAGTATAAGTTTTATCAAGTCAATTTACTGCCTGTATAAGACACTTGAACAAAGACGATCTTGCTTTGTAGGATTTCCTACATGAATATGAGAATGAGAGCTAAGGAGAATTGGAGGGCTGCTCCTTCATGAGCTTTGAAGTTGATTTTGCTTGTATATTTTGAGAGTAGGAGTAGCTTTGCTTCTTAAAACTGATACCTAAATCCTGCAGAGAAACCACTAATAATCAGGATGCAACTTATTTCAAGGTCCTTATCCTTTGACTTCATTCCATATATTAACTTTTATTTTTCACTATTTAACAAAATGCTATTTCAGGGTTTTATGATTTTTTTCATTTTTAAATAAATGCTCCCAATTATACAAATGTTTCTAACTCCTAACCAACAACCTAGAAATTGCTAGACTCTTTTCCATCCCATGCTTGGAAGAGAGAGATTCATCACACATTTGGGCTTAAATGGTGCATTCCTAATATCACAGAATGAGTCTAGTCATTATTGTTCACAACAATTTTAGTGTCCATTCATCCTTTCTGGTATTCATTATGTGATCTCTTTTTCTTTTTTCACGATTCATTCGTAAGAGTATAAATAACAAGGTTAATTTTAGGAAGCTACACTTTGCATCTTAGTGTTTATTTTCAACCTGTTATGTGCAAGATTGATTTTAGCATATACAGCAGTGCATTCTTGAAGTTAATCTCACAACTAACTGGTCAGTTGTCCTTATCTAACATTTTAGGATCTTCTTACAAAACAAAGTATTATTTTCTGAAAACAAAAAAGTATATATTATTGAATATATAAACAGCTAGTTCTTGTTTTTTGATTATTTATCGAATGCATTTGATTTGAGGGTCAATATAACAGACGTTGAATAGACGTGCTTATGAGAAGAATGAAAATAAGCCCAAATAAAAAGGGGCAGATAGGGCAAGGTATTCCAACCCTGTGTGCAGGAAAATAGCTATTTGATTTGCTTATGAAATTTTACGTTTCTCTTTCTAGGCTTAATGTTTCTAAAGCCTCACGCTGTGCTTCAATATTAAAAAGTCAAGCTAATAATGTTATCATTAGGGAGGACAGTGAATATGAATTTGGTAAGCTATTCATAAATGTTCAACGTTATTATGCAAATTGAATATTGCAATATAGTAGTGTATAATACAAGATAACATAAAATTGCTTGAAATATTACAAACTGTCTTCTGTTGACATTGTTGAGAATTTCTAAATTTCTATATTCTTTACAATTTCAAATAAATTTAATTTTTGCAACTTTTAAAAACTTGCAAAGTAACATAAACATTTTTAATAGGATTGAAAAGTCACGTAAGCTAGTAAAATAAATACTGGTTTAGTTCAGACTCTATATAGATACCTCAGAGATGAACAAAGGGATACTCATGAGTTTTGGGGGGAGAATGGTGTTTTATAGAGTCACCTCACAAAATCACAGGCCTTTCCCTCCCTTCTCCTTTCCCACTCCTCCTCTCCTTTCCTCTCCCTTCTCTTCCCCTCCCCACCTCTTCTCTCTCTTCTCTTTTTCTAGCTCATGTTGCTTGACCCTGAAAAGTACCTCCCACCTCTCAATAACAGTATCACCAACACAGTACTATCCATATGTTAAATATTCAAATGAGGAGGCCTCTAAACCTGTTAGTCCATGTAAAATTAGTCCCTCAGTTCTAGGATTTCTAGCCCAGTTATGCAAGTTAAGTGTTTATCTAGTAAACAGGGTTGGTGTCAGATGTCCAGGTATTAACAAAAACTGTCTTTGTTTTTTTCAGTATTATTGCTCCTCTCTCGGGATCACCAGAAAAGACCGAGGCAGGAACAGATTTCCTATGAAAGTTTTAATAGATCCCTATTACTAGAGAGGTGATTCACAAGAGCACTGCAAATCGAGGTACTCATGAATAATTTGGACAAGTCAAGTTGTACTTCCTGTTTCCAATTAACTCATCAATAAATAGCAGTTTAAACTCACAGGTGTCTAAAGTAACTTATAGCCCTAAATTCTTCAAACCTATTATCTTTCTTCTCTGCTATTGTATTTTAAAGTTTTTATCATTTATGTGTATGTCCAAATGTATATTAGAATCAAATTCCATATGTTATTTTGGCACTAAAATGCCAAACTATATCAGTTTATACAAGCCTAATAACAGACACCACAAATTTGTGGAGAACTGTCAGCATACAAAATGCTATCCCACATTTTGTTGGCAATTTGAGCCTTCCATCGTGGGATATAAGTAGTGGAAAGAGTAGTAGATAGTCCATTGTGGTTGGCAGAAAAAATATGTACTCATATTTCCTTTCTTTAAGCCACTATTTTAAATGAAAAAAATAAATAAATAAAAATAAAAAAACAAACAAGAACCACTTGTTCTGTTTCCAAAATAATGTCACACATTTCAATGACATTTAAAATCTGATGAAGTTTGTTTCCATTAAAGTGTAGTATGGAAATAATTTCAGACCAACTTTGGGACAGCAGTAGCAATTTGCTTCTTTGAAGTCATTGAACATGGTGAATCACATCTTACGCCATCTGTTGACAACATGGACTTCTGCAGGCTGGAAAACTTTTGAGTAAACCCTAAGAAGTATATTAGGCTGGAAGCTAATTTAGTTAGGAGAAAAACAACAACAACAATGCAGCAACAACAAAAAGCCATGGGGTGTCCTCATAAAAAAGCAAACAAAAGAAAGATCAAGAAGTGCAAACCCGAAGCTTAGATTCTTCTTTATTTGCACACATCTGCTTACTGAACACATTCCAATTTAATTATATAGCCAAATTACCATCCCCTTACAGAACTATTATCATGGTTTTCAGATTCTTCCAAGTGTCAATTTCAGTGTAAATCCCTGTATATTTTAAAACAATGCCTAAAAATTTTCCATTCTGTGCAATTATGTTACATCTGAGAATATGTGCATTTTTTCCTCATCTAATCAAATTTTTCACATGAGTTCCCTAAAAAATGCATGCTTTGTTGCATATATATCTGCCCAGGTCATTTGCCTCTGAGTCTTACATAAATACATGAAAAAACAAGTACTTGATTTTCTTAGAAAAATTAGAAATATGGAATATGGATTTCCTTCATTTTAAACTTAAGTAAACTAAACTTTCGCTTAAATAATAAGTGACAATTTTCATTTTAACAAAGAAACAAACCCATTGCACTGAGGAAGGCTGCCATCAGCCTCTGGAAATATTTTTTAAAATACATTTTTTAACAATAGTCTCAATTTTATAGAAGTTTTGTTCTAAACATAAATTTATCCTAAAAATCTGTGCCAGAAGGGAAGGAAACTATTTAATGACAGGATATCTCATCCTGTATTTTTCAACTATAGGTATTTATTGTTTAGTGTGACATGCACCTATTTATAAAAAACGATTGAGGTATTAAATACAAGCCTATAAATAAGACTCACTTTAGAAAAAGTAAAAGATGTTTTCTACTAAATATGGTTTATATTATTTAATAAATCAATTGGTGAAACATAAGATATAAAAATTGAAAAATAGTACAGAGTCTATAAATAAATATAGTCTATCGGCAAGACAAATTTAGTAAATTACCCACCCATTTATTTATTCACCAAACATTTATTAAATGTATACTTTGTGTTAAGCATAGTGAAAGACTACTTTTATATCCATACTTATATTAAGTTTACACAGGAAACCATTGAGAAAAATTTTTCTTTCCTGTGTTGAGATAACTCACTCAATATTGTGTGTTTAAAATCTGAATTATTTAGTTGTATTATATGAGTATATTCTGACTTTCCTTTCACAGTTCAGAGTCTCTCAAGTATCACATCAACAACCAAAAAAAAAAAAAAGTCAAGTTTCAGTAGTAAATGATTACAAAGATGTTATATTCTACTGAAATGATAAGCATTTGAATTTGCATTTGCAAGGATAGATCCAGATTTTGTGTTGATGTAGTTTATATAATTTTTGGTCTTTGTAACCTTCATCAGCTGCAGAGTAAACCCATGACTGTGCATCAGAGCTGAACAAGACTTTGGTTATACTGAACTGACTACATGGTACCCTGAAATGCTGGGAAAAACAGCCAGTGAATCCAGGCGGAAGCCCATCCATTTGGCAAATAATTGGTTTCTCCAGTGGCGACAGCTGCTCTCCTGCCTTCTGGCTGAAATGCACTGGAAAAAAATCCCTATAGATGAAGAGGAGGACAGAAATATTGGTAATACAGGGGAAATCCAAGAAAATAGGAATCTAAAGCCAAGAGAAAAGCAATTTATAACAACCCGCTTAGGAAATTGAAACCTAGATCTTTTTAGGGAAATGCCTGTTGCCTTGTCTTTCTTCAAATGTGTTTTCTACTCTTCCCAAGATAGTTTTTAAAAGTATGTAAGCATGAACTATCTTTCAATTGTGCAGCGTAAGAAGGCAAGTTTTCCTGCATTGATTCAGTCATGGATAATTGTACAGAATTTAGAAAGTTCTTTGCAAGAATAAAAGCATCTTCATTGATCAGCCTGGCAGTTTGCTTTATCAGCATTTCTATAAAACTGTCATCTATAAAATTTCTCAGAAGTGTTTCCTGTAGAACCAATTAGTAATTTGAATGAATGAGTGAATGAATGCTTTAATGCTATAATATTCATTTGTTGTCTTTTGTGCATGACAAGGTTATTTTGCAAACAATAAAACTTACTTATCTAGAACTAAGATATTACACCAGAAATTTGTTTTGAAAGTATCTGATTATAAACACCGTTTTCAGATTTTTTCAAGGGAGTGGAGGGTCTCTTTACCAGGGAAGCCACAGGGATTACCCTAGAATCAGCGTTCTCTGAATAGGTAAACTAAGACAAAAAGAAACAATCAACAAAAACAGAAGAAACAGGGAATTCCAGTGGAGGAGTGAACATAGGAGACATACCTTAGGGATTTGTAAAAATAGTCAGGTGATATTTAAATGGGGCTAGATGTGCCTCCATTTCAGCAAGTAGGAGCTCCAGAGAAAGATAATTTATTACTAATATGATCCTAGTATTTAATCTATCTCTCTAGGGAACAAAGCTGCCTGAAAAAGTGTGGTTAATAGGCCCTAATTTCAATTATTGTCTCAAAGATTTCCATTCTAACGTGTATGCTTAACTCCTTTTCTTCTTTTGGTGGCTGTGATTATGCCAGAAACCATAACATTATATACAGGACTGTCAATCTTTACTGCTAAAAACAGAGTGTGTTTGATATACTTTGGTCTTCTTCATAATCTGTAATATAATAAGCTTAAGAACTTAATTATAAAATAAAAAATGTCATGAACTAACTGAAAAAAAAGGTAAAGCCATTTCCAAGGGAATGTGCCCAAATTTTGAACCTCCCAAAATCATAATTCAGTACCATCAGCTATGACTCTCAGGGATTGCCCTCAGTCTTTGAAAACCTGACTATACTGCATATTTCAGGAGTATGGAGAGGCAAAATAAAGGAATTACAAATTAACACAGGCACAGGTTAACAGAGTTTTCCATAAACCATGAAAAATACATAATCAAAACACTTTTAGTTCATTCCATAATTCTGCTTATAAAAACAAAATCTAAATAATCTAATTGAATGCCATGTACTTTAATAACATTTGTTTACATTTCACTGATACTTTAAGCACAATGCCTTTTCAACCAAATTGTTCAACATACTTTTTTCTTATCTCCTACTACATTAATTTTATTCTCTTAGGAGCTATAGAGATTTTGGATCCATCCTTCATAATAATGTTAACAAAAATCATATTGGAATAAAATACCCTTGGACTCTGACTAAAATCTAGAGTTTCTCTCATTATATTTTTCCTAAATTATTGTTTTCCTGTCTGCATTAATGCAAATTCCCTCTTAATAATTTGAAATGGCTTTAATAATAAGAATTGCACACACTGGTATGGAAATAGTGTACACTGAAACTTCCTGTAATTAAACTTCTTGAAAGTCTTTTAATTTCTGTTCCAATGCAAGACCAAGATCTGGAATGCCATTCATCTTCCCATAAAAGATTTGTTCCTGCAAGAAATATCTTGGAACATTCACCTTCGTGTGATAAGTACAAAAGATGGATTTCATGAAGTTTCTCAAGTCTTAAAAGAATAAAATATAACATAATAGAAAATGAATGGTTTTATTATACAATTTAGAGAACACAAAACAAGCTAGCCCAAAAAGAAGCAGAAATAAACATCAATGAAATTAGAGACACACAGCAAAATCCTTGTGATACGGTTTTGTTGTGTCCCCTCCCAAATCTCCTCTTGAATTGTAACTTCCATAACACGCATGCGTTGTGCGAGGGACCTGGTGGGAGGTAACTGAATCATGGGGGCAGGGTTTTCCCTTGGTGCTCTTGTGATAGTGAATTAGTCTCGTGAGATCTGATGGTTTTATAAAGGGGTATTCTCCTCAATATGACCTCTGGCCTGCTGCCATGTAAGAAGGGACTTTGCTCCTCCTTGTTTTCTGCCGTGATTATGAGGCTTCCTCAGTCATACGGAACTGTAAGTCAATTAAACCTCTTTCTTTTATAAATAACCCAGTCTCAGATATGTCTTTATCAGCAGCATGAGAACAGACTAATACATCCTGATAAAACTGTACCTGAAGCCTGATATACCTCTCAATATTTCAGTTTCAAGACACAATAAAGCCCGTTTTCCTGAGTTGGGTGTTCTGTTACTTGCCGTAGCAAGCATTCTAAGCCATGCATTCAAACTAACTCTTTAATAGTTTGTATTTATTTATAATTTTGGTTACCTTTGAGTAACTGGTTGATTAAATGGCATTTAATTGATATCACCACAAATTCTATGTTTATGCGCAGTGACCATTTACCAATCAGAAATTCTACTAATTATACAATAGTGCAATATGCAGTCATTTGACATTTTTGCTTGAATAAATTCTTTAATGTATTTATTGGATTTAATAAGACAGAAATATATAACTAAAACTTTTTGGTAGGGGTTAATGTAATTTGCTGGGGGTTAATTTACCTGGCCACAAATGAACAAATGAGGTTAGAGGCATAAAAGGTGATTGCTATAGAAATGCTAATTCAAATAATAATAGTTTGGGGAGAATATTAAATTGTCCATGCCTGCAGTTCCAGCACTTTGGGAGGCCGAGGCAGGCAGATCATCTGAGGTCGGGAGTTTGAGACCAGCCTGGTCAACATGGAGAAACCCCATCTCTACTAAAAACACAAAAATTAGCTGGACATGGTGGATGCCTGCAATCCCAGCTACTCAGGAGACTGGAGCAGGAGTATTGCTTGAACTCAGGAGGCAGATGTTGCAATGAGACAATATTGCGCCACTGCACTTTAGCCTGGGAGACGGAGCGTGACTCCATCTCAATAAATAAATAATGAATAACTGAATAAACATGTGTATGTAACTACAATATAGGAATTGGGTATCATCTTACACCTGGGAAATGATACCCAAAGTGGAGAGGACTTGTATGCCTGTCATGGAGTTGAAACTTATCCTGAAGGCGAAGCTGACCCGTTTTAGGAAGTAAATCAAGGACCGACATAATCAGATGCACATTTACTTTTTCAACTCACTCTAGCCACAGTTAAGAGAACGAACTGAAGGTTCATCAATGGACAAAGCTGTCAGAAGAAAAGAAAAAAAAAAATCATCATTCCCTTTAAAAGCATTATTTTAAAATCCATCCAAAATTTAACAACAATCATTTATTGAGAGCATAATATACATCAGTCACAGTGAAATATTAAGATAAACAGTAAGACCTCCTATGTCAAAATGTGCATTTGATTGAAAATTATCATTTATTTCAATTGTTCCTGTTAGTCTCAAGGCAAGGCATGATGAAAGTGTAGTTATATTTTGGGAACCAGCTTCCATTTCTTGCAACTATTCCTGGACAAATTTGTGCTGATATATTTTAACATTACAAGCCATGTCCTATGCTATATGAAATATAAACAATAAAGTTTTGGAGTTGCTGAAAATAATTTTTATTGTAATCATCTAAACTATTCAACAAAGGTGATGTGGCATGCCATAGATGTTGACTCTGTTCCATTACGCATAAATAGTAGGATAGTATTGTTAGCAGATGCATTTAGATGGGTTCTAAAATGTATCTTCCTGGTTACAGAAGAACTGAGTTGTGTAGACCGCAAAATGAAACATTTTTTTAAAAAGAAATAATCAAATACAGACAAAATCCATATTGTTCTCCTTACCTGATAGTCAGCATTGCCATGTGGAAATCTGATTCTTACCACCCATGATCCTAGACACGTTTCCATTCCATTGAATCTTGGGCTTTCCTGGTTGGTGCAATCATCCTCCATGTACTTTTCAGTTGTCAAGAAAGAAGCACCAGAGATGCAAGTGATGACTAGGCATGACTAGTTTTGCTGGATACAGCGCCAGTTATTACAAGTCTTCTTGACTTTTGAAGGCAAGCTGTTCAGTGAATGGGTGATATATATCTTTAGGACATTAGTCATTTCTGTCCTGTTGCTTTTGCTCTTCAAAACATTTAATCCTTTCTATAGGAGGATTTACTCTGTTGGTATTGTCTGAATGAAATATTTCAAAGAAAGTCCTGCTATCATAATAACTTTTTACACATGGCATTACGTACAACTTGACTTTTATAGAAGCCTGTAGTTTTCACACTAAACAAATGAAAGGTGACAATTAGCTATACCTACCCTTTATCAGTTTTCTAAAAGGCTAAATAATTTCAAAATTCATAAATTTATTGGCTATTTTTTGAAATTGAGCATTTAGACCTTAAAAAATGGACTTCCCTTGTTCTCCTTTTCTGTTTTCCAAGGGTTAAAATTGTTAAGTGGTAGATCTCTTTTTGTGACCTTGAATGGTCATCATCCCATCTAGGATGCAAGTCCCAGTGTAGTAGGTATACATGACATTGAAATCAACTTGCTGAGGTGGGCTAAGACTGAGATGGATGTAAATCTAATCGTTAAAAAGATGTGCAAATCCTTTGAACTTTACAAGTAAGTTGTGCAATATTAACCATAGTAGTTAACTTGGAAACTTAAAAGCTCATTATGATGGTTCTAAGTCAGTACATCTTTTGCTGATATTTAAATACACCCTTTGGGATATATGAAGTATTCCAGGAGTTCAAACTCAGGTCACAAGAACATTAATTTCCCTGTGTTTTTATAGAGGTTGTATGGTCAGGAAATGGCCAGGATGTTTCAGAACAGAAAATATGTGAATATGTCTCCTAGATTCAAAGCCACGCCATAATATTACAATTCTAGAAGACCGTAAAGGAGTATTTCTGAAGCTGAAGTGCTTAACCCCATAGCTGAATGCTTGAATTTTTTCTGATAGCACTTAACTAACTTAAGCACTTTCAGGTATAAAACAAATTGGAGAATAGTTTGAGCTAACTAATTAACTTCAATTTGTTTGAAGTTTGCTGAACCTAGATTCTTTTTTTGAGAAACTCATCATTTAAAGAGAGCCAGTTTCTGAATGTAGAAATAAAAAATAAAACACAACTTATATAAGACTTTGGGACTGTCTATTTAGAGGTAGACAGTGCCTGTATCAGTGTTTGTCTTCCTCTATGTATCAGCATACAGAAATCTTGATGTCCAATTCTTCTCTCCTTTCGAGACTTCTCTCCTCTCATGACCTGGTTTTATCGCCTGATTCCTTTTGTCCTTACTGAAACTCGTCTCCCAAGAACACTTCACTCACAAATATTTATTATTAGTCATCTCTGCACTGTTCTAACTGTTGAGGATATAGCCATAAATAAATAGGACTATGACCTCATGTTGTTTTACATTATATGGAGAAACAGAAAACAAAGAAATAGCCAAGTAAACACATAAACAAAATAAATTCTATTAGTGATATTCAGCTACTGGCAATTATTAAAATAATAAAACAGAGCAATTGACCAAAGAATAACTTTGCATTACAGGAGAGAATGAATGATTTTATAATGTAGGGGTAACATGATATATTTTTTCTTCTGTTCTTGTTCATATTATCTTTTGTGTTTGGTTGCTTTTCATTGTGCTTAGAAGAGTGCTTCTCACATCTTATGCACTAAAGAAAGTTTTATCAATGTATATGTATAATCAGTATACTAAATTTAAGTCAGATTTTCTGTGTTATTTTCCTAACATAAGCAGACCTGAATATATATGTATATATATGTATTGGCAGTGTGGAGCAGTACCATTGCATAGAATGCAACTGTACATACATATATATTAGAGCTTTTTTTTTTTTAATTTTCAGGTCTGCTCAGGTTAGGAAAATAACTTTATGATATATACATATAGTTATTTACTATAACTACAGTTACTTATATTATCACTATAGTTATATATACCATATATATAAAATCAGCTCTACTATACGTGTGTGTGTGTATGATATGCTGATTTTATGTTCAATCGTTGAAATAAAATACCATTAAACATTTTGGTTTTTATTTTTTTTCTACATCATTCAAATGAAGGAATAAATGATGGAAAAAGCAATTTAACGAAAAGGAGATATTACGAACTGTACTAAGACACAGAAAATGTTTCTCGAATAAGCTTAGCAGTTGGGAATAGTATTGCGTTGATGCTTTTACCATCTAAAGCTGAACATCAATATCTGCTGGAGGGTGTAGATGTTCTATTCAAGAAGAAATTAGCACAGACATCTGAAAACTTGTGACCATAGCAGAGAAATGTAGAAACATAAAAGAACATTTAAGTTTCTACAAAAACAATTTCTGAATTTTAAACAGCCATAACATTTCTAATCTTCCCAAACCTAAGTGTTATTTTATTTGTTTGTTCATTGCATTTATTACATAGTACCGTACGTGTTGGGGGTTCAGAATAGTCAGCTACCTATATGAAACACTAGCAAAGCCTCCACTTTGAAATATTGTCCCAAGTACCTAAGCCTCCCCAAACCATATTTCTCCCCTTTCCTTCAAACAATAGTCACAATGCCTCCTCGTGTCATAGGTCTGGTCTATAATAAAGTCCATTTGGTGGTCAATGGCCTGCTTTAAATCTTGGCTCTAACAGTTTTTCTTGGGTGGCTTTGAGTAAGGTACTTAAACATGCGTCTAAAAGTATTCTCATCCATGTGACCTAAATAATAACGGTCCCTAATATCAGTGCGGTGTGAAAATTAAATTAGTTAATTCATAGAATAGGCTTGGAGGAGTGCTTGGCCGAGAAAACTTTTCCATATGAATATAAGATAATGTTATCATCATTGTCATTATCATTATTACCTATTTGGCTTTTATAGTCCTAGTTGCATTTTATTTTTTAAATTGGTCAGAGCTCAAGTGGAGGAAAGTGTGTCATTTTCAAGCACCGATATTTAGAGAATGGCCCGGGAAAATTGGAAAATAAAACAGGAAGTAAGAATTAGAGCTTAAGCCACAATTAGGAGATTTTAATAAGGCCAGGGAACGCTGGCATTTTGACATTGGCAGTGTGGAGCATTACCACGGCACAGAATGCAGCTGTATGTAATTTGGGTGGAAAATGTCCTACAGCCTTCTTTTCCAGCCTTGATATTGACTGAAAGGGGACTTGATGTATGCATTGTTATAGATTCTTTCAGAGTGAGTGAGTGAGTGAACTGGTTACCAAAAGTGCCAAGAAAATGCCTAAAGGCTCATGGAGGTAGGCACAGAATTACCCTGATTTCCATTCCTGGGGGGAACTGATATCTCTCTTTTTTTTTTTTTTCCTGGATAAATGAATAAAAGGAGTGGGTTAGGAGAAGAAGAGCCAAAATATTCCAAAAAGAAAGTGCTTCCTTTCAATCCTAATGCTTCCTCAGAGGAAGAGGTCTTCCCTGCCCCCCAGCTGGCCAGAGTGCTTCTTGAGCACTCTTCCCTGCTCTGTGGGGTACAGAGAGGAGGAAGAGCAGGTGCAGTCACTTCTTTGCAGGCCTTGGCTCAGGTTTTGAGAAACCTGAAGTCAGTTCAATTCTACATGTCCTCTTACCAAATTCAAGTGTACAAATGCAAAAGGTTGTACAGAAGTGAATATATTCACCTTGAGAAAAGAGATTACAACAAACTTCACATCTTAAAAGGTTGACAGTTACCTTAAATATAAAAGAAATCAAAAAAGGCATAACATTTTTGTCAAATAATGGCCCCATTTCTCTATAATCACCCCACTCCATTTTCTTGGATTCCTACTCTTTGATCATCCCCTTTTATAACCAACAGTGTATGATATCATTTTTATAGATATAATAGAAAGATAATTTTGTCATTCTTCTAGCATATTTATTTATGAAACAGATAAAATTTACTTTATTTTGATAGCTGAGAATTATGTGTTTCAACTTTACAACTTATAGTATGATGCCATATAAACTTTTAAAATCATTGTTAAATAGGAGAAAAATCTGTGTTTATGTTTCCTTCATAATAGCAGTGTAAGTTTTGTTTGTTTGATTGTTTGTCTGTCTGTTTTTGACAGAGTCTTGCTCCGTTGCCCAACATGGAGTGCAGTAGCATGATCTCAGCTCATTGCAACCTCCGCCCTCCACCTCCCAAGTTCAGGAGATTCTCTTGCCTCACCTCTGAGTAGCTGGGATTACAGGTGCATACCACCAGGCTCGGCTAATTGTTGTATTTTTAGTAGAGATGGGTTCTACTCATTTTGGCCAGGCTGGTCTCGAACTCTTGACCTCAAGTTATCCACCTGCCTCAGCTTCCCAAAGTGTTGGGATTACAGGTGTGAGCCCTGGCACCTGGCCCAATAGTGTAAGATTTAACATAACTTTCCCCAAGCTAAATTCTGGCTCTACATCTCAAACTCCTTCTCCTCCAGCTACCCTCGTTAGTCCAGCTTTGGATGTCATGGAATGTGATATGACCTCTGATTTTTGCAATATATCAAGATGCCAAGGTATTCAGCACAGTTACGTTCGTCTTTCTGAATGCCTACTACTAACCTAAGTATACATGAAGTTGAACCACATACTTAAACTCCAATAAACTCAAAGTAAAGGTATCCTCAACTCAATTTCCCATTGATGAATCCAAAACCAAATCTATACCTACGACAACCTCATCCAGCACAAGGGTAAGTGTGAAAAGAGACCTTTGTTGTGTGTAATAGCAGGTAAAATCATTGTTTCTGCAAATTTTACAAAATATAACTTCACTGATAAGGCCTACACTGAATTTCTCATAAATGTGGGAAAAATAACTTGGATGCGCTTGTCTGAGTTCTGTCCGTTCTCTCAAGAAAATAACCTAATGAGAGTTCTGCTCTGCTTTTCAGCATACTAATATTTCACACATTCATCTCTGAAACCCCCTACACTGATACACACGCGCGCGCGCGCACACACACACACACACACACACACACACACACACACACACAGAGGAAAGCAAATCCAGTCTGTTTTCAATCTGTTTTGCCCATGACTAGTTATATAAGTCTGCCTAGGTCTGGAATTGAGATCTCACATCCTAAAGGAGTTTACATTAGGTTATATAGTTCTATTTAACGTTTGTTAATAAATATATTGATATCTAGACCTCCAATTTGCCTTACTTGTTTAATTTCTCAATATGCGTAAGAGAGAGAAAATGTGTTTTTTACAGTTTCTTTACCTTCAGTCATAGTTTCCTCTAGATAAGTTAACAGAATGCAGAATTTGTTGAAGATACTAAACTAGTTATTACTTGACCTTTTGAGTTATTCAGGTTTCTTGTTAAGGTCTTCATTTATTTATAATGCTTGCTATTTAATGTGAAAACACTTTCTTCTGTTTGTTTCAAAAGAATATTCTGGAAAAAATCAGTTTTGAACAAACAGGATGCTTCTCACATTATTTGGACATTCATTCACCCTTTACCCAATCACTTATGAGGCATTTTACATTTTAAAAAACACACTCTATATCAGACCAAACAATATTTTTAGGAGAAAAATTATGCTGTACATACAGAAACAGTTTTTGCTTTTCAAATTTGTCTTGGAGCCAGCCCTCTCATAGACACCTGGCTGAGTCCTGTGGAGACAGGTTGAAATCAGTAAAAATGGAATCAACTTTGACTAAAATTCCTGTAAGCTTTCCAGGGCAAACATAGATGCTTTAGTAGCTGTTTACTGAACTACTAAGGAAAGATGAGAGAACTTCTTTGTCACTTTTGGACAGAATACAACATTTTGAACTCAGGAAAATACAAACAAGATAGTGGTATTGAACAGTGACAATGGAAGTTGTTAGTGGGACGTGGACCAGCTGGAATGAAAGTTAAAGTGGACAGTTTGAAGCTTCTGAAAAGAGAATTATTAGTACTCATCATTTGGGGGTGGGAGGATGTGGCCTGAGGGAGAAGTAGACACTATTAAATAGCTCATGATCAGTGGACAAAGTTTCTTATGCACAGAAGACACTCACTGGATCTTTCAGGAAAAAAAAGGTGTGAGAATTCACAAGTGGAAATTAGAGTCAGCAAATATAGAGTAGTGAGTTCATTATATAATAGACAATTACAGACATTGCTGATTCATAATAACCAGTTCTTCCTATTTTAGGAGCAGATACCTTCAAAATACATTTTCTGCTTAAGGTCGGAGCTCAAACTCTTCCATTACATGTTCTTTCTCCAGAAGAATATTCTCAGTCTGATTTCTACATTGGTTTTAGGCAGTTAAGGTTTATAACAAATTACCCTAGACTGGGTGGCTTAAACAACAAACATTTATTTCTCACATCTCTGGAGGCTGGGAAATCCAAGCTCAAGGTGTCAGCAGATTCAGTGTCTGGTGAGGACTCTCTTTCTGGCTTGCAGATGGCTGTCTTTTCACTATGTCCTCATATGGCAGAGAGAGGAGGGAGGGAGGGAGAGAGAGAGAGAGAAAGAGAGAGAAAGAGAGAGAGAGAAAGCAAGTGAGAGAGAGCAGAGGGAAAAATTCTTCTGTCTCCTCTTATAAGGGCACTAATTCCACTTCATGAGGGCTCCACCCTCATGACCTAATTCCCTCCCAAAGGCCACACCTCCCACTACTATCAGACTGGAGGTTAAGATTTGGATATATGCATTTTGGGAGGACATAAACATTCACTCCATAATGATGTATGTCTATCTGAGTCTTTGAAAAACTACATAGAAATATCACAGGATATAGATGAATTCGTGAGGATCTGAGATCCAATCATAAGCAGGAGGTCAAGGCCTGACCTGTGCAATACTCTAACCTCTCTATGTCCCCAAAGCCAAACACTGACCCAGAACACAATGGGGCATTAAGATATAATTGTTGATTGGGTGAATAAATATAGGTCATAAAGTTATTTCTAAATTTGCTCTTTAATTTCTTCTTATTCATAATGTATACATAGAATACTTAATTTTAACTATGAATGAATGTTTAAATTAGAATATAATTATGTGTAATTTTAGTTAACCGAAGAAACCCTATTGAATGACTCACATACTCAAGGATGAGATACTCAAAAATAGGTTCTAACTTTAGATAAATTGTGAACTAGACAGACTTTTTTCGGTATGCCTCCCCAGTCTTCAGATAGCAAACACTATTTATTTTTCTGGATTCAGGAGAATATTTTCCATTTGACATACCTTTTACTTGTCTTTTTTGACCTTCCTCCAAATTCTGATAAAGTATTTCAAAATACCTTAGTAGTAATTGTGAGCTTATAATAGCTTAAGATACCAGCTTCCTACATAGCATATTGGAAATTTATTTTTAAAAAGGAAGAAAAAATGCCAAGTGATAAAACAATTTGAGTTGAAATGTAAATGTACTATGACTGCAGTAGATCACATAGCCCAACATCCCTTCAACAAGTGAGTTTGTCTTCCATGTGCTCATTACTACATTATGAAAATAACCCATTCGAACGGGTAACATTTTACAGATCTAACAGTGCCTTAGACTTACTCAATGGGATTCCGCACATATATTTCATGGTAATTGAACACTGAAAGCTTTAACAATGACAGATAATCACAATCATTCTCTTTCCTATTCTGGGCTAAGTGTGAATCTTCACACTTGTTTAACACTAGGAAATTCTCCTAGGTGGGGAGAGGGGGTGCAGATTGCCTAACAAAACTATGTAGCTATCTTTTCACTTATTTTTGATGTTTTACATGGAGCAAAGGTTTCACGTGTCTGTGATCAGAATGTAACCAAACAAACATCAACTTTTGCTTTGCCTTTTATTCTCAGTTTTAATGTGTCATCTGCCCAATTCGGAAACGTTTTATTAATTTATTTTTCTTTTGGATGTCTACAAATTTTATATTCCTAAAAATGAAAAATTCTGGCAACTCAGTAGTTAACAGATAACATTTATTGCTTTCTCTGAAATGTGCCCTACCAAGTATGGAACATAAATAAAAGATTGGTAAAATGAAACCTTCATGATCTCATTAGATCCAGGTTTCAACACATGCATTTACTTGCAC
Source organism: Mandrillus leucophaeus (assembly GCF_000951045.1). NCBI lineage: Eukaryota > Metazoa > Chordata > Mammalia > Primates > Cercopithecidae > Mandrillus > Mandrillus leucophaeus. The sequence goes on along the minus strand of NW_012101388.1, from coordinate 2,352,099 downwards.
TCTGGGGGGAAAAAAAAAGATTACATAGGAATATAGTGTACAATATGATAACTCAAAAGTCAAAATATCTTCCCATAAATGGTCAATAATGATGACAGTGATTATAAGCAAGTGTTTCATAAAATGTTGTTTTCCTTCCCATCAAGAGTTTCAATCTATTTTATTGGGCAATATATTGATAATAAAATTGAGTTATATGTTATGTCTACATTGACAAGAATTTGAAATGACAGTTGTGCTCAAAGGGTAACAAACCCTTGGGAGAATAGAAAGAAACATGACTGCATTTTCAGTATATTTGCATATCCTCTAGTGCTTTTTTATGTGGAATGACTTTTCCTTTCTTATTTTTCTTCTGAGAAAGATATATGATATAATAGCTCTGAAAAATTCCTTTCCAAGGAATACCTATAGGAATAAATGTTTCCCAAGAGAGTACACTCACAGAGTCTACTCTTTTTTATTTATATTGGTGTTATGCTATTGTTTATAATCTTTGAATATCAAATTATAGTTATACTCAATTTGAAAATATTTTCTTAGCATGCATATTATCCAAATCAGTATTATAGGATTATTTTATGGGGATAAGCAAGATAACAAAATACTGCTTTAGTATGATTGTTAATGTTTATAATCCTTTCATCAAAATTGTCACATCATTAATTATGAGGCCTAAAATATGATATCGTTTCAAAAATATTGTCTTGACTAAAAATCAAATATATAGCAAAATAATGGAAATCATGCATTTTATTTCAAACAAATCTTAAAAGTTATTTGATCCCTGAAGTAAGCTGAAAAATAGAAAACTGTAAAGTGGTACAGTTTGTGTGCTGTGTTAATACATTCCAACAACAACAAAACACACACCTTTATCCACTACTTAATTTGGGCCAAATCTTGTTGTATCTGTTCATACATTTAAACCACTTAAAAGATAATGTTTCATAAATTTTTTGAAAAGACAGAAGAAAAACTTAGTAGACAGCTGAGCTGGATATCTCTTTGACCATCTGTGTTATGTATTGTGTGTGTGACTTTTCCCATACCCAGCTTATATTTTCATAATTGGCCTCTAATCTAAATACCAAATGATCAACTATGAATTCCAGCTTGACTGGGACAAGAATTACAAGCATATGTACAGTACCTCAGGTTATTACTGTCAGAACACTGCAAAAATATGTTTGCCACTCTTGTATATAATTACACCCTGGATTCATTATAGCTGGTAATAATGCAGTCTTTTATTCAAGTCAGGATTTCTCTGGATCCATGCAAATGTGTCTCTCCTATATTAAGTCATTCACAACATAGATGACACCACCGAAGGTTGTTTAGGAACAATTGCAACAGAACTGGCAAATTCAATAGCATGGGAGAGCTGAATGCTTGAATGAGAAAGGAAAATGTGTTCAGTAGCTTTACCTGTTGGAGACAAAACTCATCCAAAGGTTTTCCTATTTTTCTTCTATATACGATGGTTTGTTTGCAGTGGATGTCTAATATGTTGATATTCTTTATCTCCATGATGTGATATAGTAACCAATTGGTTTTAACAATGGTTGTGGAACAACAATAAACAAAAGCTTACAGCATCCAGATTTTGACAGAATTTGCTTTGGCTAGGGTTGTTCAGGATAGAATGAGATACTAAAGAGATGATTTTTTTTTCTGTAATTTTAATAATTTATTATGACCAGTTGCAAGGTGACAAAGAATATTAAGTTACAGACTCTGCTGATGATAGACTGCCCTATGACCTAATCTATATTTGACTCTATTTCTAGGATGTGTTTATTTTTTGTTACTTTGGGTTGACTCACATCTTCTCAGGATTGGCTCATCCTTACTTTTCTTTCCAGTTCAGATTATATTTCCTCAAGGAGATGTCCTTGAAGCCCTTTTTAAGACATCCTTCTGCAAATCACATGCCTTGAGGTATACTAAATTGTTTATTCTTTTTATGGCATTTATCATAACTTTTTACTTAAATAATTACTTGTTTAGTTTTAAGACATGAAATCAATCCAAATTCCCATCAATGATAGACTGGATAAAGAAAATGTGGTACATATACACCATGGAATACTATGCAGCCCTAAAAAGAAATGAGATCACGTCCTTTGCAGGGACATGGATGGAGCTAGAAGCCATTATCCTCAGCAAACTAAGCTAACACAGGAACAGAAAACCAAACACCGCATGTTCTCACTTATAACTGGGAACTAAACAACATGAACACATAGACAAAGGGAGGGGAACAGCACACACTGGGGCTTGCCCAGTGGGTGCAGGGAAGAGCATCAGGAAAATAGCTAATGCATGCTGGGCTTAATACCTAGGTGATGTGTTGAGAGGTGCAGCAAACCACCATGACACACGTTTACCTAAGTAACTTACCTGCACATCCTGCACATGTACCCTGGGACTTAAAATAATTACTTGCTTAGTTTTTCCATTATATAATGCAAGCTCCTTATATAAGGGTAAGGATACTTTTAGTCTTGATCACTACATTCCCAAGACCTAGCATAAGGCCGGTCATACAGTGTTGCTCAAAAAAGTATTGTCAAATGAATAAATGCTTAAATAAATGACAAACATTTGAATAAAATTGCTTAGTCCTAAACAGTGGAATTGAATTTATTCTTACTTTGGTGACAGATACTGTATTAATTCTTATTATCTCCTAATAAATCATGTATCACTGGTACCACAGATTTCAATGTATTTGGCAATTTCTACAAAACTGAATATTGCTGCATTTGAGATGATCTCATTGTCTCGAACCAGGCAGGGTTATTTTCTAAACAAACAAACAAACAAACAAACAAAAAGTGTCCTGATTTACTTTTTATTCTTGTTGTAGTTCAAGGAAAGTCTCCTGATTTGTTTTTCTTATCGAAAAAAAAAAGGAGTTCAGAGGGGAGTTCAGCTAATTTAGCTTCATGATCAATTTCTTTATGGCATTTTATTGCATTCTCAAGGTCTGAAATATTGTGTTTTTTGTTAACCTTGATTGGCAGAAACCAAGGAGATAATCCATTTATTTATGTGGATCACTTTGATTACTCTTGAAATTGATTATTAGATGAATTATGATGATATTAAATGTTTAAATGAAATGTTTTCCTTTTAAACATCAGATATCCCTTTCTATTTTTGTTATATATCACTAATACCATAGCGACAATCTTAATTATTCCTAAAAGTCTATCTTACCACCAAATGATAAAATGATACAATTGTGAATAATTAGAATTGAAAAACACTCTGGGCAATTGTTCTGCTTTGAAGGTGAGAAAATGAAGGCCTAGTGATATTTAATAAATTCTTCAAAGTCAAAAGTTAGCTGGTAGAAAAATTCAGGGCTAATAGTTAAGCATCTTGTTCTTCCCATTAAAATATTATTCTCGTTATAAATTATTACTTTAAGTAAGGCATCTACTATGGGTATTATTTAATCTATTAAGAAAGAGCAGTATAGAAACAAGGCAAAATCTTATAACATATCTGAAAATGCACCTTCTTCTTTTGTTTTTAATATCTTTGCACATGTTGGATTACCTGCTCATTCATGTGCATCCAAAAGTCTTTTATTAATCCTGTAAAATCTTGTTCTAATATAACCATAATAGTGGGAGGTTCCTTGAACACCTATCCTCCATCCAATTAGATACCACTTAGTATGTATTTTGTGTACACCTTCTAATTACTATAATTACAGCAAGTGTTACATTTATTACACACAATAGTCTAAACATCTTTAAATACATTAATTTAAGTCTGTGAGCTACTATAGAGCAGAAGCAGTATCAGGTACAACAGTAAATCTCCAGATCCTCAGTGCTTAGCAAAATAGTCACAGAAAAATAAGGACTTGACATGCAGGAGCAGGTGGGAAGTATCTCCATTCATGTCTCTCTCATCTTTTAAACATATTCAGGGGAGTTTCTTCTTCACATGCACTTAAATAAAAGGCAGGTTCCATATGGCCATTAGTCAATCTTTTTAAATTAGACATACTACAACAATTTAACATCACAGAACACAGTTTTAGTTTAGTAACTTTAATGCCCAATTATGACAGAAATTTTAAAGCCATTTTCAATTTGAGGTGTTAATCATCCTTTAAATTGTACCTATCTCCAGAAATGCTTTGACAAAAATGAGGTGTGGTCAGCACATTCTCTTCTTCTTTCTCTGGGCCTCTACTTTTCTACCTATATCTTACTAGCCAAAATTTCCAGGGCTTGGAAAAAGTTCAAGGAGGAAGAGGAAGGTCTACTCTTCACAAGAACTGCCGTGAAAATGATCATCAATTAACTTAGGTGATATTTAAAGAGGAAGCTTTCTCTTTGGGGAATGTTAATGGGTGATTTGCAGTTCATTCCATTGCTGGGAATCTCTCCTCTGTCCTTTCCAAGAGGCAAACCCAACTGTTTTCTAGTTGGGGTTGGTATAACACATCCCACTGGATTTAGGCAACTTTCGACCCTCTACCGTCATCCATCCCCCTGATAATTACCTCAGTTCTCCGTGCAGTGTTTATAGACACAACCTAAGACATACAGACTGGCTCTTCCTCCCACATGGCCTGATGTGGTTCCGGTGAAACACATATGTGTTTCTTATCTCAACAAATTCTGGAAAGAAAGCTACTTTCCCATTTATTTTATTTTATTTTATTTTATTTATTTATTTTTGGTCATAGACCATTTCCCATAGCCTTTTATACCGCTAGTACAGGCTAACTAGCAGTGAATTGTACATCACTGTAGGTGACTCAACTGAACCTCTCCACTGATTTTATTACATTTGCTTTCTCTCGACCTGAGGTGGTAGCTCCTTCTCTCCCCCTTCTCCAGTAGATGGAATGGGGATCACCATACTGCTTTCTCCAACAATATCTCCTCCTTTGTTGTATTAAATCCACGTCCTGGAGGCATTTCTTTGTGTGGGACTGAGGAGAAGCCCTCTATCTGTCAATCTTGAGAGTCCAAGGGTCTCCAAAATAATCACTTGTGAATTTTCTCAAAATCTCACCGCCAGACCATTTTATGTCATCTATATAACGCAAGTTACAAATCTATGTATCTTTAAGTTATAGTATTGGTTTTCTAACATATTCTCTATTTATTTCCCTGAGATTTAATGTCTTTCATATTTTTCCCTTATTCTTGGGAAATTAACTTAGATTCCATTCAACTGCTTATAACATTAACACATTCCAGGCACAAACGTGAAATATGATACATATTTATTCAATGAAGAAGTTATCATTTATGAATAAAGTGAAATTTAGGAATCTGGTAGTTCTGCTTAAAGAAAGAAGGTTGGTGTATGTACTTATTTTGGAGGAAAATAATAAGTAATTTAGAAGAAATCCAAATTTATTAAGAAATTCTGGGGCATATAATGTTGGAGATACATGCACTAAAATAGTAAAACCTTTTGCAAATTATTCATTTGTACATAAAATATAAGTATTACTTTTTATTTATGAAATTGAAACTAAGTTCTCAAATGATATATTCCCAAATTGTTTGCCAAATAACAAGTTTATAAAACCGTTTTCTTGTTGTTTATTTATTTATTTATTTAGTTTTTGAGATGGAGTCTCCCTGTATCGCCCAGGCTGGAGTGCAGTGACGTGATCTTGGCTCACTGCAACCTCCGCCTCCCAGGTTCAAGCGATTCTTCTGCCTCAGCTTCCCGATTAGCTGGGACAACAGGCATGTGCCACCACACCCGGCTAATTTTTGTACTTTTTGTAGAGACGGGGTTTCACCATATTTACCAGGCTGGTCTTAAACTTCTGAGCTCATGATCCACCCTCCTCGGCCTCCCAAAGGGCTGGAATTAAAGGCAGGAGCCACCACGCCCGGCATAAAACCGTTTTAAAGCTCGTCATTTAAATGACTCTTAAGGTATCTCAGAGGTAGTTGACATTGAATATAGCAAGGAAATATTTAATGCAAATGTAACTATCAAGTTATCAATTTTTTGTTATTATTCAAACCATATCTTGTGTTTGTTCAAGCTGCCTGCTTTTATAGCATACAAAGAGGTCAAACGTCAATATTGTTCACAGGTTCTGGAACATTAAATTACTTACCAATGAAATATCCTTCATTATCAAAGAAGAAGAAAAAGGAGAAGGAGGAAAGGACATTTTACTCTTGCAATGCTTTCACATATTATTCTTTTTGTAGTACCAACCTGAGTAAAATAAAAATATGTTGGTTATTACTTGTCTTACTTGTCCTCAAGAATAACTGAAATTCTGATAGAAGAGAAATGCATACATGAGTGGATAGAGGTGACGCATGAATTTGGGAGGCAAATCTCCTGTTTTGTACCAGAATAAAATATCTGCAACTTTCTTTCTCATTTGGGCTAATATGAATAAAAACACTTTTAGACATCCTAGAAAATTTTGAAATGATGCCATGATTAGGGAGAGCCAGTGCATTGAGGAGCACGTCAGAACTAAGTCCAACATGAAGGGGTCAACCTAAAAACAAACCAAAAACAATAATAATAAAGTGTACAGTAGGTGACAGAAATGTTTCTTAATTTTATTTAGGATTGGTTAGTGACTTTAATAGTAGAGACATACTCAGGGAAAGGCAATAAAGGTACATTTGTGTGTCCATGGTCTTGAAATTTGAAAGACGGAGACACTAGCAGCATTAAGGAGAGACAAAAATGTCACTCTTCTTCAAAAGCAACTTGTTCTAAAGATTGTACCATGGAATGGCCCTAAAAATGTACTTACCAAAAATGAAAATGGATCTGTGGTCAAATAAGTTTGTGAAACATTATTACACATTGTAAAATGGCTCATATCATGTAACTTATCTACCACCAGCCTCATAAGAATCCACGTCCTGGAGGCATTTCTTTGTGTGGGACTGAGGAGAAGCCCTCTATCTGTCAATCTTGAGAGTCCAAGGGTCTCCAAAATAATCACTTGTGAATTTTCTCAAAATCTCACCGCCAGACCATTTTATGTCATCTATATAACGCAAGTTACAAATCTATGTATCTTTAAGTTATAGTATTGGTTTTCTAACATATTCTCTATTTATTTCCCTGAGATTTAATGTCTTTCATATTTTTCCCTTATTCTTGGGAAATTAACTTAGATTCCATTCAACTGCTTATAACATTAACACATTCCAGGCACAAACGTGAAATATGATACATATTTATTCAATGAAGAAGTTATCATTTATGAATAAAGTGAAATTTAGGAATCTGGTAGTTCTGCTTAAAGAAAGAAGGTTGGTGTATGTACTTATTTTGGAGGAAAATAATAAGTAATTTAGAAGAAATCCAAATTTATTAAGAAATTCTGGGGCATATAATGTTGGAGATACATGCACTAAAATAGTAAAACCTTTTGCAAATTATTCATTTGTACATAAAATATAAGTATTACTTTTTATTTATGAAATTGAAACTAAGTTCTCAAATGATATATTCCCAAATTGTTTGCCAAATAACAAGTTTATAAAACCGTTTTCTTGTTGTTTATTTATTTATTTATTTTTGAGATGGAGTCTCGCTCTGTCGCCCAGGCTGGAGTGCAGTGACGTGATCTTGGCTCACTGCAACCTCCGCCTCCCAGGTTCAAGCGATTCTTCTGCCTCAGCTTCCCGATTAGCTGGGACAACAGGCATGTGCCACCACACCCGGCTAATTTTTGTACTTTTTGTAGAGACGGGGTTTCACCATATTTACCAGGCTGGTCTTAAACTTCTGAGCTCATGATCCACCCTCCTCGGCCTCCCAAAGGGCTGGAATTAAAGGCAGGAGCCACCACGCCCGGCATAAAACCGTTTTAAAGCTCGTCATTTAAATGACTCTTAAGGTATCTCAGAGGTAGTTGACATTGAATATAGCAAGGAAATATTTAATGCAAATGTAACTATCAAGTTATCAATTTTTTGTTATTATTCAAACCATATCTTGTGTTTGTTCAAGCTGCCTGCTTTTATAGCATACAAAGAGGTCAAACGTCAATATTGTTCACAGGTTCTGGAACATTAAATTACTTACCAATGAAATATCCTTCATTATCAAAGAAGAAGAAAAAGGAGAAGGAGGAAAGGACATTTTACTCTTGCAATGCTTTCACATATTATTCTTTTTGTAGTACCAACCTGAGTAAAATAAAAATATGTTGGTTATTACTTGTCTTACTTGTCCTCAAGAATAACTGAAATTCTGATAGAAGAGAAATGCATACATGAGTGGATAGAGGTGACGCATGAATTTGGGAGGCAAATCTCCTGTTTTGTACCAGAATAAAATATCTGCAACTTTCTTTCTCATTTGGGCTAATATGAATAAAAACACTTTTAGACATCCTAGAAAATTTTGAAATGATGCCATGATTAGGGAGAGCCAGTGCATTGAGGAGCACGTCAGAACTAAGTCCAACATGAAGGGGTCAACCTAAAAACAAACCAAAAACAATAATAATAAAGTGTACAGTAGGTGACAGAAATGTTTCTTAATTTTATTTAGGATTGGTTAGTGACTTTAATAGTAGAGACATACTCAGGGAAAGGCAATAAAGGTACATTTGTGTGTCCATGGTCTTGAAATTTGAAAGACGGAGACACTAGCAGCATTAAGGAGAGACAAAAATGTCACTCTTCTTCAAAAGCAACTTGTTCTAAAGATTGTACCATGGAATGGCCCTAAAAATGTACTTACCAAAAATGAAAATGGATCTGTGGTCAAATAAGTTTGTGAAACATTATTACACATTGTAAAATGGCTCATATCATGTAACTTATCTACCACCAGCCTCATAAGGTAAAACAGTAAAGAAATGTAAAAAAATATATATTTCCCTAACTTTGTACAAACTCTTTAAAACACAAAATATTTTTTTCTTTTTCCTTCAAAAATATGAATGAGTGATTATTAATATTCCATCTTGGTTGAGTTTCCCTAAAAAGACTCTGAAGAAGGATACAAATGTATGCATTCTATTTAAGAGTTGATCCTACATCAGTAGGGGAGGGAAGGAAGTAGCACAGGGAAAGAAAGATAGTTCAGAAAGCTGCATTATCAAGGAAATAACCACTGTGGACAATGGTAGCTCAATTTTACTGGTGGACTTGGACAGACAGTGCTGAGCATGTCTCAGAGTTATTTCAGTGATTTTATGCAAGGGAAAGAAAACTAGGGGACTTTATTTGCATACTAATATCTCTTCTCTCCTTTTGGGAGGATTAACAGAGCAACATGTCTGGAAGAGGATGGAACATGTTCCTGTGATGAGACAAAATTGGTAGCTGTTTCCAATAAGCAGAATTCAGCACACGGAGCATCCGGGTGTAGCATCTACATCATCATTTGCTCTACCCATCCTCTGTTCCATGGAACATATTATGGGAAAGATCCTCTCAGTTCATTTGATATGATCAACCAATATGTTTGATAGTAGGGAAAACTAATAGAGGATTTTTATTTTATCTTAGAAGCAAAGTATGTCCTTTTACATGTTTCTTGCACATTTTTCTCAAAACATCATTTTTTCTATTACAAGAAGAAAATTATTTGAACAGTATCAGTCTAAAACTTAGACATGTGATCATTGTGTTTTCTAGTCATCATTTCACTCATATATTCATTTCTCAAATATGTGTAGCATAATAATTTTTTTTAAATTTTGTTAATGACATAGGGAAACTGGAAGAACTTAAAGACAGCTAAACAGGAGGGCTTATGATATTTACAAGTGTCAAATAATGAACTAGAACCTTGAAAATAAACAACTAGATTATTTTTGATCATCACATTTTTGTTTACCATTTGTATAAAGAATCACTGTATTAATTCTGAAATTTGAGTAGATATCATGTTAAGCCCATTTTAAATATTACCCACTTGAGAAAGTTCTCCCTGTCTGTGGACTCAGATAGGCTTAATAGCTCACCCATTTGCATGAATACATTGCCTTTTCGATACTTCAAGCCCATTATTATAGGTTTTAGTAATTTACCTATTTAAATTCTATCACCCCTGTATAACTCTGAGCTCTTAGAGAGTTGCCATTTTATCTTATTTGGCTGTATATTCCCAATATTATCACAGACTATTATATATATTTTTCTTTAAGAATCCCACAATTTAATGACAACTAGAAAAAACAGGTATACAAGGGTATATAAGTAGAAAATATAGTGCTTCAAGATCAAGGAAAGGTGAACAGTATCCACACAAATTAAAATAACAATAATGGCCTGTTTCCTGTTCTATTTTAGTGCCCAATCATGTGAACGGTTATTAGAAATATGATTGTGAAGTTTTAGAACAGTGATAGTGTCAATCATTTAGGTTTTAAAAACAGAATGATAAAAAAGCAGGTCCAAAAATGGAAATCATCTTTTAAAAATGTCACAAGCCACAGTTTTACAATAAGGAGCTGTTTGGTTCCTTAGGTAAACATAAGACAAAAGAAAATAGACTTGCATTCTTATAGTTGTATCTAGTTAATAGAACATATCACTAGATAAAATGCTTTTGACAGTCACTGCAATGCTCTGTCTATAAATCAGTACTTTTCCTTAATTTTGTAATTTCCTATTTTATTCTCCATAAGCAAATAAATATGTGACTTTGCAGCATCACATATTTTCTCTTTTGAATGCTCTTTGCTATCAAAGTTCATTATGTAGCTGACCAAAAATATTTTGTCACCTGAGCATTCCCTTCCCACTTGAATAATTTCAAGTGGGAAAATATTGCTATGATTTCAGCAGTTAGTCTGTATAGAAACTGAAAATCTTAATATAATGTATCTGGCCAGAAAAATTATCTAAGAAAATGACGAAAAATAATAATAGGTTAAAAATAAACCTCAGGCCTTGACTAGATGTCATTTGAAAGGCTGAAGAGGTCCATATAATTGGTCAAATAATAAACTTTGAAACTTTTAAAAATATTATATATATTTTGAATATAACTTACTTGAATAAAGCTAATAGTTGTGTTTGTATTGAAATAGTAGGAATCCATATTAAAAATATTTTGAGAGCTTTTAAGTTTATTCCAAAATTGAGGACTGTTGCATGTAATTGAGGAATAAAATTATTTAAAAGTCTTCCACTTGGCTATTTTTTAATGTATTTGAAGTAAACGAACACTTATCCAAGCATTCCACCATAAAGCCTCCTCTGAATGTCACAGACACAGACGGAGCCCTATTTTTTGTCATCTTTTTTTGGAGCTTTTGGACAACTTTTTACAGGCCCCTTAGTTCGACTGTATTATAACTGTTTTTGCCTATACATTTTACACACTTATTAAGACCAGCTAGTGAAAAGCAATGGTACATTTTAATCTTTTTTAACCCCCAAATCTTTCCTTAGCTATCTAACTAATTAATCTATCTTCTGGTAGCATTCCTAATGCCAGTTCCATCAATGAGCATTAAAGAGAAAACATATATATCCTTTTTAAAAAACATTCCTTCCAAATTTTGAAAGCCCCTGTCATATTTACCGTAAAACTTTGGTTTTATAGTAAAAAACTTTATTTTTAATCTAAATAAGTTTTTAATTTCCCAGTATTACATTTATTATTTACTTATACAGTGAAACAATGAAGTAATAGGGCAAATATAACTTGTGAAATATCAAGAAATACATGCATATCCTAAGCATGGTCTAGCTAACAGAAAAAGAGTCATATTTTCTCTTCTTTTTTTTTTTTTTTTT
>NW_012101388.1:2327276-2340279 GCF_000951045.1 Mandrillus leucophaeus | reverse complement strand
TTCTCCTGTCTCAGCCTCCCGAGTAGCTGGGACTACAGGCGCCGCCACCTCGCCCGGCTAGTGTTTTGAATTTTTTAGTAGAGATGGGGTTTCACCGTGTTAGCCAGGGTGGTCTCGGTCTCCTGACCTCGTGATCCGCCCGTCTCGGCCTCCCAAAGTGCTGGGATTACAGGCTTGAGCCACCGCGCCCGGCCTCTTCTTCTTGTTGTAGACAATCTAATTGTAATTACAGCCTAAGTTTATATAAAGTCTTTTGATGGCCATTTCAAGTTTAACTCATAGTAATCTTACTTTCATTTTAGGCAAGTTTTGGACAAACATTTTCTCACATGTGCTCAGTTGACAGCATGTCTTCATGTACCCTTAAACCTTACACATTTCTCCTATCCAAAATGCATTTCTGCCTTGTTTTATGGTTAGATATTAAAACCCAATATTATGAACTAACATTAATTACCATTTAATTTATATTGTGTTTTGAATCAATGTTCTGGCACATACACACAAATAATACGGTATGACTACACACATTCTATACATGCATATTAATCTTGTTACATAAAATACTTGCTGTTAGTATCAAATAATAATAGTCACAAAAATTACATGCATGTTTTCCATTTTTCATTCCAACCATTCATTTAGTTGATAAATCAGTTTATAAACATATATTGGGGCAAATATTACTAAAATATAGAAACACATATTTCTAAAAATGACATAGAAATGCATTTGCCACATATTCCTAAAAAAGATAATCCTAGTTCACATAAATTTTATTAATTCACTTCAAATATTGTTAAGAGCATTAAGAAATATACTCAATCATTAATCCACTTACTTATTAAAATATGTGCTTGATATTTCTTTATGTTGCTTAAATCTACATTAGGAACGAAAACAAATACTTTGCCTAAGCTTGAACATTCCATGTATGGTGATATGATTATCTGCTGATCATAAGGTCTGCTAATAACTCCACTTGAACTTGTAGTGAGCATGAATTTCTTTTCTAAGTCATTCAGAAGCCATCTAGCTGTTAACGTTATTCTAGACTCTACTCTTTTGCAGGTGTCATGTTTATTGCTAGTGCAGTGAAATTATTTCCTTTGCCCTTTTTAACTTCTATATCCTGTAAGTTTGTGTTTGTTACCTATACACTCATAGATGCTCAGGAAAGAAAGGCATGTTTTGGTGGCCATAGAGTTCTTAAATTTTTGGAATCTATAATAGTCATATGTGTGTATGTAGACTGGCCTTGATCCCTTTGGTGTTTCAAAAAAGCCTGACTAGGCTTTTTGGTATCTCAAGTAAAACACCTAGATACTTACATTTTATTTACTATATAGAGAAAACATATCGTTTTCACCTTCCCAACCTTTACACATATTCACTGGCTGTTTTACCACTTGAAAGTGTGGAATCCAGTTTCTTTTACAGAAGTTATTCAAATGGAATGATCTAGAAAATCAATTAAGCACATATATGGCTATCAGAAGACATATGTCTGAGACTGCTTATTTCCACCTTGTGTACACTGCAATTTTGTTACTTTATACCAGGAGGCCAACAGTGGTCAGTTTGATTGTTCATAGTTATGATTAACTGGTAATATAGATTAGCGTATTTTATTTCTCATTTTGTTTTCCAGATATCAAATGACTTTAATATCATCACTCTAAATGGTTTACTTAATAGAAACAATAGTCTCATTTTCCATGTTATATAAATTTTCAGAAAAAAAAACAGATTAAATGTCAGATCTAAAAAGAATCTGAATGATCACATAGTCCAGTCATTTCTGAGAGAAAATTTCAAGTGAATAAGGCACTGTCTAACGTCAAACATCTAGGACTCTGCAACTGTCAAGTCAATGTTTTAATACAACTAACAACTCCCAAAGTTGGGCAAAGATTGCATCCGGTGTAGGTCTCAGGTTGGAATGAAAATTGAAAGTTACTGAATACTCAGCTCTCCTTTACAGGAGATGAACAGTAAACAGTGAGAATTTGACAAGTTCTCTCCTCTTTTAGATGCTCAAATTCCTTTATTTAAATCCAAAATTCTGTAGCTATTACATGGCTAAAAATTACTTTATTTAAAATACTTACATGTGTTCTATTATATTATTTGTTTTCTAATGTATTTTACTAGGTCATATTTTCTGACATAGTTAGAAAAAGCATTCTAGAATAAATGCAGATATTGGCTATAAGCTAGTATTTACATTTCTCTAACCCTTCCCTAACCACTAACTCTGCACTAAACCCTAAGCTTTATATTTAATGTACTCATGGTCACTTCCATCTCTATGTTCTACAATCACCTCAGATTCAACATGTTCAAAATTAAAGTGACTTCCTCCCCCGAAAATTGGTTGCTTTCCCAGAATGTTGGGGTGATCAGGCCCAACACCTTTATTAACAGACAAAGCTGTACTATCATCAATCCTATTACTACTTAAGACAGAAAGTTTTTCATTATCATTATACACCTTGTAAAATGTCGCTTACTCTTGACTTTACTTCATTTTATCTCTGTTCCTTACATATTGTCCCTGCCACTTTCTTTCTTCTGATTCTCAAATTTTTCACTGAGACTATTGGAAAAATTCTTAATTGTCACCTTGTCTCTGTCCTGAAATGCTTCAATTCATTCTTCACATCTTAATACAAATGTTTTGTCTAAAACACAAGTCATATTAAGGAGTTCTAGTCCCTGAAATTTTTTTTTTTTGAATTTTCAGAGATTTTATTCAAAAGGCAACATCTTCATAAGTGAATAAGCCTTTGATCTTAGCTACCTGTATAGTCGCTTCAACTTCCCTCCACATCCTAAATCTCCATCACATATTCTAGGCAAAAACAAACAAACAAACAAGCAAACAAAAAACACTGTAATATATGAGATCCCCAAAAAGTTTCCTCTCAGAAGCCTATTTCCCCCTGAGTATTTTGTCTTTCTCTTAGTGTCTCTTTATTCTTCATATGTTTCTTTTGGTCTACTATTCCATTTTCAGAGTTAAGCATTGCATCAAAAGAACATTTTACATATTTCTAGTATGTATTAATGTCTAGTATGTATAAGTATCTCTATACATTTCTACATTTCCATGTTATCGTCATTAGACTAGTATTATTTTATAATATATATTTATACCTATTTATGTGTGTTCATGTCTATAATGTCTGTATGTACATATGTTTTTAGTTTATTTTTATAGGCTGCTAACTCAATTATTTATAGGAATGAAGAAATTCTTTGTTAAAAGTAAATTCAGTCACAGGAATGCATTCACATTTGAAAATTTGAAATTTGTGTTCAGCGTTAATTTCTGTAAGCTCAGCCTTACCTTGTCCATGTTTGAATGGACAAAAACACTTACATATGTTACACTGTGTTGGAGGTAGGGAATAGAATGTAGTTACCAGAGGCTGCAAAGGGTAGTGGGGAGTGGAGGATAAAAGGGGTTGGTAAATGAGTAGAACAACAAAGTTACACAGAAAGAATGAGTTCTAGTGTTTAGTAGCACAATAAGAAGACTGTAGTTAACAATAATTTACTGTATATTTAAAAATACTAGAAGAGTACATTTGGAATGTTCCCAACACAAATAAATGATTAATGAGGTGATAGACGTACCAGTTACCCAGGTTTGATCATTACACACTTTATGCCTGTATCAAAATGACTCATGTACCTCATAAATATGCACAACTATTATGTATCCATAAAAATTAAAAATTGAAATATATATTCATAAAAAAATTGTGTACCATTTCGGGACATCCGAAAAAGAAGCATCATATAAGTAAATTGGAAACTGAAACTCTTCACTCAAAGTTAACCAATAGTTTTTCGCCATTTCCTTTTTTTGGCCCTCATGCAATTTATTTCCTGTATCTTTTTTTTATGGAGTTAGGGAAGGATTAACATTTTGCTATAATACTCTCTCTTTTTTCCCCCTTGGTGGATAATTAAAAGTTGCCTGTAGCCATGGCAGCTTGTGTTCAAAATCACTTTCACTGATAAAAAAATTGTCATACAGGACCTGTTACTAATTTAGAGACCTCCAAGCAATACTTCCACATGACCATAACTTGATTGCTAGGGTCAGTATATGACATTAACCCCTAAGGATTAGTGCTGGAATAAGATCTGAGCACGGTATTAGAAAAAGAATACAACACTTCGCTCTACATCTGACATCAATCTCAAGTTTTTAGCCATTTGTGATTTTCAGATGCTCGAGGGCACGTTTTTAAGAGAGGAACCCTTATAATAAATGATAATCACCAATTCTTAATGGTTATTGCACTTGACTTGCTATTTATCTTCCCAGTTGTTTCCATTGTGTGCATTATTTCTATGCTGTACATGAAACAAAACAAAACAAGCCCATGCATGACTCTAGCTGAAAAGAGTCATGCATGCACTTAGACATCCAGACCTACCCCCATTGGTTTTTGTTTTTGTTTTTTTTAATGAAATGAGGACTGTATTCTAAAGAAAATATCATTAGGTACATCCAAACATGGACAAGGTAGGCTGAGCCTACCTTAATTGGCGCTGAACAAAAATTTCACATTTCCAAATACAAATGCATTCATGTGACTGCATGTATTTTTAAAGGAAAAATAAATTTTGGATTTTGTATTCCTTTATTCCTATAAACAATGAAGAGTTGACAGCCTATAAAAAATAAACTAAGACATAAAACGTATGTACATACAAACTCACATATGTAGACATGAACACACATAAATACGTATAAATATATTATAAAATAATACTAGCCTAGTGAAGATAACATGGAAATGTATGAATGTGTATAGAGAGTAAAATTATATAAACCTATCAATCCAAAATTGCTGCAAATCTTTGGGTCAAAAGGTTTTTTTTAACTCTTCTTTTTCCTTTGTTTATGTTGATCTTTTTCTTTGAATTATAGGCACAATAAATCCATGATACAAAATATATACATATTTTCATATTATATTCATGTTCATTTTAGTATATTATTAAAGATTATTTAAAATATCATTTAAACTTGTATTATTCTACATGATAAGTATAATTTATTAAGTACAGACTGAATGCTTTTATTTTACAAATAATATTTATGATCATTTTATATATAAATTCATGTAAGTAAATCTCTCCACATGAGAATTTACATGAAAATGATTATACAGTATTTTATCTAAAACAGATCTTAGCCATAGAATTACTGGTTCAATGCATCTTACAATTTTCGTGATTCTTCAGACATATTAAAATGGTATATCTCCAAACAGTGTGCCTATATCACACTTGTTTCCTTTTTATTTTAGAGTGTCTTTAGGATGACACTTCCAGGTGCTTTGAGCAAAATCCTTATTTTGCTTAGTTTCTTTTTTCATACTTGCCTATGTAAGTGTAAAACATTGATTGTTTATTATGATGAAATGAGCTTTTTTCTTTTTTTGCTTATAGAGGAGAGCATATTTGAAATGTTGGCAAACTATTTGCATTGCTCATTTTGTAAACATCTTTACTCATATACTTTTAACCTATTGCCTTTTTAATGTTTTCTGAGTTCTAAACTCTATTCAGAAATAAGAAAGATCTAAGTCATGTATTTTTCTTTTTTCCAGTCCAAAGTAGATGTAGAGCTGTGTTCAAGTACCTTTCTTTTCATAAAATGGAGTTGAATGTATTTTTAGCAAATGTTAACATTGTTGCAGTAAGTAATGAAATGACATTTGTGAAACTGAATTTGTGGAAAAGTTTAAATGATGAAGTGAATGGACAGATGTTACCAAGTGATGAAAATTGAAACATCTACTATTTTATTTTCATTATGGGAAACACTTGTGCTAGTCTTGGTCCATGCAGTTTGAGTGAAGTGAATCCTCACCATTACATTCCCAGAAGGAAATATAATCTGGGTATGAATAATCTATTTCCCATATGTCCAATTCCATATGGAATTGTAAGATTCCATATGCTTGCGTCAGCATAGAGGTAAGCAGACACAAGATGAAGTTCTAGAAAATTAATTTTAAAGACATTGGTGGAACTCTTCTACCTAATGATGCCTGATATGGTTTGACTGTGTCCCCACCAAAATCTCATTTTGAATTGTGGTTCCCATAATTCCCAAGTGTCATAGTTGGTACCCAGTGGGAAGTGATTGGATAATGGTGGTGGTTCCCCCATGCTTTTCTTGCAATAGTGAATTATCATGAGATCTGATGGTTTTATAAACATTTGACATTTTCCCTGCCGGCATTCATTCTCCTGCTGCTCTGTAAAGAGGTGCATTCCATCACCATTGTGAGTTTCCTGAGGCTGCCCCAGCCATGCAGAACTGTGAATAAATTAAACCTATTTCCTTTATAAATTACCCAGCCTTGGTTGTTTCTTCATAGCAGCAAGAGAACAGACTAATACAGTACATTGATATCAAGACTGGGGCACTGCTTCAAGGATATCTAAAAATGTGGAAGTGACTTTGGAACTGGGTAACAGGCAGATGTTGAAAAATTTGGAGACCTCAGAAGAAGACAGAAAAATGTCAGGAAGTTTGAAACTTCCTAGAGACTAGTTGAATGGCATTGAGCAAAATGCTGACAGTGATATGGAAAATAAAGTCCAGGCTGAGATGGTCTCAGATGGAGATGAGGTACTTGTTGGGAACTGGACCAAAGGTCACTCTTGCTATGCTTTAGTAAAGAGACTGGTGGCATTTTACCCCTGCCCTAGAGATCTGTAGAACTTTGAACTTGAGAGAGATGATTTACAGTATTTGGCAGAAGAAATTTCTAAGTGGAAAAAGGTTCAGGATGAAGTAGAGCATAATAGTTTGGAAAATGTATAGCCTGATGATGTGACAGAAAAAAAAATTCTGGGAGAAAATCAAGTTAGCAGCAGAAATTTGCATAAGTAATGAGGAGATGAATGTTAATCACCAAGACAATGGAGAAAATGTCTCAAAGGCATGTCAGAAACCTTCATGGCAGCACCTTCCATTATAGGCCAGGAAGCTTAGGAGGAAGAAATGGTTTTGTGGGCTGGGTCTAGGGCCCTGCTTCTCTGCGCAGCCTCAGGACATGGTGTCCTGTGTTCCAGTTGCTTCAATTCCAGCCATGGCTAAACAGAGCCAAGGCATGGCTTAGGTCATTGTTTCAGAGGGTGAAAGCCCAAATTCTTGGTGACTTCCTTGTCATGTTGAGCATATGGGTTCACAAAAGTCAAGAATCGAGGTTTGGGAACCTCTGTCTAGATTTTCAGAAGATGTATGGAAACACCTGCATGGCCAGGCAGAAGTTTGCTGCAGTGGTGGAGCCCTCATGGAGAACTTCTGCTAGGGCAGTGCAGAAGGGAAATTTGGGATGGGAGTCCCCACACCGAGTCCCCACTGGCATACACTGGTGCTGTGAGAAGAGGGCCACTGTCCTCCAGACCACAGAATTTTAAATCCACAGACAGCTTTCACTGCCTGCCTGGAAAGGCTGTAGACTCTCAACACTAGCCCAGGAAAGCAGCCAGGAGAGGGGCTGTACCCTGAAAAGCCACAGGGGTGGAGTTGCCCAAGACCCACTTCTTGTATCAGCTTAACCTGAATGAGAGTCATGGTGTCAAAGGAGATCATTTTGGAGCTTTACTATCTGACTGCCTTGCTGGATTTCAGACTTGCTTGGGGCCTGTAGCCCCTTCATTTTGGCCAGTTTATCCCATTTGGGATGGGTGTATTTACCCAATGTCTGTAATTCCATTGTATCTAGGAAGTAACTAACTTGCTTTGGATTTTACAGGTACATAGGCAGAAGAGACATTCCTCATCTCAAATGAGACTTTGGACTTGGACTTTTGTGTTAATGCTGGAATAAGCTAAGACTTTGAGGGATTGTTGGAAAGGCATGATTGTGTTTCAAAATATGAGTACATGAGATTTAGGAGAGGCCAGGGGCAGAATGATAGGGTTGACTGTGTCCCCACCCAAGTATAATCCTGAATTGTAGTTCCAATAATCCCCAGGTCCCAGGAGGGAGTTGGTTGGAAATGATTGGATCATGAGAGTGGTTTACCCCATGCTGTTCTCAGGATAGTGAGTGATATCTCATGAGATCTGATGACTTTATAATGTTCTGGCATTTCCACTGCTGGCACTCATTGTCTCTCCTGCTGCCCTGTGAAGGGGTGCCTTCTGCTATGATTATAAGTTTCCTAAGGCCTCCCCAGTCATGTGGAACTATGAGTCAAATAAACCTCTTTTCTTTATAAATTACTCAGTCTTGAATATATCTTCATAGCAGTGTGAGAATGGAGTAATACAATGCAAGAAGTTAAACCATATTGGCTTCCAAGAAGATAATCTAGTTTAATATTTGTTTATGCTTTATTTTTAGATTTAGTGATCAATTTAAATACTTTCCAAATTTTATAAACTGATTTTAAAATATTTATTCATGATTTTATTTATCCTGATTTTGTTATATTTAGTTTTTCATCCTTTCTCTTATTTCTCAAATTAAATGCTGAAGCCTTTCTTTGTGTTTTGTTTTAAAATAATTCATTCAATTAACACTAAAACTTTACATTTCATTTTGAGACATCACATAAGCTTAACTTATAAACCATTTCTTACCAATTACTTGTTATTGAGTAGGTGAAAATTTTCATCAATTTCAGAGTCCAGTGAGAAAGGAAAATTGCAAGCAGTTACAGCTATAAATAGTGAGGGAGGGGGAGTAACAAAGCCCAGTCTTATTTTCTTCCACAAATTTACATGTATAAATTACCCATTGTTGTGATTTTATAAATATTATATGTTCCATATTGCATATCCTTTTTAATCATGAAAAGAATTTTAACTGATAAATTGTTTTATTGTGTAAAATTTTCTTATTCATTTTATAGATGTTGCATAGAATATTTTTGTATTCTAATTTCGCATTATTGTTTAGTTTTTTTAACTTTGGAATTTATTGAAGTTTCCCTTTTGGTCTTTAACATTTAATTCAATATGTCTCAAGGGCAGTGAAAGATTGGCTATGTTTTCTGTTAATTCATCACTAAACCCACTTAATGTGAACTCATGCTGTGGGGAAACCAGTCTGCTATCTAATGCCTGGTAACAACATTGACCCTTTCATGTGGGTTGGTGCTCAAGATAGGTAGCAGTGGCTATCAAGCTGGATATTAAACTGGTCAGCTTTAGCGAAGACATATCTAAGTTGTTACACTTATATATACAATCCATCACTGCCTTCATGGCTGTTTTTATATAGGCTCACTGAAAAAGTGCTGAGCTGACTGGGAAAGAACGTTGAATGGAAAGGTCACCTTTTCCAATTAATCCTTAAAATGAGTCTCTTCTCACAGAAAAAACAAAAACAAAACAAAAAAAAACCTGACACTCTGAACACATCTCAAGGAGTCCATCTATAGATAACTTCCACAAACCTTTTTTTTCCCATCAAGTTTTTAAATGTTTGCACTTCATTTGTAGGCAGACAGATCAAACCACATTTAGTTTATGATGATAAGTTCAGCTCACGTGATAACCAAATAAGCAGTCAACATGCATTTAGTCCCTACCATGGCCTCGTAGCATGGAAAGAGCTATTTGTTAAAAGGACAGTTTTACTTTTCCTTTTATTTCACTTTCCCTTAAAATCCCAAGGGCTGTGACTGAGATTCTCCTCTGGATGTCTGCCACTGGTTCTGTACATCTTGGTCTGCCGCAGTTGATATGAACGAACTTTATTTGTTGGCTCACAGAAGCCAAGCATCAAAGTTGCTTGTATAACAGTCAGACTAAAATGAAGAGCCTCTTCTTCCCCTGTCAAGATTGGTTTCTCTTAGACCAAGCCTCTGAGATGAAAGAACGTTAATGGGAATTCTCACAGGATGATCACCTGGCACTAAAGGAAGCAGCATTGCATAAAAGGAGAAATTGCCAAAGGACTTCAGCAAACACTGTGGAGAGCTTTGGAATTGAGATAATTCTTCACATCGTCATAAATCAAAGCAAAGGAACTGGGCCATCATTACTCTGTATCACCAGTCATTGGTTGTGGGTTGTATAAGGAAAGAGGTATGATATTGAGAATGACAGCACTTTTCAGAAAAACAAATTCTTAAAGGAAATTTAGGCAAAAGCTCTCAGTCACCAACAATAACAGAAAATAGAGGAATGAACATGTCAGTCCTGAAAGTGGGGAAGGTCCTGACTGGCACAACATAGCATCCACCATAGTCTAAACTATTATTCTCAGTTCAGGAACAGGTTCCTCTGTGATACTGGTGAGCATTTTTCCTGGTGAATCTTTAAAGGGAAGGGTTAATGGCATGTTGTATCTTTCTCTCCAGATGAAACTAATATTCATTATCCACATCTTCTGATGCTAATTCTAGATTCTACCCACCTTTGGCTAGTGTCCCTGGCAATAAAGTTTACTTAAACTTAGACCATCATCTTTAAGGCATCTGATCCACCGGTCAAGCCATCATGCCCTTATCAAGCGGGAGCTAGTGGTCCTGTCCATTTAAAATAAAGGAAATGAGATATTACAAAGAAATATAAAATTATATCACCAACATACAAAATATTCTTCCCTGTTCATTGCATAACATCAGATAACATCTAATAATCAAGATCAAGTACCATTTCGAGATGTTGACTCCTTGGCCAAATAACCCCTAAAAAAAAGAAGATGAAAGGAAGAAGGGGGAAGTGGAAGTATTGAGAATTGTTCTATGTCCCCTGGTGAAAGTATTTTCCCTCTGGGACCAAAATCTTTAAATCTACAGAGCCCAAAGTTATAAGAATAAAAAGCAAAATTTCTTAATTGTGTCCCAAGACAGATGTACTTATTACTTATTGTGGACACAGAATTCTATAATGGTCATTGGTTTAGAATGAATGTTGTAACAACTATTGCAGACTGAACTCCAAGTGAGGACTTCAATTGTGCATTAGAACATGTTTCATTACTAGGCTGGCAGCTACTGGATGGTGAGCATGTGACAACCCCAGTGGATCTCCTTGTCACCTGCCTAACGTGACATCTCTTCTGCTATAAAAACAAAACAAAAAAACCTTGATCAGGTGCAATATTATGTGTGATAATGTGTTGCTTGATCAAGTATGTTTATCAATCCTCAGATAATAGTGCTTCCTGAGGCATATTTTGCAAGTAACAAAGGCATATTTGTACTCCAAAAGGTATCAATTTCAGTAAAATTATACAATAAAGATGCAATTACTATTACTTCTGCTTCACAAAATGTGGGAGCAGCCCATGTAGGTAAGCTGTCGTCATGTAGGTTTTAGGAATCCCAAGGGAGGATGCTGTATGCATAATCCAAAAAGACCTACCAGACATTGTACTTCCATCTTACTGGGGGAAGGTGTAAGTGATTGCAATTGTACTTGCAAGTTGCAAAATCTTGCAATTGAAGTATCTCAATATTTTTCTAAACATGTGTTTTGTGACAATGTGCTGAATTTACATAGGGTTTATCTTTCATTGTGTGGAGACTCTTTGTCTCCTGAAGTTTTCTCATACACCTGACAACTTGCTCAACACATCTGATTAACATGGTGTCATTAATATGGTAGATCAAAGTTATATTCCACAAAATAGATTGTCTAGGTCCTTGTGACTATAACAAGGGGCAGCAGAATGAACAAACTTTTGAAAAGAGACCAAAAATGTATTTTATGTCTATTTCTATTGAAGGTAATGTTTTTTGATTCTCCATTCTGACAGAGATGGAAAAGAATGCATTTGCCATATCAGTGGCTACATATAATGAACCAAGGTTGTGTACATCATTCTAACTATAATGTCTTTAAAACAGGTATGCTCACCCTCTTTTCTGCAGGAAAACAAAGAAAATACATTGCAGACTAGTGCTACTCCTAAAACAAAAAGACGAAGGGCCAGTGGTTCTCATTATGTATCATTTTAATTTACCAGCGTGACCCTACAAAAGCCAAATGGATCCTGAAAAGTGACTGTGTATTACCGCAAACTCACCTAAGTATTAGATCCTAATTCCTGGACTTCCACTTACCCTTCTCCATTTCAATAGCTCTTACACCATAGGTAAAGAAACTAATTAATTTGAGGATTCCATCAATGACCAAATATTGCATTTCAACTATAATTTCAGGAACTGAAAGAATAAATAGCGGTGGTTCCACAGGTCCAGGGGACTCACTGTGAACTACATCGCAGCCAGGATTTCATGTTTCCTGTATTCTATATGTCCCCACTCAAACATGGAGCCACGATGAGGTTTGGAACACTGGAGATTAATGTAAACTTGAACAATGTGTCCATCGATTCTCAAAATAATTGGGCTTTACACTTTCTTGACTGTATAATTCTCAAATAAATAGCAATTTTTCCTTTGGAAGAAATGAGAACTTTTTTTTTTTTTTTAATAAACACTTGGCAAAATATTGTAAGAATGTTTCTTCCTGAAGATCTGACCTCTCCATATATATACAGATTCCAACATAAAGCTGATTCAGATATGGAAACTTGGCAGGAGATTGTGACACTATTTTTATAGTCATTTAAAAACAGGTTTATTGATATATAAATTACGTACCATAAAATTCACTCTTTTAAAATGTGCCTTTCAATGATTTTTTTTTTTTTTTGGTACTTTTACAGCATTGTGCAACTGCTATTTAATTTTAGAGCATTTTTATAACCCCCATAAATAAAACCTGTGCCCATTAGCAGCCATTCCCTGTTTCTCCTCTCCCCAGCCCCTGGAAGCTACTACTTTGCTTTCTGTCTCTATCAATGTGCTTTTTCTGGACATGACACACACATAGAATCATGAAATATGTGGTCTTTTCTTTCTAGCTTCTTTCATTTACTACAGTTTCTTCAAAGTTCACCCATACTTTAGTACATGTTATTTTTATGGTTAAATAATATTCCACTGTATGGATATATCGTATGTTGCTCATCCATTAATTAGTTGATGGGTA
>NW_012101388.1:2322923-2327226 GCF_000951045.1 Mandrillus leucophaeus | reverse complement strand
AAAGACCTACCAGACATTGTACTTCCATCTTACTGGGGGAAGGTGTAAGTGATTGCAATTGTACTTGCAAGTTGCAAAATCTTGCAATTGAAGTATCTCAATATTTTTCTAAACATGTGTTTTGTGACAATGTGCTGAATTTACATAGGGTTTATCTTTCATTGTGTGGAGACTCTTTGTCTCCTGAAGTTTTCTCATACACCTGACAACTTGCTCAACACATCTGATTAACATGGTGTCATTAATATGGTAGATCAAAGTTATATTCCACAAAATAGATTGTCTAGGTCCTTGTGACTATAACAAGGGGCAGCAGAATGAACAAACTTTTGAAAAGAGACCAAAAATGTATTTTATGTCTATTTCTATTGAAGGTAATGTTTTTTGATTCTCCATTCTGACAGAGATGGAAAAGAATGCATTTGCCATATCAGTGGCTACATATAATGAACCAAGGTTGTGTACATCATTCTAACTATAATGTCTTTAAAACAGGTATGCTCACCCTCTTTTCTGCAGGAAAACAAAGAAAATACATTGCAGACTAGTGCTACTCCTAAAACAAAAAGACGAAGGGCCAGTGGTTCTCATTATGTATCATTTTAATTTACCAGCGTGACCCTACAAAAGCCAAATGGATCCTGAAAAGTGACTGTGTATTACCGCAAACTCACCTAAGTATTAGATCCTAATTCCTGGACTTCCACTTACCCTTCTCCATTTCAATAGCTCTTACACCATAGGTAAAGAAACTAATTAATTTGAGGATTCCATCAATGACCAAATATTGCATTTCAACTATAATTTCAGGAACTGAAAGAATAAATAGCGGTGGTTCCACAGGTCCAGGGGACTCACTGTGAACTACATCGCAGCCAGGATTTCATGTTTCCTGTATTCTATATGTCCCCACTCAAACATGGAGCCACGATGAGGTTTGGAACACTGGAGATTAATGTAAACTTGAACAATGTGTCCATCGATTCTCAAAATAATTGGGCTTTACACTTTCTTGACTGTATAATTCTCAAATAAATAGCAATTTTTCCTTTGGAAGAAATGAGAACTTTTTTTTTTTTTTTAATAAACACTTGGCAAAATATTGTAAGAATGTTTCTTCCTGAAGATCTGACCTCTCCATATATATACAGATTCCAACATAAAGCTGATTCAGATATGGAAACTTGGCAGGAGATTGTGACACTATTTTTATAGTCATTTAAAAACAGGTTTATTGATATATAAATTACGTACCATAAAATTCACTCTTTTAAAATGTGCCTTTCAATGATTTTTTTTTTTTTTTGGTACTTTTACAGCATTGTGCAACTGCTATTTAATTTTAGAGCATTTTTATAACCCCCATAAATAAAACCTGTGCCCATTAGCAGCCATTCCCTGTTTCTCCTCTCCCCAGCCCCTGGAAGCTACTACTTTGCTTTCTGTCTCTATCAATGTGCTTTTTCTGGACATGACACACACATAGAATCATGAAATATGTGGTCTTTTCTTTCTAGCTTCTTTCATTTACTACAGTTTCTTCAAAGTTCACCCATACTTTAGTACATGTTATTTTTATGGTTAAATAATATTCCACTGTATGGATATATCGTATGTTGCTCATCCATTAATTAGTTGATGGGTAGTTGAGCTGTTTCTACTTTGTTTACTAGCAATAAATAATGTCTCTAAACACATATAATATATAGCAAGTTTTTGTGTAAAAATATTTTCAATTTTTTCAAGTGTATACATGAGTGGAATTGCTGGATCACTTGATAACTCTATAGTTAACATACTTAGCAATAGCCTGTTTTTCAAAATGGCTGTGCCATTTTAGCACTTTACCAGCAGTGTATGAATGTTCCAATTTCTCCGCATCCTCACCAACATGTACTATTGTCTCTGTCTTTATTTTAGCCATTCTTGTTTGGGTGAAGTTGGTTGTCATTGGGGTTGGATTTTAATTTCATTAATGATGAATAATGCAGAGCATTTTTTCACATGTTCTTGTCTCTCTGTATATCTTCTTTTAATAAATGTATCTTCATATATTTTGTCCTTTTTAAAATTAGATTATTTCTCTTCTTATTATTAAATTGTAAGAATAAATTACATATTCTTGGTATAAATCCCTTATAAGTAATATAAATTGAATTGTTTTCCATCTGTGGATTGTCTGTTCATACTTTTGTTGCTAAATTTTGAAGCAGAAAACTGGTTAAAATTTTCATAAACTTTAATTATTCAATTTTTCTCTTTGTCACTTGTGTTTCTGGTGTGATATTTAGGAAACAATTGCCTAAACCAATGTCACAAAGAGTAATTTCTATATTTTCCTCTAAGAGGTTTATTCCTTTTTTCTTTATATTTAGATTTTTGATCCATTTCTGGTTAACTGTTGCATATAGTGTGGGTTGCAGGTTCAACATCATTCTTTTACATGTAGGTATCCAGCTGACTTGACAATGTTTACTAAAAATATCAATTTTTCCAATTGAATTTATTTAGCCTGTTTGTCAAAAATAAATTAACCAAAAACACAGCTATTAATTTGTGGACTCTAAATTCTATTCTATTGATGTGTATGTATAAGCATGCTGTCTTGGTTACCTGGTACTTTTTAGTAAGTCTTAGTTTGGAAAGTGTGAATCCTCCAAATTTGATCTACACTATCAAAATTGTTTTTAGCAATTCTGCATCCCTTGCATTTTAATATGAGCTCTAGGCCAACCTCAAAAATTTATGTGGAAGTGGTTAACATACTTAGCAATAGCCTGTTTTTCAAAATGGCTGTGCCATTTTAGCACTTTACCAGCAGTGTATGAATGTTCCAATTTCTCCGCATCCTCACCAACATGTACTATTGTCTCTGTCTTTATTTTAGCCATTCTTGTTTGGGTGAAGTTGGTTGTCATTGGGGTTGGATTTTAATTTCATTAATGATGAATAATGCAGAGCATTTTTTCACATGTTCTTGTCTCTCTGTATATCTTCTTTTAATAAATGTATCTTCATATATTTTGTCCTTTTTAAAATTAGATTATTTCTCTTCTTATTATTAAATTGTAAGAATAAATTACATATTCTTGGTATAAATCCCTTATAAGTAATATAAATTGAATTGTTTTCCATCTGTGGATTGTCTGTTCATACTTTTGTTGCTAAATTTTGAAGCAGAAAACTGGTTAAAATTTTCATAAAGTTTAATTATTCAATTTTTCTCTTTGTCACTTGTGTTTCTGGTGTGATATTTAGGAAACAATTGCCTAAACCAATGTCACAAAGAGTAATTTCTATATTTTCCTCTAAGAGGTTTATTCCTTTTTTCTTAATATTTAGATTTTTGATCCATTTCTGGTTAACTGTTGCATATAGTGTGGGTTGCAGGTTCAACATCATTCTTTTACATGTAGGTATCCAGCTGACTTGACAATGTTTACTAAAAATATCAATTTTTCCAATTGAATTTATTTAGCCTGTTTGTCAAAAATAAATTAACCAAAAACACAGCTATTAATTTGTGGACTCTAAATTCTATTCTATTGATGTGTATGTATAAACATGCTGTCTTGGTTACCTGGTACTTTTTAGTAAGTCTTAGTTTGGAAAGTGTGAATCCTCCAAATTTGATCTACACTATCAAAATTGTTTTTAGCAATTCCGCATCCCTTGCATTTTAATATGAGCTCTAGGCCAACCTCAAAAATTTATGTGGAAGTGGCATTTGGGGATTTTTATGGGGATTTTGTTGAATCTGTAGATCATTTGGGGGAGTATTGTCATCTTAATAATGTTAAGCCTTTTAATCCATGAACTATTATATCTTTTGATTTACTTAGCTCTTTAATTTCTTTTGATAATATTTTGTGGCTTTCAGTGGACAAGTCTTGAACTTCTCTTATTAAATTTATGACTAAAAATTTTACTATTTTGGATGTTGTAAATGGCATTGCTTGATGAATTTCATTTTGAGATTATTGATGATTAGTGTATAAAATACAATTTTTAATCTTGAAGGTCTGTCTATATTGATCTTGTTGAACATATTTATTAGTTTTAATAGTATTCTTATATATGTGAATTTCTGAGAATTATCTATATACCTGCATACAAAAGCATGTCATCTTCAAATAGAGAAGATTTTAATTATTTCTTTCCATTTGTGATGTGTTTTATTTATTTTTATCCCTTTGTGCTGTGGCTAGAATGTCGAATACAATGTTGAACAGAAATGTTGATCTTAGACATCCTTGACTTATTCTTAATCTTAAGGAGAAAGTACTCATTGTTCCACGTTGAA
>NW_012101388.1:2316968-2318073 GCF_000951045.1 Mandrillus leucophaeus | reverse complement strand
AACAATTCTTAGTCTAGTTAAAGCTCTGTCAATTTTGTAGATCTTTGGAAAAATCACAAGATTTGGTTTATTTTCTGTACTTTTTTTTCTACACATTTTATTAACTTTCACTCTAATTTTTAACATTTATATATTTCCACTTGTTTTCAGTTTTGTTTGTTCTTTTTTACTGTCATAAATTGAATGATTAGGTAATTGTTTTGATGTCTTTGTTATTTTTATTTTAAAATATTTAATAGACAAAGTTTGAAAATATTCAAGACATATAATGTAATAGCCTGATATACATATACACTGTGTAATTATTACTAGAATCAAATGAATTAACATACCCATCTTCCCTTGTTTTTAATTATGTGACTTAATTTTAGTTATTTATATGGACACTAGAGGAAGGTAGGGGATTTTAAAAAGGCAGTTATGTCTTAGAAGTCAAATGTGGGGTGTGGGTTAGCACCAACATTTAACAAGAAGCAGAGGTCTGCTTCTTTAGCCCAAGGGTTCCAGAAGAATATTTAGATTCAAATTATTTTACTATAACCAACTGTAACATCTTGAGTCAGTGTTATAGTTGTGTAAAATTGTAGTGATTTTACCCACTGCCCATGTACTTCACTTCTAGTCTCCCCATGGTCAACCAGCAACGTTAGCATCCTTGTGGGACAATCTTTTGATTAGATCTGAGTCCTTCTTGTCCCCAATGTCACTATTACTTGTCTCTGCAAACTAAGGGTCTCTACTATTCTCTGTCACTGTAGAATCACACTATCTTCAATAAAATCATAAATACGTTACTAAATTTTTCTTCTGCTATGTTAGTTATCTATTGCTGTAAAACAATGTAGCTTTACATATAGTGGCTTAAAACAACAAACATGTATTATCTCATACAGTTTTTGTGAGTTAGGAATTCAGAAGCAGCTTGGCTGAGTAGTTCTAGCTTCGAGACTCTCATGATATTATGCCCAGATTCTCAGCTGAGGCTGTAGTCATCTAAAGACTTGACAGAGACTGGAGGATGTACTTCCAAGGTGGCTCACTCACATCCTTGTCAGGTTAATGCTTGTTAATGGTAGGAAGCCGTAGCTCAACACCAGGTCAGTAT
>NW_012101388.1:2306812-2315848 GCF_000951045.1 Mandrillus leucophaeus | reverse complement strand
TCAAAATCTATATCACATGTATTTCAGTGTATAACATCTTCCAATTTGTGTCACACATATCCCCCACACTTGCACCAGTATTAATTTATAAAGGCATTTTATGTTTATGCCTTCTCCTCCAGGGTTTAACTATCTGGTTATGCTGAATTGGAGTATGGTAAGAAGCCTAGGTTCAAAGTAAAGTAATAGGAGCTAGACACAATCAAGTTTGGCATTTTCTTCCAAAAACAAAAACAAAGAGCAAAAGTAACCTACCTTAGATGAAATCATTACAGAGTCTTGAACCTGGCACATTGGATTTTATTGTATGGGACATTCAGTAGAATAAAGAGGTTTATGCTTCTTGAAAAAAACTAACCCTCCTCAATACCCTATTCCAATTTTGAAGATTATAGTCACCCATTTCTTGTCCTAATTTTATATATGAGAGCTAGGAACATTGTGAATTTGTATGTCATAATTCATATAGCTGAAGGATTTATCTTTTTACAATACCTCTGCTACACGAACGTCTTGGTTTCAATACACAGAATATTATATTTTAGTAGTCATAGTTGCTCTCTGGTTCTTTGACAATGCCTCAAGTTGTATTTCTAGTTGCCTTATTTATTTTTAAATTCTCAGACAGAGTTAGAAAAAAAACCATTTCTGCCTGAAAAACATATTCTTTCTGCCTTTTATTATGGGAAATAGTGGCATTCATTGAACTGTAAAAGTCTTGCTCTAAATATAAATTTTATTCCAGGTGACCACCAGTGATGATTCAATAACTGCATTAATAGAGTTATCAATATCTGCAAAAATGATCAGTGCTCGATTCTGTAATACTGCACAGATTATTACCACATTAAAAGGATACGTAAGCTTGAAAGCCAAATTCTTATGTTTCTGTTTTTTTAAATTGTCTGAAAATCCTTCTCGTAAAAACTACTGCATTTGTCAGCATTATTTGGTGAGATTGTAGAAAGTCACTCTAGTAAGAGTGGATATTACATGACCCATAAAATCATTGAATGTCCAGGGGGAAAGACTCTGGGCTGAGCTTTCAGAATTAACATCCGGAACCACATACAGAACTGTCATGATAAAGTAGACCTTGACCTTGAAGCCATGCTATTTCTACCATAACTTAAATCAACAAAATGAATGTCCCATAGAGAATCCATTTCTTGGCTGGGCGTGGTGACTCATGCCTGTAATCACTGCACTTTGGGAGGCTGAGGCGGGTGGATCACTTGAGGTCACGAGTTTGAGACCAGTCTGGCCAACATGGTGAAACCCCATCTCTACTAAAAATACAAAATTTAGCTGGGCGTGATGGTGCTCACCTGTAATCTCAGCTACGCAGGAGGCCGAGGCAGGAGAATCGCATGAACCTGAGAGGCAGAGGTTGCAGTGAGCTTAGATCGCACCACTGCACCCAAGCCTGGGTGACAGAGTGAGAGTCCACCTCAAAAAAAAAAAAAAAAAAAAAGGCAATTTATTTATGTAGCTTACTTCTGAATCAGTCTCATGTATAACTGCAATATGTATAACTGCAATTGAGCCTGGGATAAATTTTTTCATATTCAACTTTAAAAAGTAGGTTTCACAAGGTAATGAATTTTCAAAATGTATAAAACTAGTTCAAAGTTTTGTAGCAAACCAAATGCCATATGACCACTTTTTGGCCACTTGCTCTCTTCATTCTCTTTCTCATTTTCTTACTCTCTTACTATCTTGTTCTCACTCTTTATGATCTATCTTATTTTCCTAATAATATCATATCTCTTTTATACATTTTGATGCTATGACATTTGCCTAGTGTTTATATTAGCTATATGAAATGAATTCCCTATTTAATATTTTATTTGATTGTGCTTCAGTATCAACATTGCAATCACTGTTTTCTTTCATTATGCTCGCCTAATGTAATTTTAACCTTCATTTTACATTTATGCTTGATCGGTCAATTTTTTAAAAATACTCATCAACATGAAGTCACTTAATGTTTATTTTTTAATCCAATCTGTGATCCATTTTAAGAAGTTATTTTCCCAAATGAAACTTTCATTTATATACTAGCTCATCAATCTAAATTCCTTCAAAATTTAATCTAGTAGTTGCTACATCCATCATAGATTTTAATTCAGAGATCTTATTTTTCATCCCTTGTTGAATCCTTTTAAATCTTTACAAAATCAGGTTGTCCTTCATGGCATGTTGCTTTGTTTTTTTAGGAAGAGCAAGCATGTTTTTGAAAGTTCGTGAAAACACAAAGTCATTTTTCAACAAATATGTTTCCCTTCTCGCAGTAAGTCTTTCATAGAATAGCCATGTCAAAATTCTAAAGAATTGGATACTCCTTTTGCACAACAGAAATCACTTCAAATGCTTCCATTTTTGACCTTATTATTCTTTCTAGTTAAGACAAAGGGATTTTAATACAATGAACTGGTCAGGTATATGGAGAAGGTGAGAAAATAGCCAGTGCATAGAAAGGCAAGCCAGAAATAAAGAAACACAGGAAGCACTGGCATCCTGGGCTATCAGGAGTGAGAGAGGAGACACCTGTCCTGGAGCACAGCAGAAAATGACAGGGAAGAGATCTGGCCCTGATGAGGTTGCCCTTCTCCAACAAGAGGGAAGATGAGAAATGCTCTCATTCTCACTCTCCTTTCCTGCACCTCCCTGTCTTTCTTCAGTTTCTCTTGTTGCCCAAAACAAATGAAAGAGACATAGAAGTCTAGTAAATGCAGGCTGAAAAGTTTATCTTTCCTTTGAGAAGAAACAAAGTAAAGGAGAAGAAATGAGAGACAGCAAACGGAGTCATCAAATACACACTATCTACCTATTTTTGCTAGTCAGCAACATTCTCACTCATCTACCAATTTTGATTTACCATACAAAGGTATATGGTCCCACCTAACCTGAGACAACTTCCTGTCTTTAAAAATCAAATCACTTACACCTCTTTTACAAGGAGGATAGAATAATCATAAATTTTACTTACGGTAAATAGCAAAATACTTTTTGAGTTATAAACATTTTACAAAATCAACCGTAAAACTAGACAAAATATTGAAAGTATTTGCTTGAAGACATTGGAGAATTACTAGGGCAGTACAGACTACAGGGTCCTAGACCGCAGATGAAAGAGAAGTACAAAGAACTGAACATGATAATTGTCACTGAATTTTGTAATTCTCAAAACAGTGGAGAGGCTGAGTAAGTGAGAAGAGCTTCCAGCAGTCCTATGAGGCTAGAGGGGCCAAAGCTCCACCAACCATTAAGTACCATAGGAAATTTCTCAATTTATCAATTGGTTCTTCCAAAGAGTTTTACCTTTGGAATAGCAGGAAAAACAAAAGAAAATAATTCAGTCCTCATAAAGACCGAAGCATTGCACCAAAATAGTGCAATCTCTGTTTGGATTAGGTAAACTGACGCCAATTTAATTGCCTTCCAAAATCAGCATTTTGAAAAGTCTCTGGAGAAAAAATAATAGAATCCATAACTTCAAAGTATTTCTAAAATATTTAATCTACAATGTCCAGAATCCAATAAAAATTACCAATGTGCCAGGAAAGAAGATTAAATAAGGATAGAGAAGAGAGAGAGAGGAAGAGGAAGAAGCATACATATAGGAGAGACAGATCAAAGAATTAGCAGACTATGTTCATCAGGATTCTCCAGAGAAATAATACCAAAAGGATATGGATGATAGATAGATAGATGATAGATAGATAGATAGATAGATAGATAGATAGATAGATAGATAGATAGATAGATAAATGATAGATAGATGGATAGATAGATAATAGATAGATAGATAGATAGATAGATAGATAGATAGATAGATAGATAGATAGATAGACATATAGATACATAGATGGATACACAGATACATCAAAGATAGATGGACAGAAATTTACTACAAGCTACTAGCTCACTCAGCTATAAAGACTGAAGAGTCCCACAGTCTGCCATCTGCAAGCTAGAGGCCCAAGAAACCTGCTCCTATAGCTCCAGTTGAAATGGAAAGGCTGAGAACTGAGGAAGCCAGTTGTAGAGAGTCCCAGTCCCAGTCAAAAGGTCAAGAACCAGAGAACCCAGTGTCTGAGGGCAGGAGATTGATGTCCAGACTCAAGCAAAGAAAGTTAATTCTCTCTTCCTATATCTTTTTGTTCTATATGGGTCACAGATTGGAGGATGCCCACCAACATTGCTGAGGGTCATCATTCCTACCTGTTGTATTGGCTCAAATGTTAATCTATTCTGGAAACATTCTCATGGTTACACCCAGAAATAATGTTTTGCAACCAATCTGAGAACACCTTAGCTCAGTAAGCTAACCATCACAGAGAAAAAGCTTTTAAATTAAATATATAGATATATTTAAAAGTTAAGACTAAAAACTGAAGAAAAGTATAATGAAAACTATAATAAGATAATGAAATGAGAATTTCAGAATTGAAGAGAGATATAATGACATTTAGGTGAAAGTAGGTAAGTTCAAAAATATTTTAGATACCACAGAAGAAAAGATTATTGAACTTGAAGGTCAGAAAAAGTAGCACATTTGATACATAGAAGAAAATGTGGACAAATAGCCTGAAAGATCTGTGTGGCTGAGTTAACAGTTTGAATACACGTGCAATTGAAGTCCCAGGTTGAAACATAGAGGTGCAATAAGAGATAAAAAGCCAAATAACAGGTAAATATCTGGCAAAATCTAAATCAATACTGTTGTTTAAAATAATTTCTTCTAAAGCTTAAAAATATGTATTTAGTATTATAGAATTAATGCATATGACTACAATCACAAAACAAGTAGAAGGGATAGGTGGATTAAAATATTTTAAGATTTTATATTATCTAAAGAGTAATAAAAGTATGACCTATTAGAATTTTAGTAAGTAAAAAGTTTATGTTGCAAACCCTAATGTAACACTGAAAAAATAAAATAAAACAGTGTTTACTGACAAGCTATTAGAGGATAAGAAATAGAATAATCTAAAAATATATTTCAAAGAAGGTTAAAAATGGATACAAGAAGGAATGAGGCAGAAGTGAACAAAAAGAAAACAGAGCAAGATAATATATTTAAACCCAAATAGATCAGTAATTATATTAAACATAATTAGACTAAATCCTATTATTAAAAACCAAAGGTTGTCAGATTGAAAAATAAAAAGGCTATCTAAAAGTAGATACAAATCTTTAAATATAAAGATACAGAAAAGTTGTCAGTAAAATAATGTAAAACGATATACTATGCACACAATAATTTTTTTAAAAGTTTTTTACTTAATTATAATAAGTAATTGATTATGCAAAACTATGCAAAATTAACTACTTAATTTTGGAGTAAGTAGATTTCAAAGAAATAATTATTACTAGAAATAAAGAAAGACATATTACAGTGATAAAAAATAAGATTTGAAAGATTTGCAACAAGATTTACAGACTTATCCTAAAAGACCTGTAGAGAAAAATAGCACTCAATAAATGCAAAATACACATTTTCCTCAAATACACATTTAATATTTATGAGTTTAGATAATATGTTGGATCATAAAAACATATCAAGAAAATGAAAAGGATTAAAATTATCCAGAAAATATTCCCTGACTCCCACTGGCATTAGGCTATAAATCAATAAGAAAAATATAACTGGAAAACACTCATATGTTTTTAAGTTAAGCAATATACTTCCAAATAATCCATGAATCAAGACACAAGTATATATGGAAATCAGAAAATAAATTTTGAACAGATTGAAGAGAAAAACATTAATTGTGTAACTTCCACTGTGTCTTTTCTGAAGTCTGATACAAGATCCACTTTAACTCATGTACATTTTGAGCTTCATCAAATCTGGTGTGTCCAAGGCTTAACTTACAATATGGATTTTGATAACATCCTAGACTTGATGCAGATCCTTTTCTTCTCTTTAGATTCCACTCAAAACTAGGAGAAGCCTCAAAGTTTATTTGGTAAAATAATATGGTGACGATGCACAAGTTTTATGGTATCGTTGGCCTCTACAATCTAAGAAGCCCATAAGTGTTATATGTTTTGTCAGCATTAGTTCAAAATGAGACAACTTTTCTCATTTTAGTGGTGATATATTGTTATGCCCCCAGACCATCTTCTCTCCAAAATATTTATTGAAATCGGAGGTTCCTGAATTTTGCCGTATTATTCTTCCTTTGTCAAATATACATCTAACCAGCACATCTGGGGTGCTTTCCCTGACCTGCTCACCAGGGAAAATCCTAATACTGTTAGGTTGAACAAATTAAGATCTGTGGGATGCCTACAGGACCAAAGTCCTAGAGACCTAATTTTAATACTAAAGACAAGACTTGGCCTAGCCCTGAGAGAAGATAGTGAAATTGTATTTACTAACTCTCCTACGTGAAGGCAAACTGCTTAGATCATCCTTGGTGACTGGCATGGGGAAAAATATGTTTCCAGGCCAATAGGAGTATTTCAAGGCAAGACATGTGTTTAATTCCTCTAACAAACACACCATGTCTGTTGCAGAAGCTGCAGCTGGAGTCGCTAATTATATTTTCAATGATCCATATCATTTTCAACATGCACATGATTTTTTATGACAACCAAACAGGTGAATTAAAAGTGTGTGTATTAGGAATGAAATCTATTTTCAAATCTTGATAGCAGATTTAGCAACCATGATTCTCTAAGAAGTGTGACATTTTTTAAATAAAATGATAAAGACATTTATTTCCATGGGGTTTCACTTGGTCTTTCCTATTTTTCTGGACTTTACACCATAGGTGAGACAGCTATTCTGGGCAGAGAGTCTACTGGTTGCCGACTAGGAATACTCCAACTGGTTTTATCTTGAATAACTTTGCAGTAAATCTACATTTATTACTTGAGCTCTTTAATTCTTTACTTGGATGCTTGAGTAAAAGCAGAATTGCAGGTTGCTAGAAATCACATAAAATCAAAGTCAGCATAACATTTTTAAATTTTTGAGTATTATTTTTGTCCCATTGCCTGCTTGTCAGAAGACAAGGTTGCTGGAGAGGAAAGCTGAAGAAGGATTTCAATATATTCTAATTGCAGTGTCCTTCTTCAAGGGACTCAGGCTGCATTTTAGTCAAGGGACTTCAGATCTGTGATGGAGTCACCAACGGTCTAATTTGCCTAGGACTGGAAGGTTTCACAAGAGATGGGATTATCAGTGCTAAAGCCAAGACTTAGGACATTTAGAAACCCAGTCTATGAATTGACTCTGGTGTTTGGGAACTGGGAGAAAAATTGTTACTCCTCTTGTGGTGACACAAGTGGGGTTTCTGTTCACCAAACACCGAACAAATCTTTTCATATTACATTGATTAATATGTCAGTAGGCTGATTTATTAATACACCAGTAGACTGCACATCTATGACTCTGAGTTCATTTAACTACCACCAGAAAACCTTGGGTGCCAAGGCATTCTGATGACCACTCCTATAAAATTGCCTATTATGGTAATTGAAGTTAGATTGTCTCATGCACTTAAACCCCAGTTTCCCACACTTCAGAATCCCATTATTATCAAGGACCTCAATTTTACGATAACTCAATCCCATCTTTATACTGAGCACAGAGATAACAGCCGCCACGGAGCTTTTAAAATACTGGTATTCCCACCATACGTTTTTCAATTCTTTTGTAAAGGTACTGTCTTCCGGGCACTCCGGAGATACTCTGCTGAGGGAAAATGAGAGAACTGCACTTACCAGATCCACTGCAGGATTACTTTCCCTCTAGAATCCAAATGTCTTCCCCTACGTCATACAGAGGAAGGGCTGGCATGTTTGACCCCATGAATACAGGCTTGGAATCTAGACTTCAACAGCCAAATTAGCAAACAGATCAAATTTCAACTTCTCTAGCACTTGAATTCAGAATGAAGTTTAGTTAAACATTACAGTAAATTTGACTTCATCCAAAGTTAAATTTTGTTCTTTTTGGATGACTCTGTGAATCTAGTACCATTATTGTTTTCCAGATATGTACAGATAAAAATAAACTCTATTTTGTGATTCCTTTGGCATATATACCATATCATCCTAGAATTAATTCTCTACTGGAGGCATATTGGGGAATAAGTATTGTTATCGCCTTGAAGGCAGTTGGAGATTGTGGGGTATGTTTGAAAAGACTAGGAATGCACAAACTGAATCAGGTGGCATAATTAAATAGTATCTGTTTGAGGGAAGTCTACCTTTCTAACAGTGAAATTGGAGTTTGTGCCAATATTATGAAAAATGGGTGAACTCTGGTGGTCACCTCTGCTCAAGTGCACACAAATGTCAAATCTCAGAGTTGTACTTCTTCACTCATACCCTAAACATAGGCATTAATGTAATGTTTAACTTTAATTGATAATGCTGTACAGTCAACTTGTACTTTATGCTTCTGAAGATTTAAATTTTTGTTCTAATCCTTAGCCACATCTGCCCTGAAGCTGTGGAACATAATAAACTCTTTTAAAGTTATATACTCTAAGCTTGCTTTTAACTGTAAATTTGTAGACTTAAGTGAACCTCTTTTTTGTCAGCCCTTCTTTACCTTCAGAAGTGGGCAGCATGCCCCTTTTTTCTTGTAATTATCCTTATTTCCATAAGAGTTGAATATAACAACAGCTTGATTTTCCAAACCCTTGGCTTTGACCAGCCCTTCATTTCAAATATCTATAGATAATTATTTAGGTAAAATTGATGTCATTGCATGACACAGATTACAATTCTCCCATATTCCACCTGCAAGGTCTTCATGATTGTGTTTATATGCAAACACATGATAAACTCACTCCTGGAACCACATCATGAGAGGTATTTTTCTTCAACCACTGCTGAGATAAAGTTCTACACATAAGAGTAAGTGTCATACCAGCATACAGACACCTCTCTGAATACTTGAAATCAAAGTAAATTAATACAGGAAACAGGTAACAGATGATAAAAGATGCTAAGGAGATGATTGGAGATTAGTGAGAAATACATAGATTAGTAACAGCAGGTTATCAC
>NW_012101388.1:2223051-2303892 GCF_000951045.1 Mandrillus leucophaeus | reverse complement strand
AAAGTTTTTTACTTAATTATAATAAGTAATTGATTATGCAAAACTATGCAAAATTAACTACTTAATTTTGGAGTAAGTAGATTTCAAAGAAATAATTATTACTAGAAATAAAGAAAGACATATTACAGTGATAAAAAATAAGATTTGAAAGATTTGCAACAAGATTTACAGACTTATCCTAAAAGACCTGTAGAGAAAAATAGCACTCAATAAATGCAAAATACACATTTTCCTCAAATACACATTTAATATTTATGAGTTTAGATAATATGTTGGATCATAAAAACATATCAAGAAAATGAAAAGGATTAAAATTATCCAGAAAATATTCCCTGACCCCCACTGGCATTAGGCTATAAATCAATAAGAAACATATAACTGGAAAACACTCATATGTTTTTAAGTTAAGCAATATACTTCCAAATAATCCATGAATCAAGACACAAGTATATATGGAAATCAGAAAATAAATTTTGAACAGATTGAAGAGAAAAACATTAATTGTGTAACTTCCACTGTGTCTTTTCTGAAGTCTGATACAAGATCCACTTTAACTCATGTACATTTTGAGCTTCATCAAATCTGGTGTGTCCAAGGCTTAACTTACAATATGGATTTTGATAACATCCTAGACTTGATGCAGATCCTTTTCTTCTCTTTAGATTCCACTCAAAACTAGGAGAAGCCTCAAAGTTTATTTGGTAAAATAATATGGTGACGATGCACAAGTTTTATGGTATCGTTGGCCTCTACAATCTAAGAAGCCCATAAGTGTTATATGTTTTGTCAGCATTAGTTCAAAATGAGACAACTTTTCTCATTTTAGTGGTGATATATTGTTATGCCCCCAGACCATCTTCTCTCCAAAATATTTATTGAAATCGGAGGTTCCTGAATTTTGCCGTATTATTCTTCCTTTGTCAAATATACATCTAACCAGCACATCTGGGGTGCTTTCCCTGACCTGCTCACCAGGGAAAATCCTAATACTGTTAGGTTGAACAAATTAAGATCTGTGGGATGCCTACAGGACCAAAGTCCTAGAGACCTAATTTTAATACTAAAGACAAGACTTGGCCTAGCCCTGAGAGAAGATAGTGAAATTGTATTTACTAACTCTCCTACGTGAAGGCAAACTGCTTAGATCATCCTTGGTGACTGGCATGGGGAAAAATATGTTTCCAGGCCAATAGGAGTATTTCAAGGCAAGACATGTGTTTAATTCCTCTAACAAACACACCATGTCTGTTGCAGAAGCTGCAGCTGGAGTCGCTAATTATATTTTCAATGATCCATATCATTTTCAACATGCACATGATTTTTTATGACAACCAAACAGGTGAATTAAAAGTGTGTGTATTAGGAATGAAATCTATTTTCAAATCTTGATAGCAGATTTAGCAACCATGATTCTCTAAGAAGTGTGACATTTTTTAAATAAAATGATAAAGACATTTATTTCCATGGGGTTTCACTTGGTCTTTCCTATTTTTCTGGACTTTACACCATAGGTGAGACAGCTATTCTGGGCAGAGAGTCTACTGGTTGCCGACTAGGAATACTCCAACTGGTTTTATCTTGAATAACTTTGCAGTAAATCTACATTTATTACTTGAGCTCTTTAATTCTTTACTTGGATGCTTGAGTAAAAGCAGAATTGCAGGTTGCTAGAAATCACATAAAATCAAAGTCAGCATAACATTTTTAAATTTTTGAGTATTATTTTTGTCCCATTGCCTGCTTGTCAGAAGACAAGGTTGCTGGAGAGGAAAGCTGAAGAAGGATTTCAATATATTCTAATTGCAGTGTCCTTCTTCAAGGGACTCAGGCTGCATTTTAGTCAAGGGACTTCAGATCTGTGATGGAGTCACCAACGGTCTAATTTGCCTAGGACTGGAAGGTTTCACAAGAGATGGGATTATCAGTGCTAAAGCCAAGACTTAGGACATTTAGAAACCCAGTCTATGAATTGACTCTGGTGTTTGGGAACTGGGAGAAAAATTGTTACTCCTCTTGTGGTGACACAAGTGGGGTTTCTGTTCACCAAACACCAAACAAATCTTTTCATATTACATTGATTAATATGTCAGTAGGCTGATTTATTAATACACCAGTAGACTGCACATCTATGACTCTGAGTTCATTTAACTACCACCAGAAAACCTTGGGTGCCAAGGCATTCTGATGACCACTCCTATAAAATTGCCTATTATGGTAATTGAAGTTAGATTGTCTCATGCACTTAAACCCCAGTTTCCCACACTTCAGAATCCCATTATTATCAAGGACCTCAATTTTACGATAACTCAATCCCATCTTTATACTGAGCACAGAGATAACAGCCGCCACGGAGCTTTTAAAATACTGGTATTCTCACCATACGTTTTTCAATTCTTTTGTAAAGGTACTGTCTTCCGGGCACTCCGGAGATACTCTGCTGAGGGAAAATGAGAGAATTGCACTTACCAGATCCACTGCAGGATTACTTTCCTTCTAGAATCCAAATGTCTTCCCCTACGTCATACAGAGGAAGGGCTGGCATGTTTGACCCCATGAATACAGGCTTTGAATCTAGACTTCAACAGCCAAATTAGCAAACAGATCAAATTTCAACTTCTCTAGCACTTGAATTCAGAATGAAGTTTAGTTAAACATTACAGTAAATTTGACTTCATCCAAAGTTAAATTTTGTTCTTTTTGAATGACTCTGTGAATCTAGTACCATTATTGTTTTCCAGATATGTACAGATAAAAATAAACTCTATTTTGTGATTCCTTTGGCATATATACCATATCATCCTAGAATTAATTCTCTACTGGAGGCATATTGGGGAATAAGTATTGTTATCGCCTTGAAGGCAGTTGGAGATTGTGGGGTATGTTTGAAAAGACTAGGAATGCACAAACTGAATCAGGTGGCATAATTAAATAATATCTGTTCGAGGGAGGTCTATCTTTCTAACAGTGAAGTTGGAGTTTGTGCCAATGTTATGAAAAATGGGTGAACTCTGGTGGTCACCTCTGCTCAAGTGCACACAAATGTCAAATCTCAGAGTTGTACTTCTTCACTCATACCCTAAACATAGGCATTAATGTAATGTTTAACTTTAATTGATAATGCTGTACAGTCAACTTGTACTTTATGCTTCTGAAGATTTAAATTTTTGTTCTAATCCTTAGCCACATCTGCCCTGAAGCTGTGGAACATAATAAACTCTTTTAAAGTTATATACTCTAAGCTTGCTTTTAACTGTAAATTTGTAGACTTAAGTGAACCTCTTTTTTGTCAGCCCTTCTTTACCTTCAGAAGTGGGCAGCATGCCCCTTTTTTCTTGTAATTATCCTTATTTCCATAAGAGTTGAATATAACAACAGCTTGATTTTCCAAACCCTTGGCTTTGACCAGCCCTTCATTTCAAGTATCTATAGATAATTATTTAGGTAAAATTGATGTCATTGCATGACACAGATTACAATTCTCCCATATTCCACCTGCAAGGTCTTCATGATTGTGTTTATATGCAAACACATGATAAGCTCACTCCTGGAACCACATCATGAGAGGTATTTTTCATCAACCGTTGCTGAGATAAAGTTCTACACATAAGAGTAAGTATCATACCAGCATACAGACACCTCTCTGAATACTTGAAATCAAAGTAAATTAATACAGGAAACAGGTAACAGATGATAAAAGATGCTAAGGAGATGATTGGAGATTAGTGAGAAATACATAGATTAGTAACAGCAGGTTATCACCACTATACATAGCCTGCCAAAAAAAATAAATAAATAACAACGCAAAGCAAAGAGGCAAGACATTGGAGCCAAAGAGCCTGGTCAAGGGGTCACCAGGAAGAAACTGAAAGCAGGAAGCCTGTTTGTGGGTGTTTGAGGCAAGAAATGTACGTGTCCATTGTTGGACACACCCCCCAAGACAATGGAGAAAGAAAAGTATCTTGGCTTCTTCCTTCCTTCCTTCATCTAATCTCTTTTTGATACCTGTTGTTATTCAAATGCTTATAAAAGACAGTTGACAAAAAGTCAGAACAGCCTTTCTGTCATACAGAACCCTGTATGGGAAAGATGAGGAACAACTATGAGGACAAAATGTTTAGAACGGGCTCAGTGGGACAGGTAGTAGTGGAGAGAAGGCAGGAATGGGAAAAAATAAAGGAGTAATATGCCCAGAGTGATAGTGGTGTTGGGGGATTGGTGCTGATGAAGGTAATGGGAGCAGTTTGATAGTAGCATAAAGCCATGGTGAATGTCATATTTCTCAGATTTGTAATTCACCCCCTCCTCCACCCAATAAATAGCATCCCTTGAGAAAGTGCACCACAGAGTTCTCTCTTTAGACTGCTCCTGGAAAAGATACCTCTCTGGGTCGACCAAAGACCATAATCTACCTCTGTGCAACGTCTTGTCTTAGGGGCTGCATTTAATTGCTTTTGATAAATCTCTAGTGTTAAAGCTTCATAGAGAAGGAAGAAGCAGAAGTGAAAATGTCCAAATGATATCCAAGATCCTTCAAACCCCCAACCAACTCAGGATGTTATTTGTGTGGGTGTTTCAGGACCAAGATTCACATTCAGGGAACTTTACTATTTGAGGAAGAAACTGGCATGTCTGCTGAAATTATATACACCAGCCACCAGTGATTCCTCTGAAGGAAAGAGAGATCATCCATATATGCTACTTGGAATATCAGTAGAGTTTGGGAGAGGAGAGCTTCAGGTAATTGCCTAAGCCACAATTTTGCAAGTGCTTAGAGCTTTGTTTTTGAAGTAAATATAGGTCCTCGTTTTTATGGTGAGTAATTTATTAATGTGTCCTAAATTGTTTCTATGTAGTTCATGCCTCATACTCAAAATAACATATGAGATGTCATCTGTTACTTCTGAAAAGCATGATTTTAATGAAGGCAAAATAGCAAGACAAAGTTGTATATCTTATGATAGAAACTGAAAACACTCAACATGTACATGTAAAAAATAATGTCTGAGTAGAATTACACCAAAAAATAACTTTGGAAATTACTGGGGAGTTAGAATATGTGATCATTCTCTCTTCCAATAATTCCTTTAATTTTGTGCCTATTTATAATAAGCATACTATAGTGTTACAAGTAGGTTTTATTCTTTAAATAAGTGAAATTTAGCCACTTTCAATTATTACTGTATTTCCAGATAACATTTGCTCACTGCTGCTCTTTAATAATGTTGTAATATTTTATACCTTTTTAATATACTAAATAAGACATCAAGATGTATTATTGTAATAATATAGTGTGCTTCTGCTGTCTAACACCTAACATTATTTGTAAATGAACTCCAGGAAAATGTCATTTGAAAGGGAATAATGAAGTCTGGATGACTGCAAGTGCATCCTATATTTTTAAAGCTGTTGATTTGATCACACTAAATTTGCCACAGCAACTTATATAAAATAATAATAGATTATGAATACAGTGTTTGTATCTTTGAATACAGTTGTGATATTCTCGTTGCATTAATATGATGCTCTATAACATGCATATTTTTAGTTTGTATGTTAAGAATCTGCTTCCAATATCCTTTATGGCATTAACATCAAAGAATTTTTATTATTTATCATGTTATAATATTACATTGTCACCCTTCTGTCCCAATGAGTGAAAAACATCACTAAAATGAATTCTGTCATTTGTGTTCCCAAGGTCTCACAGAAATTGAGTAGCAAATAGGAAGATAAGGTTGATAAATGTCCAATTGCCATCTACTGCTCTCCTCTCATATCCTCC
This sequence comes from Mandrillus leucophaeus, assembly GCF_000951045.1. Classification (NCBI taxonomy): domain Eukaryota; kingdom Metazoa; phylum Chordata; class Mammalia; order Primates; family Cercopithecidae; genus Mandrillus; species Mandrillus leucophaeus. The sequence goes on along the minus strand of NW_012101388.1, from coordinate 2,298,110 downwards.
CAGGGGACTAGATAGCCTAGAAGATTTTCATTAATTTCAAAGTCACTTGCATAAATCTAACTCACACTGGGATGATGGAAGTCTTTACTTTCTACTATTATGTATTGGGTTCTGTGGAATGAAGGAATGTTTTGATTGAGCTCTGAAAGCATAGTTGTCTTTTTCACCAATACCACAAGCTTCAAGAGAGAATGTAAAGACTGTGTGTCAAGAATAAACAATCCTTTTGTACCCACAGGTAATTTCGATTGGTCAGGGTTTAGTCACACTAACAATTAAATGTACAAAAAATTTAACTTCCATAACCTGTGCTTTTATCTATAAGGAAACATGGAGAACTGATTTCTGATAATGCTATTCCTGCACATTTTCTGAAAATAAAATGTACTTAGCAAACGAAAATCCTTGCTAGACAAGGACTGCATCACTGTTTCTTATATAGTGGTCTCAAATGTAAATATAATCATGTGATGCCTGAATTCCTACATTGTACTGACCTTTTGTCCTAATACCCACAGACAATGTATCATTTTGGGTCTCTGAATGACTCAAGTGACTGGGCAGCAGATCAGAGACTTAGTCTTCTGAGGTTAAACTCGAGGTTTAGGTGTGCTCCTTTATAACCCTGAATAAATCAGTTAATCTTTCTGCTCTAGTTTCTCATGTGGAGCAGAAGTTGAAGCAAAATTCTGGCTTTATCCAAAATATCTTTGTCAATAATTATACAGCTGCAAGAATACACAAACACACACACACACACACACACACACACACACGTATTTTTTGAAAGACTCATTTAAGTAACATTTTCTTTAACTGATTATTCTCCCAAGTATGTAAAAGAAAGTGCTACAAATGAAATCCCTCAAGTACAACATATGCTCATGCACACTACAGCATTAGCAGGGGAGAAAAATAAGAGCCCTTGTTACATGAAAAGCAACTATTACTTTTGTCATTTCCTTCAAATTCCATATAAAATTGCATTGATCCAGAAAACTGTTGAGAAGCATTAAAACATCTTATACTGAGAGGAATCCAAGTTCCATTCTCTCAGGATCTGTCACTTCACATTTGATTTTGATGGAGTGTGTTTTGCTAAATGCATGCAGCGACCATTTCAGGTTTTATTGAATGGTCATACTAAGGTAGACTGGATCTACAGATAACATAGATCTTGTCCATATTAGCTTCACAGTGTCACAGACAAGCCTACTTGATAGCAAGGTATAAAGGCATCTCCCTTTGAAGATTCATCTGTTTGCTTTTTTATATCCATATACATAATGCATTTGTTTTCCTTTGTCAGCTTTCAGAATGTGTCGTTATTCCCTGCTCTCTGCTTTGGGCCTGCCATAACTGTGAGAGTGACAGCTTTTGGCAGTTTACATTAGCATCATTAGGAGTCTGATGATGTGCTTTCTCACTAGGGCACTGTCAAGGTTTTATCCGAACTTCGTAGTTTCAACTTCTGTGATTTGTGTAGATCTGTCATCAGCAGAGAAGTAGCAGTTTTAAAGACACAAAGAAAGACCTTTGTACAGAAATAAGACAGTATCAAATTTGCTCTCAACTGTATCGTTGTTCAGATTACAAAATAACACCTGGTGATTTTTCAACATAACAGTTTTTAATCAGTATCAATTTGATATATTTCTGAGATTTAGATATAACATGGATTTTATTTTTGTTTTATTCTGTATATAAGGAATACCATCATAGATTATTTTTTGAAGACACGTTTAAATAAGTGCAATAAATGAATGTCATCTATAAACTAACAAGAAAACAGGATTGAATCAGAAAGCATCTGTATTTTCTATAGTATATTTCAGTTACAACAGTATTATTAAGTTGTATTTTTGCCAAGGAATATTTAAAGGTAATTACAGTTCTGAAATTTAACAGTATCATAGTGGTTTTTTTCTGTGATAACATTTTAATTTGTGAAATCTGGGTACATGATAATAAATCTCTAATTAGCACATTCTAGTGAGTAAATGATTGCTCTAACTTGTTTTAAATACTTTTACTGTTAGTTTTTTTAATGTTTTCTAACCACTCCAAAATCCCATATATATAAAAATTAGAAGAACAAGTTTAAAAATGTTATTTCAGAATGTTAGAGAATACTATATTTTTCTCCTGGCCAAGTGCTCTTATTTGCTCATTTTCACCTACTCTACCTAGAATATAGAAATATTTTATAAAGTGTTGTGGAAATTAGATAGATAGATAAATATATTTATATTTATTATCTCTCTCTACATATATATGTACACACTCATCTATATATATAGACTAAACTTTGGTTATATACTAAACAATATAAAAACTGATTTGTAGACTAAAGACAACCAACTTTCAAGCATGACAGATTCTTTAGGTTTTTTTGTTTTCTCTGTCTCTTAGGAGGTGATCTTTTCTGTAGACAGAATCAAGGTCGTACTAGAAAACATAGTTTAAGCAACTAACCCTGAACTTATTTTTATGTTTAATGAGATACCCACTTAATTATGAAAAATGCATGGTAATATAATTTCACTAGAATTTATTAGTTGCTGTTTTTTTTAAAAAAGAAAGTTTATAAAACTCAAGTAATGGTAAAAATTATCTCAGGGCCTAGACTCAATTTTATTATTTGTGTTATGGGGTATTAATACATTTTTTATATCACAGATTATTCTTAGATTTAAATGAATTATTCCTTTTAAAAATATTCTGAAAAAATAAAGTATTAAATTGAAGCATCATTTACAATACTTAAATGATTTTTAAAGTCATTAGGATTTGGTAAGCTTCTTTTCTGTATAGGTATAAGTTGTCCATGAATATGTTTGTATAAGTTTGTTAGGGTTTTATATTCATCACATGGAATACCTTGTCATTTTCTATGTTTTAATTTTACTAGCCTTATTTTTCAATCAAGGAAAATATTTCAAGTAGGAATTTAGTAAACAATGTTTACTAAATGTTTGTACAGTTTAATTTCAGTCTATCTGATATCAATCTTACAGAAATTTTGTACTTATGAGAAACATTTTTTAAATGCACAGAATAATGGTTCTTTCTTTTAAGGTTCATTATTTTACAACACAGCCAATTTTACAAAAAGTGTATAAGGAAGTTCTATAGGGAAAGATATTCTAGAAAGAAATGAGACGGGTCTGTGGTGGTTAATACTGAGTGTCAACTTGATTGGATTGAAGGATACAAAGTAGTGATCTTGGGTGTGCCTCTGAGGGTGTTGCCAAAAGAGACTGACATTTGAGTAAGTGGGCTGGGAAAGGCAGACCCATCCTTAATCTTGTGGGCACAATCTAATCAGCTGCCAGTGGGGCTAGAATATAAAGCAGGTAGAAAAACATGAAGAGGTGAGATGGGCTTAGCCTCCCAGCCTACATCTGTCTCTCATACTGGATACTTCCTGCTCTCAAACGTTGTACTCCAAGTTCTTCAGTTTTGGGACTCGGACTGGCTCTCCTTGCTCCTCAGCTTGCAGACAACCTATTGTGAGATCTTGTAATTGTGTAAGTTAAACTTAATAAACTCTCCCTTATATGTGTGTATAATATACAGATATAAAGATACATAGAGATAGATAGATAGATAGATAGATAGATAGATAGATAGATAGATAGATAGATCGATCGATCTTGATCCCACTTGTTTTAAATTTCCATTGAAAGCTCTGCTCTTGTTTGCAGCTAATGTACATGCAACCATTTTGGCACCCATAAGTGCAAAGTTCATTCATCTTTAATCGTCTAGCCAGGATTGTGTAATCTGAATAGATAGATATAGGAGATACATGTATATATATCTCCTATTAGTTCTGTCCCTCTAAGAGAACCCTGAGTAACACAGGGCCCCAGGTTCTGCACCTAAAACTGCAACTTACTACCTGTGAGACCTAAAATGAGTTATGATACATAACAGATCCCACTTGTTTCCTTCAGTAAAAGGGACCATATTATCTGTATAATAGTTTTCTACTCAAAAAGAAATATAATTTTATAAATTAAAGTTAAAATAGTGTTAAGACTGAGAGAGTCAATTTCAGTATTTATTCAAAAGAAACTATAAACATCATATATATTCCTTATACTTTAGCAAATTTTATAAGAAATTTTTAACAAAGAAGGAGCTTCACTATTTAAGACTAATTTCTAGTCTTCACAGATTCAAAATCTTCTTTTTTTTAGTATCCTACTATATAGCCATGTACTTGAGAGCATAACAAATAAAAAAAGTTTCACAACTGAATATATAATTTGAATACTTATCTATGCAACTTGTATATCAGTGTTTATTTAGAAATAATAACTTTTAACTTAATAGCAATTAATTGGTCACATATATTGAATCAGATATCCTGGTGGAGAATGTGATTGAAAAGACAAATGAAAACAGAATTTTAAGTTCCCCTGGTATAGAAGACAAAAATACTTAAATAATTGTAATATAAATAGGTACAAAGCATGTGACTATCCCCACTGCTCCCAACCTTCATGTTGTTCCAAGCCACACTCATCCTCTGTTACCTAATAGAGCTGTCTAAAATCACTCTTGTTTGCACAGCCGATTCTAAAGAAAGAAGACAGAAGGTTTCAGTGAAAAACATGAGTGAGCACGTCACTACTTTGCTCCAAAGTCACCAGCGTCCTGCCATTATCATAGAGTAAAGCTTAAATCTCCACTATGGCATACAAGATCCTGGATCATCAGATCTAATTTCCCTTAACCCCATGCATTATTCTCCAACTTCCTCCGACAAGCTGCACTGGCCACATCTTGGTTGCCCAGACACAAGACATATGCCAGACTCAAGGCTTTTAACTTACACTTTTCTCAGCCTAGGACACCCTTCTCCCACTTATCTGCTTGCTTCACACCTTCATTTCCTTCAAATCTTTGTATACGTATTTTATTTTTATTTCACACTATGCTCCATCCCTTCTTCTTTATTCTTTGTCTCTTTCCCTACTCTATATATTTCATAACACAACGTTTTTTGACATTCTACAAAATTATATGCAAATTCAAATGGACTTCCAAGAGTTTGTGGGAAAAATGAGATTAAAAGATAAAAATAAAGGTATATAAAATGTATTTATCCACCTAAGCTCCATTATGTTCCAAACAATTTTGTAAGCAATGATACAAACCATTTAGTCCACCTTCTAATGTAACCATGTCAATGCAGACTTTTATACTTTTATATATTATTCCCTGAAGAAAAATGGGTTCCTATTAAATCTTTTTTTTTTTTAAGATTAAGAAACAAACAGAAGTCGGAATGTGCCAAATTAGTACTTTAAGGTGGATAACTAATGACATCCCATCTAAACTCTCACACAATTACCCTTGTTTGATGAAAGGAATGAGCAGGAGCATTGGCATGGTGGAGAAGGGCTCTGCAAGTTTTCTCAGGCATTTTTCCACTAAAGCTTTGGCTAACTTTGTCAACATGCTCTCACTATTGTTCTTTTGTCCTGCAAAAAGCTAACAAGCAAAATGCCTTGAACATCTTATAAGGACTGTTGCTCTCACCTAGTCCGCTTTGCTTTGACTGCACCACTTGTGCCTCTTGGTAGCCATTGTTTTTGACCATGTTTTGTCTTCAAGATCAAACTGGTAAAGCCCTGCTTCATCTCCAGTTACAATTCTTCAAAAAAATGCTTCAGAATTGTGACCCTGCTTGTTTTAAATTTCCATTGAAAGCTCTGCTCTCGTTTGCAGTTAATCTGCATGCAACCTTTTTGGCACCCATGAGTGCAAAGTTCACTCATCTTTAATCTTCAAGTCAGAATTGTATAATCTGAAACAGTTGAGATGTCTATGGCATTGAGTATTATTTCTGCTATTGATCTTCTTCTACGAGAACACCAACAAAATTATTTTTTTTCCTCAAAAATTGTGGATGATCTGTGGCTATGGGCTTCATGTTCAACATTTCCTCCTCCCTTCTTAAAACGAATGATCAATTGATAATCTGCTGCTTTATTTGGGTTTCCTACAATCGTTTTAGAAATCATTGATGATTTTGTTACCCAACCAAAGGGGGTTCAGACTAGTTCCTACTGCTCACCGCAAAGAAAGCCAATCACTGAGACAAGTACTGCCAGGGAATAATGTTTAACTGGGTGCTGCAGCCAAGGAAATGGGAGATCAGTCTCATATCCCTCACCCTGCCAACTATAATTAGAGGTTTATATAGCAAGGAAGAAATGGTGCTACATGCAGGGAAGCAGGAATTAGGGAAGGATAAGGAAGAGGAGTTGGTCACCAGGAAGCAGGTGGTTGCTTAGGCCATTATCACGGTTGAGACATCTCGCATCTCATTGTTCAGATGAGAGGATATGGTGAGTTTCTGCTTTTTGTTAGTGTTTGGGAGAACTGAGGCTTCCTGAGAAAGGAACTTAGATAAGTATAACTTTCTTAAATGTTAAGACTGAGTGGGTCAATTTCAATATTTATACAAAATAAACTATAAATATCAGATGTATGGGAAAACTGGGTCAGTTTCTGTTCCCCACTTTCTATTTATAAATTCTTTAATCTTGGGAAATTTGGTCGTGTATCTTTCTCGCTGTTTCATGCTGAGGAGGGGCATTGTGGGTAGCTATATACCATGGGTGATGATGTGGCCACCCAGGAAACAAAAGTTAATCTAATACTATAGTTTTGTACTGAAACACAATCTTACTCTAGTCCATCACTTCCAGCAAAGATAAATCACAGCAGGGCCAACCTATCTGTAAAATAAACTTCAGTCCTACTATACTTGACCTGATTACCCACACAAAGTACAGCAAGAATCATTGTCCACATAGGCTGTCCTAAATTAGCTTGGCTAGAACCTCTCACAAGGCCATTTAAACCACAGCCCTGGGAAAATGACCAGTTCACCCAACAGTATCCCACAATAAATGAAGACACGTTCTTTTAGAATATATGCAAACAAGCACATTGCCATGAATTTAGAATATTCATAAATAATTTACAAATTCTGGAAAAAATAGGCACAGGGAGAGGAATATTCCTTAAATTCTTTTTACAAGAATATTCACTACTCAATTGTTAAAGGTCATACATAGCTCAAATGAAAATAAAAAAGTTATCCAGACTCTGGGAAAAAAAAATTACAACAGCTATGTTTCAAACAAACAAACAAAAAAAGCCATGAAAATATTTCTGTACTCCATTAGCATAGTTCATGCAATCAAGTTCTGCTCTACTTCATATTGGGTTAGCAATCTTTATGAACATGTCAGCCTTTCAATTAGAGTCCCGGAAGTCTTCTGTGTAGTCCCATGGCATAATTTTCAAAGTTTTCAGAAATCTGCATTTGAGACTATTTTTCATGAATTCCCTTGAAGAAGCAAGCCATGCACTATAGCTGATTATAGGTTGCTTTTTGAGAAGAATTAAAGCAAAACAATTGTGGATGACAAAAATCTTAGGACAGCTATAGGTAAAGACATAGTTGACAAGAAAATGTGGTTGTTTATGTGATATAAAATAATTTAACATCATAATCATTACTGATAACATATACTAAGACATATCAAAATTTCAAGAATGTCAAATTAATGTTAAAGCTAATTTTAATAAAAGCTTAGTAACACATTTAATTTGTTAAGATTTCCATAAACCTTTTATAACCTTTTACAATTTTTTATTATTTTACTAATTTTATCCTTTAAAAATGGCTCTTAAAATCTCACATGTCTGCCTCTTCTGTGGAGGTCCCTGGGCCTATGGGGATTGAATAATTTACATTCTGGCCCTGTGTTTTACAAAAACAGTTCATTTTGATTGTCATATTCTCCCTGGTCGGAAGAGATGGCATTGACAAGTGTCAATGCTCAAGATTTAGCAGAAGTTGGTGCCTTTTGTAGACCCAGGAGTCAAAGCCCTATAACTTAATAGCATAAGGATTAGTTGATAGGAAATTTATACTGCAGAAAGTCCTATCAGTCTCTCTAATGTCACAAGTTAAAACATTGTGATTGGGTGTCCAGAAGTTACTGCCTGTAGCACTTCAAACCACTGTATTGATTTGAAGTGGTTACTCATTGCATTTTTCTAGTTGCTAGCATTCTAGTGATAGAAATATAACCAAAGCATCACAGATATAATAGGTCCCATGCCAAGCTTATCAAAGTAAGACAATTAGCTTTTCTCTCCATCATTTACACAAATGATAAATATAATTATCAGTTTTGGAAATTTAATATGAGAATGAAAACATCCTTTTATACTATACAACAAAGAACAAAGTAAGAACAAACACACTTTTTCAGCTATCTAAAAGAGCATCATCACACATTTCCAAGACTGGTTTCTAGATACAGTATTAACAACTGATTAGGTAACTTTCAAAACTAAGATCTTCAAAACTGTTCAAAACTTGTATATATTTTGTTTTCCAGTACTCACAAGAAGGTCCATCAGTAATAAATGGCTTGGGATCAAAAATCACTAGACAGTCTCAATTTTTAAAAAAATTACTATGTAATCCAAGTGAATATCACTTAATTTTAATAATAGTGGGTACAACTAAAGTAATTTTAGAGAAATCCCAACCAATATAATTTTCTTAAGGACAAAGCCAATCTTTTCTGAACATTAAAATATTGTGTTCATATTAGTTTTTCTTCATTGCCTAAAGGAAAAGATCTAAAACCACTTCAAATTATTCATTGAATTGAATTTCCTTTGAAATAAGTGTGATTTAAACATTTCTATTCTCACCTACTTTTCCAAATAACAAAATAAAAACATAGTATTTCTGTTTCTAACTTATTAAAATAAGTATTTTATTTATTTTTTTGTAGGAATCTTAAATCTCTTAAAGTTCTCTGGATTATCAGAGGTAAGCAAAACCAATCCAATTATAAATGGCTAGTGTGCCCTATCAATTTTTGGGTGCTTCACAAAGATAGCTTATAAACTTTAGATAAACAAAGGAAATGATAAATTGCTGGAAATCCATAGAAAACAATATAACTATTTATAGAAACAAACAAAAGCTTTCCTTTAGTAACTTAAAAGCATCAATGGTTTTGTGTGTGTGTGTGTGTGTGTGTGTGTGTGTGTGTGTATATATATATATATATATATATGCCAAACCCAAAGGAAAATGAAGAGCAAATAAATGAAAATTAAAAGCAAAAGCAAAAGTAAATAAACAAAAAAACCAAACTCCAATTTCCTCCTACACAGTTTACTTTGGAGACTACAGTGTTACCCAGAGCCTTAAATAAATAAATAAATAAATAAATAAAAACACACATGATAAATATTTTGTTCCTGATATACAAATTAATGTTTTTAAATCTACCAATGCCAATGCTAGTATACATTTTGTGCAGTTAAACAATTAACTTCAGGTACATGAGCAGTAAAGAGGTTAGTGCTAGTACTAACTATGCAGAATAGCAAATATGGTGTGAAGCACTGCAAACATTTAGGTGATATTTGCCTTCATGCTAAATCTGGCTTTATGCTGAACTATATTAAAAAAGAATTGCCAAACTGCTAACATATTTTTTTACAATATTTCTTAATTGAACTTCATCAAGGCTAAGAGTTTTAACTATGAGCAATGTTAATTAGCAATTTTTTTTTCAATTTTCTGTCAGGTTTTAAATAATAATTTACATCTAAGCTTTTTCCATTTTTTTTCTCTGTATGTGCATGAGGATAGGCACACAGAAAAACGAAAACTACATGTGATGTACACGGACCACCTATGACATGCCTGGACTTGTTTTGTCCTTAATTTTCTTTATTTTTTTAAATAACCAGTCATTTTACTTTAGGACAATGATTTACCATACAAATCTTTTCTCATACAAAACTATTGTCTTTTCTTTATGACTGTCCTTACCAGATTACATTCTCATATCCATGGCTTTCTTCAAATCTCTCTCCCCTACTTACTGATTCCTTTCTGTCTTGTTTCATAAATAACATTTTAAGTCCATAATTTGAATTAATCTTTAAACAACTCCTTAATTAAACAAAACTGTTTCCTAATAAGAATCCATCTTCTTTGGCATATTTTATATACAGAAGTATATATTAACTAGAATTCTTATTCTTAGTAACCTTAATTAGCCAAATTTCTCCAATTTTCTATCAGGTTTTAAAGAATATTTTACTATCTAAATTTTTTCTGCTTTTTATTTTCTCTGTATGTACATGAAGATAGACAAACAGAAACAGATCTACATGTGATGTACACAGACCACCTATGACATGCTTGGACTTCGTTTTGTCATAAATTATTTTCTTCTTCTTCCTCTCCTCCTTCTCCTCCTCCTTCTCCTCTTCCTCCTCCTCCTCCTTCTTCTTATTCTTATAACCAGTCATTTTACTTTATGAAAAACATTTACCATACAAGTCCTTTCTCATACAAAATTGTTCTCTTTCTTTAAAATCTTCCTTACCAAATTATATTTTCATATCCATCACTTCCTTCAGATCTCTCTTCTATACTTACTGATTCTTTTTGGTCTTGTTTCATAAATAATGTTTTCAGGTCCGTAATTTGTATTAATCTTTAAATAACTTCCAAATTAGAAAAAAAATTATTTATTCTCTTAGTAAAAATACATCTTTTTGGCATGCTTTATATACAGAATTATACATTAACTAGAATTCTTATTCTAAGTAATCTTAAATTTCATTGGAAACCTAGGAAGCAAGAAATTCAAAACTATCAGATATTTGCATGTTATAGATGAGAACATTTCACAACTTTTAAAAACCTATTTCCCCATATCTTAATTGGCAATGATCCAGATGTTAAATGAACATCAAAAATAATTTTAAGATCTGAAGTTACATCAAAAGTTTATCTACATTTGTCTCATTTACATATACCCATTTTTTTGTTTCTAGTAGTTCATCTAATTTAATCCTGAAAACTGAGATATTAGACACAGCTAGTCATCATTTAAAGTTACTTTCTTATTAACCATTTTCAATAACCTAGGAATACCAAGTAATCACTTAAGTAAGAACCTTAAAGTTAAATATATAGCTTTTTGCCCCAAAACTATTTTTTGTTTCAATTTTTAACAGAAAAATATGAAATTATGAATGGCAAGGATTTTTTAAATCATGTTTCAAAGGGATATTTTCACTTATTTTATTAAAGTAAGTTGAGATTAATTTTATTGCAGAGGACTGATTATTTACAAAATGACATTAAACAGCTGTATGGTCACATACTTATTTTTAAAAAACATGAGCAGCACTCTCTTTAATTTAGTAGAATAATTTCACTTATTGTAAAGTAAATGTTAAGAAACTTATTTTTTAAATACAAAGTAATACTTCCTTTCCCTTCATTTATATAATTATAGCCATGGTCCTTGACCTAAGATATCAAATGTGTTTTTTATAACACAGTTTTTCAGTGGTCCCATTCAGAAATAAAATCCATAGGAAAATAAATTCTCATACTTTCCTAGACCAGCAAAAACAAAAAATGCCAAGTGCTTGCTCCAAATGTAGAACCATGGTGTACACACAACTGCAATTGAGTGGACACAGGTGTATTTCAAGAGGGATGCAAATACAGAGAGCAGCACTGCTACTGACCTCCTAGATTCCCCAAACACTGAACAGCTCCACAGTGAATTTCTGGAAATATCCAATTTGTAATAAAGTCTATAAAAGCAATTGGTATGTATTTGTTGAACAAAATTAGGATCTAGTTTATTTCATCTAAATAAAGCATTTTTTTTTCCTCATATGGTTGAGAGGTCATTAGGAGTTCCTGCAGGACACTGAAAAATATTGTATTATACACAGCTGTCCTGAATTCCATTCAACAATTATGATAAGAACTAAAACGCACATGCAATTTCAGAAAAAAACAGGGCACTACTAAATCACAGGCTTAAATCTCATAAGACTTTGAATATGTAAATATCACAAAAATTGACGGCTAGGCATTTTTGTTGGAGAAAATATCAAGGCAATCAAGTGCAATCAAAATAATTTAAGATTAGTCACAATTGCTGAAAATAATTATAGTGTTTGGATTACTATCAGTTGACCTATCTTTTGTTTATTATTGTTTTTTCTAACAATTTCTCTATTTCTCCGTCTCTCCTTCTTTCTCTACACAATTACAAACACATGCACACACCACATTATATATCCATAAAATCTAGAGTGTGTCTGCTGAAAAACTAGAAACCTTCAAACAAATATCTTCATTTTGATTTCCAAGACAATGACTAATAGTTCTTTAGTCTTAGAGATATCTCTATTCTTCAATTATTCTGTATTTTAGAAGAACAAGGCAAACTCAAAATTATTAGAAAATTTCACTCATGATCCCTCTGACTTTGATAACTATTCTGGAAATTTTAGTTTACTGGATTCACTTCTTATTGGGTAACTGAATGTTGGAAATTTGTAATGGCTACTCCAAACATATCTGCCTTATGTCAGATCCATAATTGTACTATGTTTTATAGATTAATTTATTTCTTCCTGATTTACATGCAGTGAATAATGAGACTAAAAGATCAAAATGGTCATTGGTATCAGTTTTCTTATACCACCAAACATCTATCTGAACCATTTCCCGACAGTATATGTTCACTTCATGTATCTGTGTCACATTTTGATAATTCTAATAGTGTTTCAACCTTTTAATTAATATTTTATCTATTATGTTAACTTGTGATAAGTGATTTTTCATCTTAGTATTTTCATTGTTTTGGGGCCCCATAAACTGTGACCATATAAAACAGTGAACCTAATTGATTAATGTGTGTTCTGATTACTTCAATATTTGACTGTACCCTTATCTTTCTCCCTCCCCTTGAGCCTTCCTATCCCCCAAGACACAATAATATTGAAATTGGGACAATTAATGACCTTCAATGGCCTCTGAGAGTTCATATTAAAGGAACAGTTCAAAGCTTTTCACATTAAATAAAAAGCTAGAAATGACATATCTAAAGCAGAGGTAGTCTCAAAGCCACATCTCTTGTACCTGTTAGCCACATTGTTAATGCAAAGAAAAGGTCTCAAGGAAATTAAAAATGCTACTTCAGTGGAAGCACCAAAGGTAAGAACGAGATAAAGCCTTATTTCTGATACAGAGAAAGTTTGAATGGTCTGGATAGAAGATGAAACCAGCCACAACATTCCCTTAAGCAAAAGCCTAATCCAGCGCATAGCCCTAACTCTCAATTCTATGAAGACTCAGAGAGACTAGGACGCAGCAGAAGAAAAGTTTAAAGCTAGCGGAAGTTTGTTCATGAGTTGGAGGAAAGAAGCCAACTTCATAATATAAAAGTGCAAGGTGAAGCAGCAAGTTGTCCAGAAGATCTAATTAAGATAATTGATGAAGATGGGTACACTAAAGAACAGATTTTCAATTCAGACAAAAGAGTCTTCTGTTGGAAGAGGATGCCATCTAGGACTTTCATATCTAGAAAGAAGTCAAATTACAACAAAGGATTTAGAATATATTAATATCATAAACTTAGTTGATGAAGCATCAGTAGGCTTTGAGAGGATTGTCTCCAACTTTGAAAGTTCCACTGTGGGCAAAATGCTATCAAACACCATTGCATGCTTCACAGAAATCTTTCGTGAAAGGGACAATCAATGTAGCAAATTTCATTGTTGTCTTGTTTTAAAAAATTGCCAGAGCCACTCCAAACTTTAGCAACCACCACTCTGATTAGTCAGCAGCTATCATCATCAGGAAAGCCCTCCACTAGCTAAAAAACTGCAACATGCTGAAGACTCACATGATTGTTAGCACTTATAGTAATAAAGTATTTTTGATTAACCCTTATTCCAGATAGGAAAAAAAAAACAAAAAAAAAACCATAGCTCACAGGTAGTGCTCCTTTAATTTTACATAAATACGTTCTTTGAGGCTGAAGCAAATCTGACTGATTTTTTCAATGTGAAAATAAAATATAAAAACTGTACTTGGAGGTAATTCTACACAGAACTGACGTCAGAATTATCTGAATCAGAATCGTCTATTTCAGAAAAATTGGATTCATCAAATGAATCTTCGGCCAACAATTGTTCAAGAACATTCACACGTAGGAAAGCTTAGTTTTCTAGTATTTGGCATTTTTAATGATAAAGAATTACTACATTTTGTAAATGGAAATACCACTACTAAAAACAGAATGTTTTTGTTTCTGAAGTTGATAAACTAGAGCTTTGCAAAAATAATAATAAAAGCAAGATGTTTCATGGCAGACTTATTTCGGGGTAAATGCAACAGCCGCAAGCACCATGGGTGAGTATTCTTGTCTGGACAAACAGGAAATAAGGTATATACATTGTATATAACTTATGTATATAGGTAATGTAATGTAAGGTATATACATTGTGTATACCTTATATATGCTATTGCATATATAATAAGCAACAGTACAGTGTAAATATAACATTTATATACACGAAGAAACAACAAAAAAATCATGTTACTTGCTTTATTGCAGTATCTCTTTTTTGAGGAGGCCTGCAACAGAACTTGCCATATCTCTGGTGTATGTCTCTAATATCCTACTTGAAAATATACTGGCAGAAATACATTTTGTTACATACTGTAAAAAATAAAATATTCAAAGTAGGATACATAAAAACCAGAAATTTTCCCATTTAATTAGTTGAATATTCACATGAGGGAAGCATACGGAAATAAACTAATAGTCACTAAAGAAACAGTAATACTCACATTATAGAGACTGATAGTAGCCAGCGAGTGTGTGTGTGTGTGTGTGCGTGTGTATGTGTGTGTGTTAAATAATAGCATTCAAGGTTTCTTTTGAACATTTTGGCAAAGATGATGTTTGCTGATTAGCCTATAAACATTTTTTTCAATTTTTTTTATTTTAAAGGATAAAAGCATTATCTTGTTAAAATATTGCTGATTTAAAATTATATTATCGGATGCTTAGCATAATGATGCATGAGAAATCAAAGAGAGTCAGATCTCCTCACTTCATGAGCATGGATGATGTACTAACGTGAGAAATGAAGGGGTGGCCTGCCCCTCCACACCTGTGGGCATTTCTCATTAGGTGGAACGAGATACTTGAGAAAAGAAATGAGACACAGAGACAAAGTATAGAGAAAGAAAAAGTGGGCCCAGGGGACCGGCGCTCAGCATACAGAGGACCCACGCTGGCACTGGTCTCTGAGTTCCCTCAGTATTTATTGATCATTATCTTTACTGTCTTAGAAAAAGGGAAGTGGCAGGATAATAGGATCATCCTACGGAGAAGTCAGCGGTAAGACATATGAATAAGGATCTCTGTGACATGAATAAGTTTAAGGAAAAGTGCTGTGCCTTGATATGCATATGCAAACATCTCCATAAACCTTTTTAGTGCATAAAGAGCAGTACTGCGCTAGCACGTCCCACCTTTCGCCCTAAGGCGGTTTTCTCCTTTCTCAGTAAACAGAACATACAGTGGAGTTTTACACCGAGATGTTCCATTGCCCAGGGACAGGCAGGAGACAGATGCTTTTCTCTATCTCAACTGCCAAGAGGCCTTCTTTCCTCTTATACTAGTCCTCCTCAGCACAGACCCTTCAGGGTTGTCAGGCTGGGGGATGATCAGGTCTTTCCCATCCCACAAGGTCATATTTCAGACTATCACATGGGGAGAAACCTTGCACAATACCTAGCTTTCCTCGGCAGAGGTCCCTGCGACCTTTGGCAGTGTATGTGTCCCTGGGTACTTGAGATTAAGAGAATGGTGATAACTTTTCACAAGCATACTGCCTTCAGGCACTTGTTTAACAAAGCACACCCTGCACAGCCCAAAATCCATTAAACGTTGAGTCACCACAGCACATGTCTCTTGCAAGGACAAGGTTGGGAGTAGGGTCACAGATTAACCGCATCTCAAATACAGAACAAAATGGAGTTTCTTATGTCTACTTCTTTCTATATAGACACAGTAACAGTCTGATCTCTCTTTCTTTTCCCCACAGAGAAAGAGACACTTGGCTGGATGGGAATTCTGGTTCCTGTGCTATCATACTATTTCCTCCATTTATTTGCTTGGATAACTCCTTCTCATTTTTATTCTTTCAGTTTACATGTTACTTTTCCCAAAAGGCATTTCTTATTCCTTAACCTTAATCTGGATTATCATTTTGTTATGGGCTTCATGAATTTTAACTACTCTTATCATCTCTTCACACTTTTATGAGAGTTTATCTCAGTGTCTGGCTCTTTTATAGGTTGTACACTCTGAAGACAAGAAAAACCCAGCACATATTGTTTTATTATTCTATCCTAATCTCTATCAGATGGCCTGATTTAGAGTAATCATTTGCTGAAAAAATAAAAATAAAGCATAGACATAAGAAAGAAAAATACATTCATACATACATAAGTAAACAAATAAACAATAAAAGGCAAGGCATGGCAACTCATACCTATAATCTCAGCATTTTAGGAGACCAAGGTGGGAGGAATCACTAGAGGTCAGGAATTCGAGACCAGTCTGCTCAATATACTGAAACTCTGTCTCTACAATAAAAGCTTAGAAATCACCCGGGCATGGATGGCGTGCACCTGTATTCCTAGCTACTTGGGAGGGTGAAGCCGGAGGACTGCTTGAGCCCAGGAGTCAATGCTTCAGTGATCCATGATTGCACCACTGCAGTCCAACTTGGATGACCAGAGCAAAGCCCTGTCTCAAAAAAAAAAAAGGCAAATAATTTTGCCATCTGCAATGGTGCATCATGGTATATAAGAAGTCAAATGAATAAATGAACAAATGAATATATTTAAAAATTAAACAAATAATTTTTTTTTCTTTTTACTGCACCATATCTTGTAAATACATCTTACGTAGCTGTTATTGCATTTTATTGCCATCAAAAACATCTCAGCTGCATTCCAGTTTGATTTGACCACATTTTGTATGAACAGAGGTTTGTTAACATGAGGTGGGATGGCCCAACGTTGCTGCCTTTGAAGATAATGGCAGTGGCAGCTAGTTGGCAACCATAAGGAGTTGGAAAAGACAAGCAAATAAACTATCCTCTAGTGTCTCCCGTAGGAATGTATCCCTGTATACCCATTGCAGATTTCTAACCTCCAGAACTGTAAGATAATAGATTCGTGTTAAGGCACTATGTTTCTGGTTATTTCTTAGAGCAGCAATAGGAAACTCGTGCAGATTTGACACATTTAGTGTCAGGAGATCACTGATCTTTTGTCTTTGGCCATCTCTTCTTCCATCCCTGTTTCCAATATTCCTACATCTACCTGTCCTGTGTGCAACCTGAGCCTCCGGGTGGGATTGCTTCACTTCCTTCACACTTCTCATGATGATTGCTGCCTTTTATTCTCTGCCTTCTGACTCCACTCTGGGTGTCTTTTGGCTTTTTCTTTTCATCTCATTTCTTGACAGTGATACTTTACTGTGCTATGCTAATTAATACCACACTTCTTGTTTAAAATCTCAATGCCAGTGCACTGCATTAGTAATGGCTAAGATGTTATACATATAAAAATATATATATGTGTATAGAGATAGATAGTGCGTGTGTATATATATGTGTGTGTATGTGTACATATATATCGACATTCTATATAGACTTTCCTAATATCAGTGAGCAGGGCTAAAGTTCCCATGAAACCTCATGCTCACTTTGGATGAGGAACCAACTAAAGCGGATTCCACAGCTGATGTACTCATTCATATATTATACCTAAGACATTACTCCTTGACCTCATTGGAAACTAAAAATATAACCGCTTTTCTGTCTTGTGTTCCCAGCACCTAGTGCCAGGCCAGATGACTATCACATAGTAGGTGTTAAATTAGTAAAGTTCTTTTTGATTGAAAGAGAGTTACAAAACACACTGAAATACAACTAATGTATGGACAAAATACTTCATGGTACCACAAACTTATTTTTTAGCCATTGAGATGACTGCTTAGATAAATAGTAAAAGTGAAAATGAATTTCCCAATCAAAAGTAGAAATCATAACATTGCTATTTAATAATTGTCCCATCAACTGAATAAACTGTTCTTGAAGATTCAATATGATTTGAGGACTACAGATTCTCTATTTCTAGTAAGTAGATAGTTATAGCAAAAGGATTGTCTTTGAATATGTATCACACTTTTGTTTTTAACTTCAGAAATTCCTGAGTGGCTATTCCATGACATTTTGGTGGAGTACAACATGTGCCAAAACAGTGACTTGATTAGGTTAAATTAAGAAAAGTGGAAAGTCTTTTAACATATTTGTAGCAAGAGTAGAGATGTTATGGTAAACATATTTGATTCTGAGACCAGAAAATTATAGTTGCATAATGTTTTCTGACTTGTTATGACCTGGACCTTCAATCAAAATTTGGTATCTTGACATCAGAATGTAAGAATAGTGTCCTCACATTGTCTTCACATAGATTGAAAATGACTTCATATAGATTAAGTGCTCAAAAGCAAATGGAAAGAAACTTGATATGGAGGGAAAGCAAATTCACTTATAATATGAAAAGCTATTGCTTGTAGAAACATATCTGGAAAAATGAACAGGTCAAAGCTGCTTCTGTTAAAAGCTGTTAATAAATTATATAATTTATTTATATATATAAGTTATATCATAAATTATATAATTTATTATATAATAATACAAATTATTATATTAATATATTATATAATATTTATATATTATATATAATTTATATGTGTTATATTAATATATAAATTATATATAACATACATAATATTAATATATAATATAACATATAAATTATATATAATTTATATATTGTATTACATATTATATTATATAATAACAATTATCCAAAAAGAATATGCTACTCAATATGATAAGGCTTAAATTACCAACAGACTGTTGACAATAATTTCTTCTTCTTTGTCAATTATATGGAGACAATAAAAATAATCAATCAAATATCTCAAGTAATAAATTTTCTTCTCATTTGGGAGTAACGTGGACTAATGGTAGAAATTAAAAGAGTATTGCATTCTCATCCTTTTAAGAAATTGCAAAAAGTTCCAATAATGAATGATACACAGAGAGTAATTTTGAATAAAGTTTTTCCCAACTTTCTTGTAAAATATATAAGAAAAGGTTAAAAAGAAAGAAATTACAGCTTGGAAAAAAATAACAATTAGGGCCAGGCGCAGTGGCTCACGCCTGTAATCCCAGCACTTTGGGAGACCAAGGTGGGCAGATCACAAGGTCAGGAGATCAAGACCATCTTGGCTAACACAGTGAAACCCTGTCTCTATTTAAAATACAAAAAATTAGCCGGGCGTGGTGGTGGGAGCGTGTGGTCCCAGCTAGTCAGGAGGCTGAGGCAGAAGAATGGCGTGAACCCGGGAGGTGGCGGTTGCAGTGAGCCTGGATCGCACCACTGCACTCCAGCCTCGGTGACAAAGTGAGACTCTGTCTCAAAAAAAATAAATTAATTAAAAAAAAAGTTTTAAAACCAGAGTGCAGACAGTATAGTCACTAAAAATGTTTTTAAAGTAGTTAATGGAGGAAAACCTATATAGGTACAACTTTATAACATAAGCCAATTTACTTCATAAACATTTATGTGAAAAAGATAAGCTGACACTTTCCATTTCTCTAAGTCTGATTTATGACCCAGATACCTAGATAGATTTCTGTAACAAGAAAGCTGTGTTCTGTGTTGCTGTCCCTCTACAACCATGGGTTCCTCAACTTGGTAGCACAGAGTTAAAAATATCTCCATGCTCTTGACAACCAGCCTTTCTCAAATAAGGCTCCTCATTTCAAGCACTGAATACAATAAATTATAGGAGTGACTATTTTCTCAATTATACCAACAAGAGTACACAGCTAGTAGCAGTATAGAATACATAGGAGAGTAACTGCTTATATCAATGGATGACTTAGATCTTTAGAATTCTTCTGTTAGGACGTTTTGGTTTAGGACCTAAGTATCAGTACCACACAGGGGCTGCTTGACGAAGGCGTCAGTAATGTACTCCTTCTTTCTATCTCTCATCTCATGACAAACAATATTTCTAAATTTATGCAGAGAATGAAAGCCTTAGGAAATGGATGCAAGAGAAGAGTAAGTAGATTGGCATCCCGGAAAAATAGAAACCATGTATAAGGTTTAATATGGAACTGAAATAGAAAGGACCCCAGTGTCAGAGCATCACGAGAATTCACATTTTTTCAAGGAATCAATAAGATGCATTAAATCAGAACAAGATGTTGGAAAAAGAGGAGACCACTTTGCCAAGACAACTGCAGCTTGTCAATGCCCCCTCAAATTTACTGAAAGCTATTTGTAGTAGCCAAATTACTAATTTAAATGTACTAGGTTTGGCTACATAAGTAGGGTAAAGGGTACACTGTTAAATAAATACTGCATGTGTATAGGTCTTACTATGCTTGAGACTAAGTGAAAACAAACCAAAAAATAACATGGTGCCTAAACAAAATGCTTCTGAACAAAACTGAGATGAAACTTTCCATTTTCATTCAACAGTATTTACTAAATGATACTGGTGAGTTGTGGAATCTTGGTGATTTGTTTTTTCAGCATTTTTTATATACCTTTTTTTTCTTTTTGAGCCAGAGTCTCACTCTGTCGCCCCAGACTGGAGGGCAGTGACGCCATCTCAGCTCATTGCCACCTCCATCTCCACCTCCTGGGTTCAAGCAATTCTCATGTTTCAGCCTCCCGTGTAGCTGGGACTACAGGTGTGTGCCACTATGCCCAGCCAATTTTTGTATTTTTAAGTAGAGATGGGGTTTCACCATGTTGGCCAGGCTTATTTCCAACTCTTGACCTCAAGTGATCTGCCCATCTTGGCCTCCCAAAGTGCTGGAATTACAGGCATGAGCCACCATGCCTACCCTTCAAATACTTGTAAAACTAAAAAGTTACGTAATGTTTGAAAGATAAAATTAATGAGAATACTATGTGTTAAAAGACGGAAAATCTACTAAAGTAATACTCGGTGAAATTTGTAATTTTAATTGCAAAAACAATAACAAATCCAGAAGGACTAATAGAGAAATACAAGCACTATTTTTAAAAATTGATATAAAAATAAACCAAACTCTGCTATGTGTAATTCAAAAAAAGAGATAAATGAATTTCATGCCATGAAAAATTAAAACAGTAATATACTTATATTGAAAAAGTTAAAAGTTGTAAGGTTTTTTTTTTTATGTCAAAGTTTCTACTAATAAATTTCAAACCTGGAAAAATGAACAAATTTATGGGAATATATAAATGACCAAAGTTCACCTACCAAATAAAAATCAGAATACAACAATAGTTTTGTATATTATGCTATTTTCTGTTTCAATCTCTCCTACTTTAATGACAGAATGCTTTTAAAATCTTAAAGAAACAGGTAATTATTTTCCTTTTTAGCCTAATCTGAAGCACAAAAAATGATGTTTCAAATTTATGTATATATTATAGTATTAACCTAATATTCCAAATTGCAAAAGATACAGGAGGAAAAATGTACAGACAAATTTCAATATTGTATATTGTCAAGGGTATTTGGAAAAATGGGTACTTTGATAAAAAGACTGTTGAGAATAAATTAGGATAAGATTTCTGGAGAGCAAATTATGGATATCAAAAGAAATATAGCTTAGAAATGGGCATGGATATATTGAAAGAGCTATCTATAAAAATATTCATCAAATATTATGTATAAGAACAAAACACCAGAAGCAATAAAATGTGCAATAGCTTGATATTTGTTAAATGAATTTTTTCACCATGCAAATCAGCAATTAGCACTTGTGTTTTGGGGAAGTCAAAAGCTATATACGGATTTTCAACTGCATGGCAGGGTCAGTGCCTCCATCCCCATTGTTCAAGGGTCAACTGTAGTTTGTAGTTTGCCCTCCATCTAATAATTAATTATAAATAGCCTTCTTGGTGGCAGAGGGTGACCAAAAACAACTTTCAACTTATATTTTTAATTCTAAGTATAATATTTTGAAAAATCTATTTAACTGCACCAATAATTTATATGAGTGTGTTTAAAAATATTATAATGTGTAAATATACTTTAAATTGAAGGGTACATTTTTCAAGATTTTATGATGTTAAAGGCTATTAATTCCCAATACATCTCTTTGCTAATGAAAACAGAAATGAGATTCTGTCTTCTCCGCAACAAATTTGATAAACATTTTCTCATGTAAATATTTCCTAGGCATATACTTTCTTTGGTACATCGCATCAAGAATGTGGAGAGGATGCAAATATTGGAAGTGTAGCAAGTCATAGTAGCATCATGTTTAAATAGCATAGCTTCTTTGGAGATTTGTGCTTTTTATTCCAAATGATAAAGATTATCTTCATAATATGTTAACAAAAACTTTCCCAATTCTATAGGTGATAAAGAAGAGAAAAATAATGCCTTTAACAGAGACAGTGTTTGATTTTTTTATATTGCATGGGAGGGAAACACAGCTTTTAACCAAACATAGATGGGTAGTGTAATGTATTGCTGAAGATGAACTGTAGCTTTCCATAACATAAACTTGATGATCTATTTCATAATGAAGGGAACTGACACAGTAATGAATGAGTAGAATTTGGTGATTTTACATTTGTAGGAAGTTGAAGGGATCAATGAATTTGATTACTGCTTTTACATTAATATTATCACTTACCCCAGCTTCTTGCTTCATTAATCACACTGGTCTGGCATTCTGTAGAGAGAAAAGCAATTTACTTAAGCCAACTAATGTATTTTACCTGGATACAAGGAGTCAAGTGAATTCTTGGTAGAAATTGTGTCCATCACAAAACGTGGGATCTCATACAATTTTTTTTTTTAACTTAATGAAATTTTCTTTTACATAGATGAATTACAGACTTATTGATAATAAAATAAGGTGTTGGTTGTTTCTGGTTTTTTTTTTTTTTTTTTAAATCCTACTTTTAACCCCAAATATATTCACCTCAAGGAAGATCTAGTATCCCTCTTGTTAAGCTTAACTGATGATATGATTGTTTACCTAGAAAGCCCTAAAGATTCTTCCAGAAAGTTCTTAGAACTGATAGAAGAATTCAATAAAATTTCCAGATACAAAATTAATGCACACAAATCAGTAGCTCCTCTATACACCAACAACAACCAAGCAGAGAATCAAATCAAGAACTCAACCATTTTTACATAGCTTCAAAAAGAAAAAAATACATAGGAATACACCTAACCAAGGAGGTGAAAGAACTCTACAAGGAAAACTACAAAATACTGCTGAAAGAGATAATAGATGACACAAACAAATGGAAAGACATACTCTTCTTATGAATGGGTAGAATCAATATTGTGAAAATGACCATACTGCTAAAAGAAATCTACAAGTTCAACGCAATTCCCATCAAAATACTACCACCATTCTTTACAAAATTAGAAAAAAAAATTCTAAAATTCATATGAAACCAAAAAAGAGCCCATGTAGCCGAAGCAAGATTAAACAGAAAAAAAAATCTGGAGGCTTTACATTACCTGACTTCAAACTATATTACAATACTATAGTTACCAAAACAGCATGGTACTGGTATAAAAAAATAGGCATATAGATGAATGGAACAAAATAGAGAACCTAGAAATAAACCCAAATACTTACAGCCAACTAATCTTTGGCAAAGCAAACCAAAACGTAAAGTGAGGAAAGGACACCCGTTTCAACAAATGGTTCTGGAAGATTGAAACTTGATCCTCTTCACTCACCTTATACAAAAATCAAATCAAGATGGATTAAGGACTTAAATCTAAGACCTAAAAGTATAAAAATTCTAGAAGATAACATTGGAAAAACCCTTTTAGACATTGGCTCAGGCAAGAATTTTATGACCAGGAATCCAAAAACAAATGAAATAAAAACAAAGATAAATAGTTGAGACTCAATTAAACTAAAAAACTTTTGCAGCTGGGTGAGGTAGCTCACGCCTGTAATCCCACCACCTTGGGAGGCCTAGGCAGGTGGATCACCTGAGGTCGGGAGTTCGAGACCAGCCTGACCAACATGGAGAAACCCTGTCTCTACTGAAAATACAAAACTTAACTGGGTGTGGTGGCACATGCCTGTAATCCCAGCTATTAGGAGGCTGAGGCAGGAGAATTGTTTGAACCCGGGAGGCAGAGGTTGTGGTGAGCCAGGATCACACTATTGCACTCCTGCCTGGGCAACAAGAGCAAAACTCCATCTTAAAATAAATAAATAAATTAATTAATTAAATGAATAAATAAAGTTTTTGCATGGCAAAAGGAATTGTTAGCAGAGTAAATAGCCCACAGAGTGGGAGAAAATTTTCACAATCTATACATTTGAGAAGACTAATATCCAGAATCTACAATGAACTCAAACAAATCAGCAAGAAAATGAAAAGAATTCCATCAAAAAGTGGGCTAAGGACATAAATAGACAATTCTCAAAAGAAGATATACAAATGGCCAACAAACATATGAAACACTGCTCAACATCACTAATGATCAGGGAAATGCAAATCAAAACCCTAATGCAATACCACCTTACACCCACAAGTATGGCCATAATCAGAAAATCAAAAAATAGTCAATGTTGGCATGAATACAATGAGTGGGGAACACTTCTATACTGCTTGTGAGAATGTAAACTCGTACAACCACTGTGGAAAACAGTATGGAGATTCCTTAAAGAAGTAAAAGAACCACCATTTGATCCAGCAATCCCACTACCAGGTATCTACGCAGAGAAAAATGAGTCATTATACAAAAAGATGCTTGCACATGCATGTTTATAGCAGCACAATTTGCAATTGCGAAAATGTGGGACCAATCCAAATGCCCATCAATCAACTAGTGGAAAAAGAAACTGTGGTGTATATATCCAATGGAGTACTACTCAACCATAAAAAGGAATGAGTTAATGGCATTCACAGTAACCTGGATGAGACTGGAGACTATTATTCCAAATGAAGTAACTCAGGAATGGAAAACCAAACATCGTATGTTCTCAATCATATGTGGGAGCTAATCTATGAGGATGCAAAGGCATAAGAATGACACAATAGACTTTGGGAACTCCGGGGGAAATGGTGGGAAGGGGGTGAGAGATCAAAGAATACAAATAGGTTATAATGTATATTGTTCGAATGATGTGTACACCAAAATCTCACAAATCACCACTAAATAACTTACTCATTTAACCACACACCACCTGTTCCCCAATAACCTATGGAAATAAAAAAAATAATAAAAAAATTCTGACCAGTAGATCTGCCTTTTGGGATTGATTCAAAATATATATGCTAAAAATTTTAAATGTTGTGTAAAGTGTCACGTACAGTTCATTTCTAACCCACATCTAAGACCATAGTTGAAATGTGCTCAGGGTTCTAATAAAAAACAATTCTTTATTTTTCTATATAGTATTTGCAAATTAGATGCACTCTCAAATATATATTTATGTGGGATGAACGGGGCTGAGGAGAGAGAGCCAAGTTGTGTGAATGGGTTGGGGATAGAAAGAAACAAACAAGGATGAAATATGTTCAGAGGTCTCAATGGTGCTTGGGTGTCTGAGTCAGTAGATCTCAAGAAAAAGGGGGCATGTACGGGAAGACAAGAGAGTCTAATGCGCAGGATTCTGCCTGGGCTCTGGAAGGCACCACTGGTTTCCAAGTCGTGGCTAGTTATGAGACCAGTTTTGTTTAAGCCTCTGATATGGTTTGGCTCTGTGTCCCCACCAAAATCACCTAAATCTCATGTTGCATTGTGATTCTCATGTGTCTAGGGAGAAACTTGGTGGGAGGTGATGGATTATAGGGGCAGTTTCCCCTATGCTGTTCATGCAGTAGTGAGGGAGTTCTCACAAGATCTGATGGTTTTAAAAGTGGCAGTTTCCCCTGCACTTTCTCTTTTGTCCTGCTGCCATGAGAAGATGTGCCTTTGCTTCCCGTTCGCCTTCTACCATGATTGTAAGTTTCCTGAGGCCCCGCAGGTCATGCGGAACTGTAAGTCTATTAAACCTCTTTTCTTTATAAATTATCTAGTCTCAGGTACTCTTTATAGCAGTGTGAAAATGGACTGATACAGCTTCAGTGTTGTCTCTCTTGGCAACAACAACATTCTGAAATGTTAAATGTTAAACATTTAAAACAACAGCAGTTACTACTACTACCATATTAAAAAACAGAAAGTGAAAAATACATCGTAAGAAATGTAAGAAGAGCAACAAAAACAGCACCTTCTTGCTTTTCCATGTTATGTAACATCAAATTCCAAAAAAGCAGGGGGCGAAATTACTTATGAAATCTAATAAATATCATTATAATAACTGCTGCTATATGATGAGTATAGTATTTTATATTAATGATTATACTGGTTTTTACATTAATAAAATTATCTAAGCTTGCACCATCTGGTGCTGCAGGTTTTAGTGTATCCCTCATTTTACAGACACAGACAACGCAGCTGAGAGCATTAAAACAGCAAACAAAACTTCTTTATGGGCCAGCAAGCTTGGGCTTGTGAAGCCTGGGCTCAAAACCAGTTGAGTGTAGCTCAGACCACTTTACAGGATGCTGTAACGCCTCTTTGAATGGAAACAATTTATCATTATTTATTTAGCCAAATGTAAGCAGTATCAGTAAGGCACAAGGCATCCTCATGATCAGGGATTTGTAGGCAGAATAATAGTACCATTACTCTAGCAGCTCCTTCTGTTTTCTGGTTTGTGTCCTAAGTGATTATTAAATTCACCCAACAGCCCAATGATGTAGATGCCTTACCATCCTGATTTTGCAAATTCAAAAAATTAAACAGATCAAAAACACTTTCAACATCACATAGCTATAGATATTGTAACCCTTACTCTCAAGGAAATATTTAAATGGGCCATACGCAAAATACCTATCCAAATAATTATACTCAGCATTGAATACTAAATGCTAAACACATTTGTTACGCGAATCATACAGTGTATACCATTATCATAATACCTCCCAGGTTGAATTTTAAATGCGAGTATTCTTCACTGGAAAAGAGGAAAGTCTTCTGTATATATTCCTGGAGAGTACCAAGAAAACAGTAGAAGTGAATACCTAAATTTGGTTAATAATAATAATGGTAAAAGAAAAAATGATTTCCTTAGGAACCTGTAGGAGACTACAAAAGGGATCAGTATTTGGGAGAGGTGATTTAAATACGTTTAAGACTGTCAGAAAGACTTTTTCAACTGATTACTTTCAAGCTCATTTTTAAAATTTTTTTCTCAAAATTGAATTAGTAAATTGCAATGTTCATCTGAAAACAATTTGTGTTTATTTGTTTATTTATTGTTTGGGACACAGAAGCTGAGCTTTAGGCAGAAAACCTCAGTGGTCTTGTGAAACGTAAATACATTTGAAGGGATAAATAAGGATTACCATCTTTAACCAGCATAATTTCTCGTGGCAGTCATTCTTGATGATCTGTCTTAACTTGATAAAGTTTCACAATTTTTGATAGCCATAAAGGTTTATATTTAGATGGGTAACAATATAACTTATCAGCAAGTACCAATTCATTTGTGTTTTGTTTCGTTTTTTAGAATGAATGACAAGAAAATTTGATACAGGAAATCCCGTCTGATAGTGTAGGGTCAAGGTTTTAGTCTCACTTGAGAGTTCTTAATCTAATTAAGTAGCAAAAGAAGATGGGGAGGATAAAAGGGAGGTGGAGGAGAAAAAATATATAAAGATTTTAAGACCTTGATAAAAATTTGTGTATCTTCTAGCTTCTCTTACTAGTAAAGAGAAGGCGATTTACACAGTGAAACACTTGAATGATCAAAAACTTAAGTTCCGGTGATATACTTTAATGTCCCTTTATTTAAATTAATTCCATGCTTAAAGTGAAATTCCAATTTCCGATATCATGTTTTCATTGTTCCTGTAGGGTCCTTACATTTTTCTAATTCTTCACCCTTGAAGGTAGTCTTATATTTCTGTAATTAAAGAATGGAAAAAATGATTTTCAGGAGATTCAGATTACAGATAGAGACAAATGCATGTGACCAATTGTTTTAGTACACCATTATTTCACATCCATTTAACAGCATATAAAAGTCAATTACATGATTAAAGAATAGTGAATAAGCCCATCAGAAGAATGGATATGGATATGGAATTGTTAAAATTGTTATACTGAGCCCCTAGGGAAAAGTAACATCTGCAATTAAAAATGATTTAAAAGAAAATGGTAATAACCCAAGGTCACACATATATGGAAGGGCTTGGACCGTAATCCAGAGATTTCCTCTAATTGTCGAGTTAATATTAAAGATTAACTGATCTGTTATTCTCCAAGAGTACATATTATTTTCTTATATGTTTAGTCTTTTCTTCATGCCTATAAAAATAAGACATACTTTGGCCATTCTTGTCCTAAAATTAGAAATTATACATCCTCTTAGTTTTTTGTTAAAAAACATTAGTTCATTATCTCTACACTCAGTATGTTTGTGGGAAAGAAAGAGAAACAGAATTAGAACACATTAATTTGTTGATGATAACTTAATATTTTATTTTCTTCACTATTTAATTGGATATAAGGTTATGGGAGGCTTTGGAAAGCTAGGTGTATATAAAAGCAAATTCATCTTCAAATATAAATAATTACACACAATTTAATAAAATGGATATATTATGCTCTATATACCTAGTAGTTTGCAATGACATTTCTCTAAAATGTTTTCTGATTAGGTAATTTTTGGTTTGTTGGCATTCTTGAGTTACTAGTTAATCTAGAATATATGTTTGTTTTAGATGTGAGTCTGTTTTGGCAGAAGAAGAAAAAAAAAGTCAGAAGGTCCCAATATGATGGGTATTTGCTATCTACATGGCAAACAAAAATACCGTAATGATGGAAACAAGAATTTACCTGCATTGAAAAGTTTGCGTTAATTACCACAGACTTCTCTGCTTTTGTGTCATTAAGTGGTTGGAGCATCATACATTTTGAAAACTCTTCGATGAGAAATAGATGGAAACACAAACGCTGTATCACCTAGGTATTTTTGCATAACAATTACAAACTTCATTGGCTGCATAATTGACTTTTATTTTTCTCACAAGTCTAAGAATCAGTTGGGAAGATCTACTTATTGGTGGAAGGGCCTGGACTGGTACACGTTGTCTCTTTTCCTCCAGCAGACTGGCTGGGCTTTGTTCCCGTGGTGGAGGCAGTCATAAAGGTGGGGGGAAAAAGAGAGAGACATTGAGAAAAGAATCAGGCAGTGTCTTCCGAAGCCTAATCTGAGATACCAAACAGGGACTTTTACGACGCTGTAGTGGTCAAGCAAGTCAAGGCTAGCCTACATTCAGACTCAACTTCTCAGTGGGAGGTGCTGTAATCACATGACAGGGAACATGAATCAATGAAGGGGTGAAGAATTA
Source organism: Mandrillus leucophaeus (assembly GCF_000951045.1). Classification (NCBI taxonomy): domain Eukaryota; kingdom Metazoa; phylum Chordata; class Mammalia; order Primates; family Cercopithecidae; genus Mandrillus; species Mandrillus leucophaeus. The sequence goes on along the minus strand of NW_012101388.1, from coordinate 2,268,649 downwards.
GAGCCATTCTTTTGCAATCAATTTCACACAAGAAATATGTACTACTACATGACCAAGGTGGCGTTAAAGTTAAAGTTAAAATTTTTGCAAATATAGAATTCATAGTGTGGCACTGGGTTTTTTAATTCTAAAATAATTTTAAAATAATCAAGTTTATGGATAATAGATGCTGTATTAGGGTTCTCCAGAGACAGAACTAACAGGATAGATGCATATGTGAAGGGGAGTTTATTAAGGAGAATTGACTTACATAATCACAAGGTGAAGTCCCAAAATAGGCCCTGTGCTAGCTGAGGAGCAAGGAAGCCAGTCCAAGTCCCAAAACCTCAAAAGTAGGGAAGCTGATAGTGCAACCTTCAGTCTGTGGCCAAAGGCCCAAGAGTCCCTGGCAAACCACTGGTGGAAGTCCAAGAATTCAAAAGCTGAAGAACTTGGAGTCTGATGTTCGAGGGCAGGAAGCAACCAGTCTGGGAGAAAGACGGAGACCAGAAGACTTAGCCAGTCTAGTGTTTCCACACTCCCCTGCCTGCTTTTATCTTAGCCATGCTGGCAGCTGTGTAGATGGTGCCCATTCAGATTGAGGGCAGGTCCCCCTTTCCTAGTCCACTGACTCAAATGTTAATCTCCTTTGGCAACGGCCTCACAGACACACCCAAGAACAACACTTTGCACCCTTCAATCCAATCAAGTTGACATTCAATATTAAGCATCACAGATGCTACTCTCAAAAAGTTCTATTTGCTGTTTAGTTAGAGCAGAGTTTCTTATGTTCCTTAAGTCAAGTCATAGGTGCATTTGGTTCCAGAGAGTTCATTGTTGAGAGGTGGGTGTAGCAAATGCTGCTGTATGCATCATGGGGTACTCAGCAATATCCCTGGCCTCTACCCACTAAATACCAGGAGACTCTTCTCAGTGGTGACAGCCAAAGATGTCTCCGAATGTTACCAAAAGTGCTCTGGAAGACAAACTTGCTCCAACTTAGAACCACACATTTGTTGAGTATAGACATAAAATAAACAAGACACAAATAGACACTTTGAAAAATGCCTGTATGTTTTGAAAAAATGGAAGACATCTAACATTTATCAAACACCCACTATACGAAAGGCACTACACTGGTGAATTTTTTTATTCCGTTCAATAATACCTCTATGCAATAGATCTAATCACCCTAGACATATAGAGAAGGAGGCATTCAGGAATTCAACCAAAATCACACAGCTACTAATTCCAGGAGCTGAGATTAAAGAGTCAGTTATGACTACTCCATAGTTCTGTCATTTCTCAAGCTGTCTCTATTTGTTAATTGAATATGATCAATGAGGACTTCATATTTAGAGAAAATAAGAAATGTCTCCTGTAGAAAAAAGTATAATTTTATATTATGAAAGAGAAAATTATAAATCATTAATTGGAATTAGTTTCTTCTTCACTTTTGTTTGTAAAATATCATTTCTTATTTTTATCTTAAGATATTATATTTTGTGTCTTAGTTGTGTATGTAAATAATTTACTCCATTAGAGGGCAAACCAGCTGAAGTTATAGTATTTCCATTTCCATCACTGGATCCCTCCTTTGTCTAACATTGAGCTGTTCATATGATAATCATGAGCCTCATGTTATATTGAGTACTCCAATTATGGCTACTCTAAATTCAGAGATATTGTAAGTATAAAATAAAAATCCTAATTTCAAGTCTTAGCATGCAAAAGGTAAAATAACTTTATTCCTATTGATTATAGACTGAAAGGATAATATTGTTTATATATGGTATTAAACAAAATATATTTTTAAAATTATTTCACCTATTTTATTTTACTCTTTCATGTATCTATGAAGCCATTTTCATTTGCATATGCAGTTTATATTATATTTTCAGTGGACAGTTCTGGTCTAGCATTAAGTGGCTGTTAAATAACTATTAGATTGAATGCCAAACATATGGATGTATCTATTTTGACTTTTAATTTTGTATATAGTTTATATTATAAAATTTAAAAAGTGTAATAACTACATGTCTGCACATGATATAAATAAATGTGTGCCTGTGTTTAAATGAATGTACACACAGTAAAGTCTAGAAATTAGGTAATTTGTTATCATATTATTGCCCCATAATAGTTGCTTCTGGCAATGACCTTCCACTACGTTTAATGGTTTATTTAGTGAATAAATAGTAATATTCTTATCTTGTGTTTATATGGTAAATGAATATAATTCCATAACAATATATTAGAAGAGGACACTAGAGGTAGTTTTAAATATAGATGAAGTGTGTTTCCAAAATGAGGTGATTTCAGGATCAGCAGAATTATGCTTCTGCCTCCTCTAACATCTCTTCAAACTGAAGGTTAAGACTACAATTTATACAATGTGCTGTTTCTTTAAGACTTGATAATTCCTATTAAAATAAAATCCTCAGGTAATATTTAAGTTTTCATCAACAATTTAAGGTGCATGGATTTCAGATCAGATAACGAAGGACACTTGTTGGCAAATGGAGGAATAATAACGTGGTCAAGGAAGTTTGAATGGAAGAAGAATAGAAATTGAAAAATAGGGACACCAGAATAATTTTGGACTCGAACCTCAGATCCAAATCTTATTCTTCATATTGGACAGCAGAGATTTAAAACACATCTGTCATTCCCGAAACTTCTATTGGTCTGCACTGTCTAGTGCTTTGTATGTGATATCAATTTTGCTAACAATGGCGAATCGGAATGGCCTCTCAGACACATCCACGTCTTAATCCCCAGAACCTGTAAATATGGCAAAGTGAAATTAAGATTGCAGATAGAACTAATTCAGATTACCATGCAATAGAAAGGTCATGCTGGATTTTCTGAGTGGTCTCATTGCAATCACAAGGGTGTTCACAAGAGGAAGAAGAGGTCAGGGTGATGGGACATGATAAGGGCTTGAGGCTGGAGGAAGGGGGCCATGAGTCAAGAAATGTGGGCTCTCAATACTCAAAAAACAAGAAAATGGATTCTTCCCTAGAATCTCCAGGAGGGAATGCAGCCTTGCTGATACCTTGGTTTTAGCCCAGTGTGTTTCTTATTGTACTGTTGACCTGCAGAATTGTAAGATAGTGTGTTTGTGTTTTTCAAGCCACTAAACTTGTGGTAATTTGTCATAGCAGCAACAGAAAATTAATACAAGTAGTTATCTAACGTATTTTCATTCACTATTTACTCAAAAATACAGAATCTCTTTCACTATTTTTAATCGGGGAGGAGGGGGATGTTCGAGGGATGGAGCATATTTTTTTCTGGATTATTGTTTCTTGTTAATAATTAGGTTAAAATGTGGAAATTATCTCTCCCTTTTATCTCGAATGTATTATATACATTCAAATTCTGAAGCATGGTAAAACTTTGATTAATGGAACATAATTAATGAGAACTCCAGTTAATCGAAAGTGTGTGTGTGTATGTGTGTGTGTGTGTATGTGTTTCTTTATTCAACTTAAAAGGGGAAAATGATAAATGTAGGGAAACTTGCATGAGGAATTCAAACCAAAAAGCAAATTACCCTTGTTCTGGGGAAAGAATCCATTCAATACTCTAGATTTTTAGCAAAAAAAATAAGTTTTAAAGCACCTAAATTATTTTCAGTGTTCCATGTAATAAACATAATATTAGGTGGATGAATGTAAATGAAGGTTAAGGTAAAGAGATCCAAAGTAAAAAATATTTCTTGTATTGTAGGTTGATTATAAGCTATAACAGTTCATTTAAAAAAATTATAATTACTGGCTTCTCCAATTCCTATGAAAGTAAAAGAAGGTTTAAGGTTGAGATGTTTCTAAAAAGGAAATAAATTAATCATTAAGATTTTTTTCCCCAATTTGATCTGATAGTCTACTAATCTTTATAAATAAAATACCTATTAATCCCACTTATTTCATTTGACAGCAAAAATTGTAACTTTCTTAGGATGTTAGGGGATGCATGAATTTCCATGATCCTGTATGTGACTTCAGCTTTTTATGCTTTTAAATTTTCTTTGAAACTTTCAAGGTATCATCATAACTTTTCAACATTCGAGCTTATGTTTTAAATGAGGTAAAGCCTAGTATTTCTGAATATGTCTTAATTTTCATGATAAACGTGTGTATGTATTTATCAGAATTCTTTATGGTCTTTATCTTTGTGGTTTACTGTATGGTCCTTTGCCTTAAACGCAGAAAAAATATATATACAGTAAAAATTCATTGGCCAGGTGCAGTGGCTTACACTTGTAATCCCAGCACTTCAGCAGGCTGAAGCAGGCACATCACCTGAGGTCAGGAGTTTGAGACCAGCCTGGCCAACATGGTGTAACCCATCTCTACTAATATTACAGAAATTAGCTGGACCTGGAGGCCGGCGCCTGTAATTTCAGCTACTCAGGAGGCTGAGGCAGAATCACTTGAACCCGGGAGGCAGAGGTTGCAGTCAGCCGAGATCGCGCCACTACACTCCAGCTCGGGGGACAGAGCAAGACTCTGTCTCAAAAATAACTAACTAACTAACTAAATAAATAAATAAAAATATTATATTTGAAATGAATCTGTCCTAAGGAAAACAAATATAAACATATACTTACACACCCTCTAGGGTATTAAATTGTAATAGTTAAAACTAAACACTTAGGGGAAAAAAGTATCTTTTACAAAATTATAAACAAATGGATTGATTAAAATAAATTACATTAAATTTGATTTTTAAATGTAGCTGGCCCAAAAGAAGGCAATCTTATAACTGTATTTTACGTGATTTTCATCACATTTCCATGTTACTTTATGATCTACTTTGATTTGGTTGATGATTATTTCAGATTATCTCCTATAACTCTACCTTGAAATCCTTTTGTCACTTTAAAAAAATTTAATATTCTTGATAGAAACTCCTCCATTCATAATTCTTATGTGATATTTATAGTTCAGTGAGGCAAAGAGAATCTTTGCTTGGCTTTTCAAATACAGCAATGTTAATAAAGGGAATTAAGTATATAAGAATTAACTGCTGAAAGGGAAGGAAGTGATCACTGTGAAGACGGTGAGAAACAGCTAAAACTTGGCTAGAGAAAGAAAATAAAAAGATAGGGTTCCATAACTTCAGAGCCGAAAGGATGTACTGGATGCAACTAACGCTGAGAATTTTAAATAAAACAAATTCAACAGCTGTATCTAATATTTCTGAAGTCTATTCTGGTATGCAGAAGATGGTTGAAATCAGTGGAAACTTCTAAGACCAGAAAACACGTGGTGCCTCTGGCCAATATGTGCTCTCAAATTCCCTTGTAAAAAGTCTTACTTTCAGGTTCCATTCCCAAACTTAACTCATTAAGTCTAGAGTTGTATACATTAAGAGGTATCTTCAGTAGAGAAAATGTTTCTGTGTAACAATTTAAATTTCCAAAGTGAAAGAAAGTGTATGTGTGTAAATGAATGAGTTCTTAAGTTTTATAATATTTTACTCTTTTCTTTATCTTTACCTAAAAATGCAAAAATTTCATTTCAATATACATGCCTAACACTATATAACCATTTCCATTATTAGAAGAATTTGATAAAATTCTTATTTTATTTTCAGGGAAAATAATTGATTATATAGTAGCCATTGTTGTGTGGGACAACAATGTTAATGGTACTAAAATTTCCTTCTGTAGTATCTTTCTCTCTGTGGCCATCAAAATGCAGTCCATGTGGTTTTTGTAAATGCGACTTCATCTCCCAATATCAGAAGTAGTGCAAAATCCAGAAGCAAGTTAATTCATGCTTTACATTTATTAGAAAAATAAATCATTCAAATATTGAATCTGATCTTTCAAAGCTAGTAACACAAGATTAAATTTTAAATTTGAATTATCAGGAAAAAAATTCTCTTTGTATCCATAAATTGTAAATCTGAAACGGTTTAGGGACTAAAGTCTTGGTATGTCGTATTTAATACTATCTGATGCTTCAGATTAAATCTGAGAGGCAGGCGTTGGGCTCAAATATGAAGAGAAACGAGAGTCCAGACTGAAGTGTTGTTTCTCACATCCCTTGACTTTTGAGATTATTTCAGTCAACAAATGCTTTTTCAGCTTGAGCTAATTTGGGTTGTGTTTTCAGTTAATTTTAACCAAAAGAGTTATAACTAATTAAATAGAGTATATGCTTTGTGAGATATGCTGCCTTTATATAATCACTAATTTATCTCAAATGCCAAGAACAGTTTCTGATATATAATAGACAATAACTATTTTTACAATAAAAATATATGAAATAAATTTTATGGAAAATAAGTTTGATTTTGTAGACTGTATAACAATTAGTTAAACATTATCATCTAGGTTTATTAATTTTCAGGCATTTATAAATGGTCTTTTTAAAGGGAAGGAGGATATCATTTGGGTAGTTTATTCAATTTTTATCTTTCTCTTTCTAGCTTTTACTGAACTTGAATTTCAATGTGAACAGCAAGATTTGAATAGAAATACTTTACTTTGACAACAATTAAAATTATTCATACCATGACACAGTTCAATATATTACAGACTAATTAACTGCATTTTTACTTCATGATGATAAAGAACTCTAAATAATGCTTCCTCAAATATCTGTGGGGTACCATTAGATTCCAGAGCTTCTGATTATTAATAGCTATACTTAGTACCACGGTCTTTCATCTATTGAAATTCCAACAGTGGCCTTTCCACTTTATTTCTTTATGCCTTTGTTATTGCTTACACAGAAAAGCCTTCATGAAGCATACAGAAAGCACAATATTATTCATTCTATTCATTTTCACTTTCAAGCATTTGGGACTCTTGAAACAATGGAAAATTATCATTCTCTCCTATTTTTAAATTGGATTTTAATTAGAATATGTAAGTCCTGCATGGTCTTCAATTATATTCTGTATTTCATGTGATTCCATTTACTGTTTAATCGTAAATATCACTTCTGTTAGTAGTTTAAGTACCATATAAAGCAGTAAAAACATGGCAAAAGTTACAAATTCTTATGTTCAAAATGACCTGCACATTCAATAAAAATCTTCTTTTACTGTATTTTTATATTTACATTACACTTGTTAGCTATATCATGTATGTTTTTATATCATGCGTTTGATTTCAGTGATTTTTAAAGTCTATCTTTCAGATGTAATCTCTGTGTCTCTCTCCCTTCCTCTCTCTCTCTGTCCCTCCCTCCCTCTCTCTCTAGCATTTTATTTTGAGAAAATTTTAGACTTTCAGAAGAACTGAAAAATAATACAGGAAATTTCCATACAACCTTCAGCCGGCTTCTTCATATGTTAACATCTGAACAAAACCACGGAAAATTATTAAAACTAAAAAATAATCTTGGTATAATGCTATTTTAGTTAAACTACAAAATTGATTCACGTTTCACTGAATCTTTCACGAATGTTCTTTTTCTTTCTGTCGGATTGGGGTTTATTTCAACAGACTCCACCACTGGCGCTAACGATAACCTCAGTTTATATCTTCTTTCTCCTTTATTGGAGAGCTTAGCTCTTACATTGTAAGTGTTAATTTTCGTCATCTTCCACAAACCCCCCTACTTTCTCTTTTATGTAAGGTACAAGTTATGTCACTATTCTGTAGCCAAGAATATCAGTCCTATAGTTATATAGACAACCAGTTTAACTTGAATAAAATTATTAGAGGATGGCTGAAATTCCAAAACAGATGAATTTTTTGGTCTAAACCAGTCAATGCCTATATACTGACATATGCAAAATAAAGCACTGCTTTTACTGAAAAACTCTCATTCCTCAATTTTTATTCCTTGTTTGTTCTTGGCAACTCCCATACTTCCAGGCTAATGCTTATTCTCCTTCTTATTGGTAACAAATACGGTCAGTTTATCCCCAGTGGTTCCTTTTAAATCTGTTTTTCCCCCTTTCATCCCTGTGACTATTCTGTCTTTCAGTCTCTGCCCACCTGTTAATTTCTGACTGTCTGCAGTCGCCTGCAGTCCACTACTCCTGAGATTCCCCACACCAATAGTCCACACATCATCACTCCCGTCAAGCACCTCCTACTCCACAGAGAAGAGACAACGTCTCTGAACAGAGCCGGCCCAACCTCTTCTCTGGCACTTTGCTTTATCAAATGTGTACTCTCTTTTCTCTCCCTCACACTTTTTCCACCAATTGTCTCCCATTCCTGGGTAAAGGTACCTTATACTTAATGCATGAACACGCTCCTGTCTCTGTCCTCTCACGTGTAATTCCTTTTTATTATGTATTTTCTCCCTCAAGTCATTCTTTTCTGTCCATTGCAGCCTCCCTCCCTGACATGATCAGTTCTGAATCATTTACCTTTTCTCACATAAATCTCTCCTGCATCAATTCCTCTGCGTATGATATTCACCTTGCCAGAAATTATATCACCTCTGCCTTCCAGATTGAATTCTCCCAACAACAAAAGCCTAAGCAGGCACCAGTGTCCTTGTCAGTGTCATGCTTTGCCTGGCTCCACGCAGAGGCAGGTGTCCCTCTAGCACCTGTGAGCTCCTGATTGGAGAGCTTAGCTCTTAAATTGAAAGTGTTAATTTTCATCCTCTTTTCCCAAACCCTCTTGTATTTTCATCTTTACGACATTTATTGTACAAGACCCTAGGAAGGACTCTATGCATGAGTAGAAATAAACAAATTAATGAATACATTCGAATGACCTACATATTTTCTAAATCGATCCTGAACAAATAAGGAAGGTATGTGCCATCTCTAGTGTTGTCACTCTACTGTCACTCACTGTTTGAAATCTTGGCCATGTCTGTAGCTTAGATAGCACAAGGGAGAGAGTGAAAACTAATTAATTAATAATTACTTACAGAGAAGCTACTAGAGTTTCAACACTATAGTTATCGGCTGACAATAGATCATAAACTCATTGAAAAAAGCTAGAATTTCTTATCTTTTTGATTTGTCCCTGAATGCCACAATTTGTAAGCATTAACTGGAAAATAATTGCTTAGCAATAGGCTTTTACCATATATAGACAAGGTGTGAAAACGAAGTATGGGATCTTCACATGGAATTATAATTAAAGATTATTTTTGAGTGGTACTTATTATTTAAAACAGTCCATTCTAAACACCAGAATATTTCATATTGTTGGCTAAAATATATAGTTTATACATATATATGGTAACGTGTATTTTAATATAATAAAATGTAAAATTACTTATATTAATTTAATAAATATCAAATTAATAAAATATTATTCTATTAATATATTATATAAATATAATATAATATTTAACCCATTTGGATTGAAGCACAGGTGTAGCATAGTGTCTGGAAATTTGTCTGCGTATATACATATATATATATGTATTGGTAACACATATTTTAGCCAACAATATGAAATATTATATGTACTTCATACACAGTGTATGCATATATATATGCAAGTCTATATCCATACATATATGTAGAACCTCAGAAGGGATCTTCAATTTGGAGCTTTATAAAGATTCACAAGAATTTGTTATAAATTGTTTAGTATGTATTCTACAATAAAAGTTAAATATGGTTAAGTATATTGTTTATTTAGGCAGAACTCTATATATTGAGTTCTTAGATAAAATCCTCCAATAGAATTTCAATTTTTTTTCTTACTGAGGATCTGATGATAACTTCTAAAACACTGTGATTAAAAGAATGATCTTATCTGACCTGCTCCTAATTCCTGTTGTCTTGGTATTCCAGTTCTGATCTTATCCAGCTGGGTCTTTTCCCTTTTTATCCTACCTCCAGTAAGCCCAATTTACCGAATCTCCTCATTTCTCTCACTCCATTAAGGGATGGGGTAACATTTAATTAAGTTAATTATTTTCAGGTATTCATTGCTCTTCACATCTGCAAATACTCTAATTTGACATCAGGAACACTTCTTCTAAGGTTGTGTAAAATGCTGGCTAGTAACTCCACTGTCTAACCCAAAGCTGTGTATGTTACCACACACAGGTGCTTCTATCTAAAGCACCCTTTATCTACCCGTTGGCATTTTCTACCATTTTCTTAATAATCCAGTGGAGGCTGCATTATTTACTCACGCGTTATATTTTGTGATGTCTTTAATTTCCCTGCTGTATTCCTTGACACAAGTCATTCTCTAGAGTAGAAATGTCAAGTAAGTCTCTCATAAATTGGAATATTGCAAATAAAGTGTGTATTACTTCTGGCTCTGGCAATGTCCATATCATTTATAACAGCATTTACATGCTACTTACAATTTTCAGTATATCAAAATTCTTGTGTTTAAAAACTTTCATGTAGCATACTGGACATCGTTTTTTCCTGATAGAATTTAACTGTAATTAGGTCTCTACTGTGGAGAGCAGTAAGTTCAATTAAATGTCCTGCTGTTTGTGCCATGCCACAAACTGTGTAAAACTGTTAAGCAAAGGCAGCTCGGGGGTCGTACTATTCATACACTTCAGGCCCATAAATGAGTAGCCTGTAATGGGTGTTTATTTAACACACACACACACACATATACACACATCTACATATCTTGCATGTCATGGATGAGAAAACTGAGGTCAGACAAATTAATTTGGCCAGCTACTAATGGGCCGAATCGATATTGGAACCCAAGCCTGCCAAATCCCAGAACGTTTAAGCTATAATTTAGCACCGAAAGTAACCAGCACAGAGAAGGTTTAAGTGCAGAATTAAAATGAAAAGAGTGAAATTTGGCCTCAAACGTCAGTGAGAGTGATCTAAGAACACTAGAACATTTTTCTTGGAAGAGATGGAAGAGACTGGATTTTCAAACTTAGTCAATTGTTTTGGCTAAAAATGGGTGGGGTAAAGGGCATACATAATTTCAACCAGAAAGAAAAAAGTATAATCAAAGTCACAGAATGAAAAATATGAGCTGTCCCATATGTGATAAACTTAAGATATAATACTTAACCCATTTGGAGTGAGGTACAGACACAGCATACTGTTTGTAAATTTGTCTGCACTCAGAGCTTAGGGTGCTGCCATTGAGAAATTCATCTCAGGTCTGTGAGATGTGAGGATCTTGTTCATTCATCATTTATTGAGCTACTAGTTTCAGACGTGAGAGTAGGTGTGCTACCAATGTTACATGCATTATTCTTACCTTTAAGAAGCTTTTGAGATAGGAAACAATTTACACTGGTCAAACTTAAACGTATTCACTATACCTTATTGTATTATGATGTACTGTTAATTGTTTGAGCTTTCCAATTTAGGTAGATGACTTTAAATCATTATATTAGCACAGGGATATTTAATCTAAGGACCACCTTATATCAGGTGAAAGGCTTTCATCATTGTGCATAACATCACTGAGACCTAATTTCTTTATCATCATAAAATGGAATTAATAACACACAAGATTTGGAGAATATTAAGTTATCATACATACACGAGGGGCACTGGATCTGTCCCATGCTTAATCAATGCTGGTTCCTTTCTTGCTGTGATGGAGTGCTGAGTGTAATGTTTTAAACAAAAGATATCGGGGTTCAGAGAACCAAAGTTCAATGTCGGATGGAAAAATGGATAAAACATTAAGAAATTATAATGAGATTTTCTGACGTTTTTATTAGAAGGACCTATTGTGAAATTCTCATAGACAAAGAAAAAGAACAAGTTTGTGTGTGTAAATTTGTGCATATGACAAACAGAAAGGAAGAAAGAGAGAGAGACCATTTCAGGGCTGTTGGCACATCAGTATAATATGGCAAAATAAGGGCATTTCTTATTCAGGAAGGATCAAGGTGGGCGCCAGGGGTTGATGTGATACATGCCAAAGTTGGAAAGTTTGATTGAAGGTTATTTACGAGTCATGAAAGTACTGCTGAGAATACTATTCTCCATCACTACTTACTTCAAGTTTCCACACCGAAGTTACCCACTCTGAAGGCTTCAATGGTTTCAGTCTGTCTCATTGTATTATCCCTCCTCACATTGCGTCACTGTGAGGGGATCCATTTTTTACTCATTCCAATGGCTACTCTTTTTGTTGTCTCTGATACTTGGATACTTAATTAAATAGGATGGATATCAATGAATACAAAAAGGAGCCCACAATTCATGAACATCCATCACACCTATTTTACTGTGTATTCCCACGACAATGCATCATGTTGATACTTGAATAACAGAATAGTTAAAACGTGGCAGGTTGCTACCAAAAAGCAGTTGAAGAGTTTTCAAACAGATGTGCTACGTTTTTGCATTAGATAAATTTTACTTCTTCAGTTTTTCTCTGAGCATTAGAAATGTCACCACCTTTAAAAAGGTCACATCAACTTTAAATTAGTCAAGACTAAAAAAAATTACTCGAGTGTCTTTTTAAAACTGCTTTTGTCTTCTAAAACTTAAAACACTTGTAAAAGGTAATCGATTTTGGCAGGATGAGAGCTTTTCTCTATTTTAATGTTCGTATAGTGCAAAAGAAAATTAATTAAAAATGCTTGAAATGTTCAGTGCATTTTATCTGTATACATCTTTATTTCTTAAAATTGCTATACATTAAGTCAATATAATCATATAAATGCAATTCTAAATATGTTCTCGCAAACACATTTAAGTTAGCAAAATTATTATTTGCAATAGAACCAAAAAGGCTGTCTCTTATTAATACATTGCTAACAAATTTCCTTAATGTGCTGCTTTAGCTCAAGTCCACTGTTACATTTATGGATACCACATTACATGGTGTCATTTAATGAATCAGTGCTTTGTATACCTCATTTATAAATACATGCATACATATATGAAGGTGATTTCACGCAAAATTCATGGACTAGAATTATTTTCACATGTATTTTCCTTTGTATGCCTTTCTTTTGACATTAGAAAACCTGCATATTTAACTTAAATGTCCTCATTGTTTTTCTTCTCTGTTCTAAAGTAGGCAAGTTTTAAGGAAAGTCATACCTGATTAAAGTAAAAACTAACCTTTTTCACTATGAACTGTCCTTTTCTAAATAACTCATTATTATACATAAACAATCCTATTGTATCTAGCTTAAATGAAGGACCCCATTATCTTTTCTTATCATACTAGAGCCCTTGAAATATGGATTTGGCACAATTTTATTTGTAAGCATCTTCCTAACTCTGATAGGAAGTATTACCATTAAGTGCATATAGTATAAGCTACTTCAATGAATAGAGCTTTTCATACAATAGAGGAAAGAGAAGAAGCTTTCTTTTCGGGAGTCCTGTTGTTTCCCATTAGGAAACCCTATGTTGTAAGGATACAGAAAAAAATGTATCGGAGTTTTGTGCAGCACATCCAGAGAGAATAACCTAAGATGGACTATTTGTCTGCTTCATTTGACTTTGGATAGCAGAATCTCAAATCAGATAATCAATTAGTGTTCTCTTAGTTCAGTTACCTAAAAATAACAATGCCTGCAAGTGTTCCGTGAACTTGACCAAATGAGTAAAACCACAAACTGTAATTAACATTTTATAAAACTTGTAATATGTAATTAAATGTGAGGAACCGTCAACGGGTACATAAAAGATTATGATAAATCTCTAGTTTCTCATTTCTAATGAGAGCACTAATCACTTTCACTGAGTGAATGGGCTTGGTGACAGTCGCATTCAACCCTTGTTCAGGTCATCTGAGATATAGTAGGATATTAATGACAGCTTTCAGGGCCTCTGTTACTTACTTGTTGGTCTAGTTTATGTTCTTGTTGAAAAGTAGGTTTCACTTTTACCCGTTAACCTAGGCACGGATTTGTGACAGCAGCACCAGTATTCTCTAAGCTGAGCATCTCTTTGAGACTATCAGTTTCTGTGGATCTGATGGATGCAGCACTTTCTTTCGCTGGAGTACATTCTCTGTATATAGGAAGGATCTTAATGAGAATGGATGAAAAAGGATTCCCCATTTCTGTAGAGCCATGAAACTTCCTGGGAAACATCATTAAACATTCCTTCAGGAGACATAACCTGGGGAGAAGACCACGGCTCATTTTTCATTATATAAGCTATACTAATATACGCCGTGTGTTTAATAAACATTATAATATTTGCCTTTGTTAATTATATTAATGAAAAAGAGAACAACGAAAGTCAGAAAAGTATCAAATGAAAATTCTAAAAGCCTAATAATTCCAACACAAATGGGTAATTGATTTGAATTTTTATGTAACTGTGCAGACTTTTGTAGAATCTTAAAAGGTCTGTAGTATGCCACAGCAATAACATTCTACTGTTTTATTGATGTTGTTCCTAATATGTCTAAAACTGTAATGAGTCCTTTTATAGCTATACCTTTGTGCAAAAAAATTAATCATTTATCCAGGAAATTTTCCAAAAAATCGAATCAATTTGGTCCTAATTTGTACATTTCTCAAAAGTTAGTGACACATACACCAAAAAGCTGAAGCCTTCTTGATAATGTTTTAAAAATATATCAGCATAAAATGATTATAGATTCAGAGGAAATTACAAAATAGTGCTCTTCACTAAGGTTCTCCTAGTGATCACATTACACAGAATTATAGAACAAGATCTAAAACAGAGTGGACATTGGTGGAAGGTGTACAGGTAGTTCAATGTCATTTTATCACATGTAAATTTGGATAACCACCACCAAACTCAAGAGAGTTTATTGAAATGCGGGGAAGACGTCCCTTACACTAACCTTTTATAGTAATACCCACTCTGCTCTGTCCCCACCATCCTCAACTCCTGGCAACCTGTTTGAAACCATATAATTTCACCATTTCTAAAATGTTATATAAATGACCTCCTACAGTATGCGACCTTTTGAGATTTGTTCTGTTACTCAGCAAAAGGCCCATGAGAATTATTCCAATTACTGCATGTACCAATAATTTATGTCTTTTCATTTCTCGGTGTAGCTCTGTTTTGATCTATCTGTACTATTTTTGCATGTGTCTCAAATAGTCCTAAATCCAGGTGTGAGCAGGGCTGTGTTCCCTCCAAAGATTCTAGAGGAAATGTCTTCTTGCTTCCTCCAGCTTCTGGTGGCTGTAAGTATTTCTCGACTTGTAACTCCAATCTCTGCCTCTGGGATCATGTGCCCTTCTTCTCTGTGTGCCCTTCCTTACGTCTCTTATGAGGACACTTGTTGAGTTCAGGGTCCATTGAGTTAAATCCAAGTGATCTCATTTCAAGATCCTTAATTACATCTGCAAAGACCCTTTTTGTAAATAAGGTCAAATTTGCAAGATCCAGGGAACATATATTTATGGGATCATCACATAACCCACATTAAGGGCTTTAAGCATTTATACTGCTATAGTTGAATGTGCACAGCTTCTTAACTGGTTTCAGTTTCCATCTTCCTTAATCTACAATAAACTGTCCCATAAAGAATCCCAGAGTAATCCTTCAAAATTCAAGTAATGTCATGATTCTTCTCCACTCAAAACCATCAATCGCTTCCCTTTTCACTCACAGTGAAATCTACAGCATTTTTCAAAGGCTACAGGCTACAGGATCTGAAAACTTTACCACTTCTCCTCTGACATGACTAGCCCACTTCTTCCTCATGACACCTAGCATCTCCTGACATTGTTTCTTTTCTATTTTCTCAAACTACAGGGTTAGTTCCTTGAGCACGTGGCATCTCTTTCTTTGTTGTTGCAGCTCACCATAGGGCAGACATCGTGGCACAGAGTAGGTGCTCAATAAATATCTGTCAATTTAATTAAAGAGTAATGTTGCCAAACTCCCATCCTAGAAAAGTTCCATAAAATTATGATATGTACCTACTATTTATGACTCATATTATTGCTCATTCTCCCAAACTTTTTTGCAGTAGCATTGATTTTCTTTTTTATTTTTAATCTTTACCAATTTTGTGGGTGAAAATATTATCAATTAATTTTAACAAGCATTTCTTTATTAGTGAGAATATATGGTTTCACATTTAATTGGTAGGGATTTGTTTATTTTTCTTTGATAAATTATTTCTTCACAGTCATTAGTTATTCCTCTCATTAAATATTCATTTTTCATTTTTTAAAGTTTTCTCTATATTAAAGACATTTAGTTGTCAATTATTCATTTTTAATTATTTCAGAAGATTGTCATGTAAACTTTAATTTGTATGGATATTTTGCTATATAGAAATGCTTTCACACAGGTTTATATAAATAGTTTTTACTATGCAATTTCTCCATCTGTTCAATTTATCTCTGAAAATATTAACTTAGAAGTATAGATTTTTTTCCATTTTCCTAATATTCTTATTCTTCTTAGCTCCAGTGATCCTCCCACTTTTGCCTCCCTAGTACCTGAGACTACAGGTGCACGATACCATGCGCAGCTAATTTTTGTATTTTTTTGTAGAGACAGGATCTCACCGTGTTGCCCAGGCTGCTCTCGAACTTCTAGATTCAGGTGATCCACCTGCCTCAGCCTCCCAAAGTTCTGGGATTACAGGCATGAGCCACCACACTCAGCCCATTTTTTCATCTGATTCAAAAGCTAGAAGGAATAAAAAGGATGGAGGAAGAATGAATAATTCTATCTTCTGAAATTTTAAGGATTGCATTCTCAGTCCCCCAGGGGAACTGATTCAGTTCGATCAATAAATCAACACTGATGTCATTCCAATATGTATGACCCTCTAAGTGATATCAACTGATGTCTGCTTTCTTTCTCACCTTTTACTCTTACTTGTGACAGCATTTGTATAAATGAAAGTAAAATCATGCTTTAAGTAAATAAGCTGGTGGGTTGGCAGATTTGGGGGCATAAATACACAGACTCATCTTTCCTTGAGTGTGTCAGGAAACAAATCAGTTTTCCCTAAGTTTTTGAATCTTTCTTCCGGGAGGAAACTGGAGTCAACACCTCCATATTCTGGTCCTAACCTGTCTGTGAAAATCTGCATTACTTCCCACACAGCAAAGTCAGAAGCTGCAAAGAGGCAGAGTAAAAAGGTTAAATTGAAGGTGCGTTTATGAGTGCACCCTTCCATGTTTTGGGCTATATGGCCTAAATAACAAAGAAACAAATGATACTTTTGAAAAACATACTGTTATATATTTGCATGTGGCTTTATAGATGAGATCTATGAAGAGACAGCCTCCTTTCCAGCAGCATGCGAATAAAGCTGTGTTTTCTGTATTCTTTTTGGCAGCTGGTGTGTTCCTCCCTGTGGAATCGACATTGTTCTGTAAGGTTTGGTGAGAAGAGAGGGTTTGGATTTCTCAGCGGGAAGAAATTTGATTAGGAGCTAGGTGGAATACTACTATTTAATCATATCATGTTTATATTGTGTCACTTATATACATCATGTCATATTACATGTAATATAACTTCATTGTGGTTATTAATATGTACACTGTAATGTCATTAATATAGTAGCAGAGAACTATTTAGAATTTTAATTTTTGCCCTTTTGTAAAGCTCTGAAAAGTGTCCTCAGTTGATAATGCACTGTAAAGAAGGGTGTTTTCATAGAAAGGGAGGTGAGATGCTACCAAGGAAAGAATCCCCCAGGTGAGAAGAAGATATTTCCTACTGGCATAAGTGTAGAAAGGTAAGTGAAAAGAAAAAAATACTAGTCTCTTGACACTATTGAGCAGGTGTGATCAAACCACGACAAGAAAATATTTCCATACATTATTAGTCCTTACTTGTTGATAAATACAGTGTCAGTGGTTACAAACTGCTTACTTTGTTGGAGAATATATACTGAATATCAATGGCACTTTTAAAACTCCCTCTTTCCCCATTTTTCCTAGGTTAGAGAGCTAAAAGGCAAATAGAATTATTCATTCATTTTTAAACAAATACTTGTTAAAAACCAACGTAAACTGAAACTGCACGCAGTTCAGAGGGGCAATGGTGATGAAGACAGGAAAGAAATCTGCTCTCAAGGGACTTTAGGAAGGTAATGAAGTGTCTTTATTTCTTCTAACATTTAATAGAATTCTAATTAGAGCGCTTGGTTCCTTTTTGGTACTTTATGTTCGAAGATATCCAGTTGACAGTGTAATTAAGTGCGGTCTTAGGAAGTATTTCTTTTCAACTCTATTCCTTTGTTATCATGGATTTTAGAGATCAATTATGCCAATTATGTATTCTGTTTCATTTACTGGATTTAAGGGCAGGCTACATTATGTTGTGTCAATCATCTTCAAAGAACCAATGTGTTATTTGTGGTATTACTAAAATGTAATCTCTTACTTTGAATATGTTTTTTTTTTAATCCAAACCTTCAGGCGTATATGGATGCATATACACAAAACAAAATAAATAAACAACAAATTAATAAGAGGGACAATTTCAACAGTAAGGACATTTGCATGTTTTTTAGGTAGAAAAAGAAAATTTGAAAATGAAGTTTATGCATTTATTTATAACTCAACAGTTTATTTTGCATACTGCTAATCTCAAAACCACTTCCCATTATGTATACTTTCATCTGTTCAGCTATATTGCAGATAACCACATTGTCAAAATAACAAATATGTTTAATACAGAGTTTCAAAAATATTTCCTAGACGAGTTAGATAGGTGCAGGGGCTGTAATATAGGCAGAAATTTTGCTTAGTCAAGAAAACGTAATTTTTCTTGAGCTCAAGGTCACAGCTGCCTATGCAGAGATAACTCCTGTATCATCCTCCCTTCACACTGTCCCTAATCTCAAGTAACTCACTAAAAACCTGTATTGTTTCTTAATAGTTAAAACATTGTTGAAAAACCTATATTTCTGTTTTGCTAAAGTCAAACAAATTTTCTCGGTTCAGAAAAAAGAAAAAAATTCAGGAACAATTTTTCCAGTGGTGATTAATTTACTACCAAGACACTTGATTTATCTCATTGTCTCATTTTAAAGCAGAAAGAAATAGAAATGGGGGGACCAAATTTTCTGAATTAAGTAAATTTGTGAGATATAGTTCACAGATTGTAGTTCACGAATTATATTTTATTTAAAATTTCATTATTTTTGTAGCTAGCTAGAATTTTGAACATAAGAAATGTTTTCTCTGATTATCTGAAGTTATAGATTACATATCCATTTAGAAAGAATAGAGATCAAGTAAAGTTAATGCTGCTATGATTTCATTGCCAAATATTTTACATAAGGTGATCCCAAGTTAACAGATGTGTAGATGTTTAAAATGAATTCAAAATGACAACAGGTGGGCAAATGTATATTTTACAGAAAGGAAGTAACAAAACTGATGCCTGCAATGAAAGCCAAGTGCTGCTGGGATCCTTCCTTAAATCACTGTCTAGTAGCTAGCCAGGGCTCAGATGATAGACCTTCAGTAGGCTGGATGTCATACTTAAGTATAGGTCCAGAAACATCACTCCAGATTGTTAGTTTCAACATCTAACAACAATCATTTGTAGTAGATAGGCAGCTGTTTAACCAAAATTTAATTATTATTTTCGATGAAGAAAATTATTAAAGTGTACACAGACACATGCACACACAGTGCACACACAGCCCAGGCATATAATTTAGTGGGAAGAATGAACTGCTAAACTATTCAAATAAAAATGTTTTAAAAGAAAATATTATAGGTCAAAAATATAAGTTTATTTTTTTAATTTAAAGCAAGAATGAGGTTTTTGAATAATATTTTGTGACATTAATAATTGGAACTATTAGTATTTAAAGTTCAATAATGAATAATAGCAACACAGACTTGTAATACTTTTATCTGTTGATGAAAATAATCCATATCCACTATCTCACTGGAACTTCAGAATAGCCCTCTAAGTTTTCATTCTTTTTCACTCAAGGTAGTCCTTTAGAATTTAATACTGTTTTTCGCTCACTTAAAAAATGGATATTTGAGAAGTTGAAAGATTTGACAAAGGCCACATAGAACACGAGTGCCTGAGCAAAGAGGTTGACACCCTCCTACCTTCGCACTACAGCTCCCACTCCACATTCTATGGGGAATAATTGAAGAACTGGATTAAACAAAGTGGTTTTATTCCCCGGGCACTTGTTCATTTTTCCAAACCATTTTAAGATCAACCTCATGTGACTCTCAACAATTATTTTCTCTGTTTCCCCTTAACTTCAAAATTTCCCACCTATTTATATTTATTATCAGTTTTCACACGCTGTTTTGCTTCCTGTTGTGTTGTCTTCTTAAGTGTTAAGCTCCTTGTAGGCTCAGATGAATCTATTTCTTTGTCCTTAACATCCCAGAAACTACTATGTTGCTCATGACTTAGCAGGCTTCAAAGCTTATAAAAAGAGATCCACATTCAAATGTTTACTGATTAATCCCTCTCCCTCTCTAGGATTTTACTGGGGGGAAATATGATGACAGACTAATACCACACTTTCGGTAACTAATGTTTGCTCAATTGATCAATTTTGCTAAGTGTGTTAATGCTAACAACATCTATTTGAGGAGAAGGTATTTTCTAAATTATAGCAATCCTATTTTTCAAAAGAAGGATGAAATCAAAATTCTACTGAGTAGAGGTAGAGGTACAATTTTATTATTTAAGGAACCATAGCTTAAAGGATAAATGAAAATGTCCGAATGGTCTCCCTGCCGTGTTTCCATAGAGTTATGACTTCACCAGCCAGTTTTACACCAAATATTTTAGTCTCAAAAATCCATTGAAGATCAATGGATCTATGTGAGGAATATATTTTTCCTGCAGTACTCCTCTGGGAACTATCTCTACAGCTTATTTTTGATGATTAAATGTTTATATGGAATTTCTAAGATGTTTGTTGGTTTCTATTCATCTTTCCCCAAACTAATGTATGTACTTTGGGAATTATTTCTGATGGAGTTTTACAGCTAGCTATTAATTCTTAGATGTTGTTTTGTGATACTGCTTTCTTTCTAGTTTTTCTTTTGTTGAAAAATAAACTTTTTTGTTGCTTATGATAATTGAGACAAAAATTAGCCTTTTAAAGTACTCTGCGTTGGATCCATATGCAATGAAAATGCTCAAAATTAATGTGAGATTGTAATTGATCCTCTTGAGATATTTAAATACACCCTCTGTGTGTACATGTGGCTGTGACATTTCTCACACTATTAAACTATCTTAACACGAGATAATAATAATCATTGAAATAAGGCAGCCATAACAAGTTTCCAGAGAAGCCAAAGGGCTGAGGAAGAGGGGTTGGGAAAAGAAAAGGAAAGAAGGATGGGAGGTATTTTGTCTCTGGTTTCTCAGAATCTCACCAGACTGTGAGTCCATATGAGACCATTTTCTTGAAATAAATTGCATGTCATTGTCTCTGGCCCCTGTCTACCCCCACATATGACAGCATCTTGAAGTAAACCTTTCTTGATTTCCTAGAAGATGCCCTAAGGGAATTTCAAATGTGCTTGGACACATGTTCTCAAAGATATCAAGAAAGACCGCAGGCAGCAGAGCTCCAGACAGCTGCTGCCTGCCTCTCTCCGTGAACCTTTGTGCTGATTCTGGACATACCGGTATCTACAGAAAATCGCACTGCTGTTGAGTGCCAGAACTTCTGCAATTAGGACGTCTACTGAGTGCCTCTGCCTCTGAAGCCCTCAGGGGCTGCATCATAGTGTGAAGTAAAGGGCAGCGAGTTCTTTTACTAACTCTGGCCAAAATATTGTAAAGAGATGGTAGAACAGTAATATTTATGCTCCCAATGACATCTTATGTGTTAGATTGCCTTCTATTCCTCTCACCCAAAACTTGTCTGATCTCATCAGGACCTGGACCTGGTCACGAGACAGACACCATGATGGGAAAGACGGGGTCCTGGGTTTACCTTATCCAGTTTGGCTTTCTCTCATTATGGTACATTCTCTTCCATGAGACATTTCTAACCTTCCGACAAAAATAAAATTACGTTTTTAGTTAGATGTTGCTCTGAAGCACACAGTCACAGGTCCAAGCAACGGTTTCACAGAATGTGCAGGCTCCTGTGTCACCTAGATCTAAAACTCTGTTAAGGCAGCAGGTTAGCTGGTAAAATTCCCCCATTATTTGTTTTTTCTAGCTCCTTCGTCTTCCCTGAGTTTAATGTGTTGTGTAAATTAGAAAAGTATACCTAAACTAGAAAGTCACTTTTTGCATTTATTTCAGTGTTCAGGCATTGTCCTAGTGTTTTACTTCTCTTAGCACAGAAAGAAAAAATATAAATGGGGAATAACTTTTTATAAAAGAGCGAATTAAATGTTTGCCATTCAAAATGAAATTAGGCTTCTTGAGGCCTATCTATTTTATTTATCAGATTCACCCTAAAAAGAACTCTTAGGTCATATACGTAGAAAGAACTCCCCTTGGGTACATGTTTAGTGACTGTACAGACAGGATCACGTGTCCTATGCTAATATTCTGACTAATATTAGCCTAGCAGAGATATAAAACCATGCTTTACTAGACTCTTCACTCAACATCTGCTCTTTTAACAGACATTATATTATACTATTTTAACCAGATTCTGGTCTACAAAATAAAAATTACATCTGTGTCTTAGTGAAGGGCTGAGAATATGCTTTCCTAAGAAAGCCAGCGATCTATTTTCTGCTTTTTGTTTTTTTTATTATTTTATAATTGGGGGAAATAAATAAGCCAGGATTAAAAATCACATTTCTCAAGTGTTAATATCATCTCTGTCTCTGAAGCTAAGAATGGCAGAGAGAACATGTATGATGTTGAAACTCCCTGACTATTCCTCTATATGAATTTCAAAAGTGCAGCATCTTTATCCTCAGTTAATTTAATTGACTATTCAGTCTTATATTATTTGTTTATTTCACCCTTATCCGTTGCCTCAAATTACAAAAACGAGAATAAAATCCAAAAATCCTAGAAACAAACAGCAAAAAGGAACAGACAAATTAATAACTGGTATCACTATCGCCCTACCATTTCGCTGGTTTTTGACTGAGAGTAAAGTCATAGTTTGGTTTAGGCTAAACATACTAGATTTAAGAATAATCTGAAGATGCAGTATCATTGTTGTATTAGTGGCTGTGGAATTCAATTGGGAATAGAACCATGATATTCTAATCTCTTAGATGTTATTCTTTTACTTACTTCATAAAGAAAATTGCCATTCCCACTCATAGCACAGTAATTTCTTAGAAATAAAATGCAGAAAGCTATGTGAAATGCATGTTTGGAAGTTAGGCACACCAATCAGCTTTGGAAGATGTCTATTCTATGGCTGTACTACTTGATAGATCTATAGTCACGAACGAATACTTAGACTCCTAGAATCTCAATTTCTTCATCGATAAAATGGCAATAGAGGTCCAGATCAGAGGCTCTGCTTCTACAAAGATACATACCTAGCATGACTGTTGCCTGCCACTGTCAAGTCATCAATGGAGGTGTTATGGAGAAGAAATGTGAAAATATGGAGGAGAAATCTATAAGACATCCTGCCATTGATGGGGGGCCCTGTTGGACCGATCCTTGTGTGTGTGTGTGTGTGTGTGTGTGTGTGTGTGTGTGTATTTGAGATGGTGACTTTTACCTCCAATTAGGAGATAGCTCAGGAAGGCTGTTTAGAAGCCACTCAATTTCTAGCCATTGCCTTAGAACAGTGATGGCCCCCACACTTGTGTAGACACAAACATTCACCCAAATGTCTCAGTAGTAAATTCTGGGCAAGAGTAAGAGACCTGGACCTGAGAATAGATGAGAAAAAAAAAACAAGATTTCTTTCACATTTCCCTGTGTAACACTCCAGAGCTCGTAAATGTTAGTGAAATTAGTATCTCCTTCTTTTTTTAAAATTATACTTTAAGTTCTAGGGTACATGTGCACAATGTGCAGGTTTGTTACATATGTATACATGTGCCATGTTCGTGTGCTGCACCCATTAACTTGTCTCCTTCTAATGCTACTTGTTCCAGGGGCCAAAGATTGAAACATTTGCCGGAGAGCTTTATATGATGACAAGTAAATGTGGGAAATGTGTTTTGTTGCCTGCGGCTCCACAGTCTAGGATTCTTTTGTTTCTCATCCTTCCCACTGAGGTCCCTGGAGCTGACTTTCTTAAGTAACTCATCCCTAATAAACATGGCCTGGCAGGCTGAGATGGGTGTCTGCTGCGGTGAACCCAGGCCCCAGCAAGGGCCGGGTTGAGGCGTCACCCGTCAGTGGTCTCCTGCTGGCAAAGTGATTGAGAAAAATCCTGCGTCATTATGATTAATCAAATTTTAGTCACATGACTTTTTTTCAACTAAAATATAAACTAGAAATAAATTAATAACACTGTTATGAAGATTATGATTACATGTGGAAGGTACTGGCTGGAATAAAGTGATGCTCGATATTTTTATTTATCTTGTAAACATTTTTGTAAACTCTGATCAAATTGTGTTAATTTATCTGTATACATACTTTGCTTTGGTGTCAGTGTTCTTTGCATTTTTTTAATTCTCTATCATCTTACAAGAAATATGACATATGCAGTAGTGAGCATACAATTATTGCTAGAAGTGGATGAAATGATCACATTATTGTAAATGAAATTGTGACAAATCAAACCTCCCCTATAATTGCAATGTTCTGTTTAAAAAAAAATTCTTGAAATGATTTATAACAACTTAGTGTTTATCCTTCTTAAGGATAAATCCTTCTTGTTGGGGATGGACATTTAAATTCTATCCATGCATACTAATGATGATGTTGAAAAATTAGAAATTATCATTAATGAGGAACACAATTTATTACTTTCTTGTAACAAACATACAGTTCTAAACAACATAAATATATATGTTAATTTTTTTGAAAATTTTAATCATATTGACAAACCAGTGAATTTGACATAAAATATGTGAAGGAAAGGAGATTCAGATAGTTTGAGATTTTTGCTTAGTGGCACATGGCTAACTAATTCAGGGAAACACAGTTAGAATTCAGGTCTTCTTCCTAGTTTACTGTACTTTCCACATTTCATCTTATATCATCTATGAGTGAAAAAGCAAGATACTCTGGAATGTGCTAGATTAAGTGGTACTAAGCAATAACATTTCACATTCTTTTGATATACCCCATTGTTTGGAATATAAGATACTTCTGCTATGTACATTTTTAAACATATTTATGTATGTAAAATATATAGATAGCATAACAGCTTTGTATTTACCGTGTAATAGCATAAATGTCAGGATATAAAAATATATTACATGAATAAAACTGTCCTATTAGGCAGGATCACCTCCAAAATGCCCTACTTTGAAAGAATGCAGTAGAAATAAAGAATACTCAGCATATTGTTACTCAAAATATTAACTTTTAACAAAGACAAAATATGAGTGATAATGGTGTCCACATTTGATACATTCTGGTATTGCTTAGTGGTGAAGCTAAATTAATCATGGTAATTAGCTTTAAATTCTCAAAAGTTCTCATTGCCATTTCTTTAGCTTTTAGCATTAATATTTTATATGCATTTATATTGGGAAATGATGTCAGAAACGGTTACTATGAAAAATTTTTTTACTTTGAAAATTAACTCATATAGTGAGTAATGTGAAGACTACTATTTTAATTTTTCTTCATAAATTACTTCTTAAATTTTAAATTACCCTTAAATTGCTATTGAACAGCTAAGGAATGAGAATAACTCCTCATAATAGACGATGGATCCCTTAGAAGGAAATATTTGAGCCTCGTAAGATAATACTGGGAAAAAAATCCAATTTAAGGTGTTCCTGAGCAATACGTTATCCCAGATAAAAAGTGTGTACAAACTTCATGTTCTAGAAATAGATAACAGGAATGTATTTACGCAAAAAACCTTTTTGTGTATTTGTATTTTTAGTTAAAAAAAAAAACAACAGCTTTGAGTGTAAAGTCATGCAAAATGTCAAATGGTATTTTTAAATATGCCTTTTTAATTTCAAGATTTTATGTTAGAAGTTTCTGTCTTCAATGTTTTTACCAGAAATAAGTTGAAATAAAGGATAAAATAGAGCAGACATTAAAAAAATCTCTCTCTAATATTTACAAAGTTTACATATGGTCTTGTCATTAACCAAGAAAAAAAGTTGATTCTCCAGAGGGCAACAAAATCATGGTGGTACCTGGATGGCAACATTATTGCTTGGGTAATTACAGAATCACTGGAAAGTTCTTCTCAGGTCTCCACATCTACCTAATTACCTTCAGAGTAGGAGAATCAAAATTTTAGTTTACATTAACATAATTTTTCTGAAGGTAAAAATTGTCTTGATACCTAGTTTAACCCTTTTGCCTTATCAGTGATTTACAATTTATAGTAAATGCATTTTAGACTTGTCCTTGAGAATAATTTTCAGAAATAGAACTAAAGTAGATAATGGATACTTAGAAAATATAGGTTATTTGAATTTCTTTTTTTTAATTTACTTTTAATTCTGGGGGGTACATGGTAGGTATATATATTTTGGCAGCACATGAGATATTTTGACATAAGCATGCAACGTGAAATAATCACATCATGGAGAAAGGGTTACTCATACCCTCAAGCATTTACGCTTTGTGTTTCAAACAATCCAATTTCACTCTCTTAATTATTTTAAAATGTACAATTAGGTTGTTATTGACCATAGTCACACTATTGTGTAATCAAATACTCTGTCTTATTTATTCCTTCTAGTTTTTGTACCAATTAACCATCTGTACCTCCCCACCAATGCTCCCCCAACCCCATCCCCACTACCCTTCACAGCCTCTGGTAACCACCCTTCTACTGTCTATGCCCATGAGTTGAATTGTTTTGAGTATTTGATCCCACAAATAAGTGAGATCATTAAATAGTTGTCTTTCTGTGCCTGTCTTATTTCACTTAACATAATGATCTCCAGTTCCGTTCATTGTGTTGCAAAGGACAGGATCTCAATCTTTTTATAGCTGAATGATATTCCATTGTGTATATGTACCACATTTTCTTTATCCATTCATCTGTTGATGGACATTTAGTTTGCTTCCAAATCTTAGCTATTAAACGGGGCTGCAACAAACATAGGAGTGCAGATATCTCTTTGATATGCTGATTTTCCTCCTTTTGGTTATATAACCAGCAGTGAGACTGCAGGATCATATATTAGCTAGTTTTAGTTTTAGGAGGAATCTCTAAACTGTTCTCTATAGTGATTGTACTGGTTTACATTCTTACCAACTGCGTGGGATGGAGGGTTCCCTTCATCCCATGGTCTTATGGGCTTCTAGACTGTTGCTTTCTCTTTGGGACTTCACACTACTTTAACTTTTTCTCCTTCTCTCTTAGAGATGTTCATCATTTTTTATTTATATTCATATTTGTATTTTTGGCTTCAAGACATTTGTAAAATTCCTAACAACCAAAATTCCAAAACTAAATAATAAATCATCTTCGAAGAAGTTAGCAAAAAAAAAAAAAAAAAAAAAAAAAAAAAAAGGAGTGAAACAGCAATTAACTCCAGGAAAAAGTATATTCTTTGAATCAGTCTGACAAAGCATCAAAACAACTAAGTTTAGGAGGCTCGAGGAGATGTATAAAGAAAATGAATCCCTTATGAATAAAATTCCCGTGAAAGAGAATCAGATGCAATGACACCAAAATAGTGAAGACAGCAAGCCTGAGACAAAGAAACAATTTTACAGGAAATTATATGACAGAATGATAACTTAAATTACGTCTTTATTTTTAATCCTTCAGTTTCATAGATTCTCTGTGGAAGAAAGAAACTGAATAGAAAAAGCATCATTTATGCTACAAAAACAATCTATACATTTCAAAAGAGCAGGAGAGAAATAGAAGGCAATAAGGAAAAATGCTTTTTTAAAAAATTTGGCATTTACTTGACAAAGATGATCTAGAAATTTTAAAGAACAATATGATAAATATAAAAATGGAATAAAAGAACTAATAAACTAAACTGTTAAGCAAAAAAAAAAAAAAAAATACGATGGCAGAAATTTGTCCAAATATATCTGTAAATGATAAAGACATATTTCAAAATTGAAAACGAAGTCCTCAGTATATGTATGTTGTTTACTAACACTATATACTATAAAGCAAAATAATAAGATAAAAATAAATGAAAAATATGTTATTAAATGTCACAAAAATACTACCTAAAAAAGCTGTTAGGATATTAGTACTATCATAAAATATTGCATTTTCTATATGAGTTAGCAGACTGGACTGAACATTTATGTTTCCCAAAAATTCATATACTGGAATCCTAACGTGTAAGAAGATAGTAATAGAAGGTGTGGTCTTAAGAAAGTAATTAGGGATAAGGGTGGAGCCACAGGTGGATGGGGTTAGTGACCTTATAAAAGAGACCCCAAAGAGATTTTCCTCTCCTTCTGCCTTGTAGAAGAGACAGTGAGAGGATGGCCATGTATGAACCAAAAATCAGGTCCTCACCAGACACCTACTCTACTGGCACCTTAATCTTGAACTTGACAGTCTTCAGAACTGTGAGAAATAAATTTCTGTTGTTTGTAAGGCACCCAGTTTATGGTACTTTGTTATACTAGCCTAAATGGACTAAGACAATTATGATTATCCCTATTTCTTGTTGAACATTTTATTATTAGGGACAGTGATTCTTTATTCAATCTGATGCTTTTTTACTTAATAATAAGAACACAGAATCAAATATGAAAATCATAATCTTATGTATACACATTAAATTGACAAATTTATAATGATTGTGACTGCCTTAAACACAATCTCATAAAAAAGATCTTGCAGGCAAAAATAATTCTCAAAGTTTTAACAAAATTACACAGATTTACTTAAAAAAAACAGATATTAAATCTTGAACCATGTGAATAGAGAATACATATTTTTAGAAATTAACTTAAAGTTAATATATAGTATTTTTTTAATTTGACATGATTTTAATTAAATGCGAATATAAGCTCTCAGAAAAGCCTGAACACATTTCAAAATGTTATTGTAATACAGAATATGTCTTCCTACAAGTAATTTGATTTTGAAATGAAAATTTAAAAGTTAGTTTTAAACATTTTATATGCTCTTTTAAATAGCTTGTTTTACGAAGAAAATAATCACCATAGTTTTTTAGAGAGGGAGTGTCTCTCTGTCGCCCAGGCTGGAGTGCAGCGGCGCGATCTCGGCTCACTGCAAGCTCCGCCTCCCGGGTTCCCGCCATTCTCCTGCCTCAGCCTCCTGAGTAGCTGGGACTACAGGCGCCGCCACCGCACCCGGCTAAATTTTTGTATTTTTAGTAGATACGGGATTTCGCCGTGGTCTCAATCTCCTGACCTTGTGATCCGCCCGCCTCGGCCTCCCAAAGTGCTGGGATTATAGGCGTAAGCCACCGCACCCGGCCAAATAATCACCATTTTTTAAATAATGAAAGTATTTTTTCTATTAGGTTCTCCTTAGAACCAGAACCAACAACATATATCTGTATATAAGAAGAGATATACAAAGAGTTATTATGAGAATTGGCTCACACAATTATGGAAGCCAAGAAGTCTCATAATCTACCATCTGCAAGTTGGAGAATCAGGAAAGCCATTGCTGTGCAGTTTGCCCTTCGTCTGCCTTTTGTACTATCTGGACCCTCCATAGGTCAGACGATTCCACTTCGCATTGGTGAGTGTCGGTCTTCTTTACTCAGTCTACAGACTCAAATGTTAATCTCTTAGGAAACACCGTCACAGAAACACATGCACAAATATTATTTTACCAGCTGCCTGAGCATTTCTTAGCACAGTCAAGTTGGTACATAACTGTAACCATCACAGTACTAGATTTCAAACTTACCTGGAATTAAATGAAAGCTAAACCTGCATTAGTTAAAATAAACAAAAGTTATTGAAAATAAATGTCTTAGAATTTCAAGATAAATAGCTGGAAAGGTATAGTAAATACAAAGATAACAGGAAAAATGGAATAATATTTTAATAACAGAAATCAGTAAAACATGAAAAAGATCTGACCAACAAAACCAATTATTATGTGTCAATTAAAAATAAATATTAAAAAAGGAAAACAAAACACAAATTGAGCTTTTGGGGAAAAAATACCTGTAAAATAGACTCAACTGAAGCAAGGATCTACAGAAAATAAAGGAAAAAAAAAATTAAATAGCAATATTAAGAAGAAAAGTGAAGGCAAAAGCATGAGTAGAAATTTTATAAATCCCAAGACAGCAGTATCTGTGGAGTAATAACATATTTGAATGCTCATGTAAATTTTCTAAACTTACTCCAAATTTTATCAACAGTGTTTTTCTGAGTAATTAGAGCATGCATTGATATTATTTTTTAGTGTAATTTTCTGGATTATAGATCATCTTTACTTAAAAAAGTTAAATCAAAAAAGTTTTCGAAGGAAAACTGTCTTGAAAATATATTCAAGAAATCAAGTATCTCAAAAAAACTTCTAGGCCCCAGTAAATACGGTTATTTTTCTCTTGTCATTCCTCACTACAGTAATGTAGAAATCCAGTTACTGAGGTTATAAACTCTTATAAATCATTTATATTCTCCTTCATTCAACTGTAATCATGTGCAAAGAAAACAGAGAAGAATCTTTGTTATTCAATTCCACAGTCTGATTAAATTATGCTTATTAAAATTTTAAAAGTGACAAATAATAGAACTTCCTTCTTAAGAGCTTATGCCATAATCCCATCAGAGAGTACAATAGATATAATTCACAGAGCTACTAGAAAAAAAATTATATATATTCAATTTTAGTGACAACACTCATACTCAATATTCAGAATAAGATGGCTATAGCATTTCCAGCACTTATTTTGTTTTAGTGGGCATTAATATTAAACAGTGAACTAATACTTTTTTAAAAAAAGGATTTAATATTCTTACATGCATTCTAGAATTCTGCAATTGAACTAGTTGTCTTTATATAAAGAATAATAATTTTCTTTATCCATGAAGGAGTTTGCCTGAATGATAAGGAAAGCAGAAACAACAGCTTAAAATATTATATTGAAGTAAAATGGAAAGTAGCAGTGTCTATCAGTTCTAGAGGTAACAGGGCTCTTATTTTTTATGACCAAATGAAATATAGTCCTGATTAGAAAGTTTCTAATTTCTGTAACTCCAATTATAAGTCCTTATCTCTGAGTATCCAGGAAATGAATTAAACTCTACTCCTAGTGGGTAAAATTCCCCCTCAGAGGTAGTGCTTCAATTACTGGCTCAGTTTCTAAGGAGAAAGAACAAACTCACACTCTGTTTTCCACTTACAATTATTTTTAGCTGTTGTTCTCTATCTCAATAAAAACCTAATATCCTTCTGTGCAACTTACCTTATAGCTGTTGTTTTCCCAGTCATTGGACAAACCAACCAGACCTGGTCCCTTGTTTACACACACCCAATGATCTGTCCATCTTCTTTGTGGTATTTATCAACATTTTATTTATGTAGTCCATTCTGTAGTAACTTTAAAAATAATCTTCATAGCTAGCGTCCTGGCTTCATAGGGGCAGAAACTGGCCTTTTTGGCCACATTGTGTCTTCAGTACCTGGCAGAGTGTTTTGTGTTGATAACAAATAACAATTTTTCATTTCATTTCATTTCATCTCACCTTCTAAGTGCCCCACACAATGTATTTTTCTCATGTAAAGCACAGAACAATGACAGTTCTGGAAGACAGCTATTACCATCTGCATGGTCTTAATAAAGAAAGAAATTTAAACTCAGATTAATTAAGAAGTTCTCACTATCTATGACAAAGCCAACATATGAACCCTTTGGCTGCCTGTGAAGGTTGGACTCATCCTACTAAAACTCCATTTCTGCAGGAGTCCCTAAGGCTTGGCAAGCACTTCTGTAGAGCAGCTGCTCAAGAAATGAGAGACAAGATACAAATGGGGACAGTATCCTAGTGTGGAGCAAACCAAAGTAGGATTTAAATTCTAACCCCACTGTCTTTGTGCTAGGAGACTTTGAGTAAGCTAAATGACTTATCTGAGCTTTAATTTCTGCATCTGGAAATGAGACTCATTGAATGAGAACAATAATTACTTTGCAGGGTTTTGGGGCAAATTAAATGTGTTTCTTTACTTGTAAGATTATATTAACATCTACTTGCACTTACTAAGTGCCAGCCCCATTCTATATGTTTTAAGCACACTGTCTGGTTTTGTTGTCACAAGAATCCTATAAACTATGAGAAAGGGCCTATTTATTCTCTGAAATTTAATGATAAGGATATGAGCACGGAGAGATTAAATGGCCTGCCTCAAATCAGCCATCTTGTAATGAACAGATACAGTGCTTTATAAGAGTGAGATGTTCAATATGAGCCAGCTATTATTATTTGGTAAAGGAAAAGATGACTAAGTAAATGAATGAATTTACTACCCATAGGCTCAGGCCCTCTAAGAACTGGCAATCTCACTGGAAATCTTTAGGAAGATAAGCAAAATGACAAAGCTGAAGTGTATTCATATTATGATGAACACATAATGGTCACATCCTTTTTACAATTTATTTATGTACATTAATGTGGTACAAGTGCAATTTCATTGGCTGCATAGATAACACAATGTTGCTTACATGCATTTCTTCAGTTATCTAACTTCTTCACCCTTTATTAAATACAATAGACATTTTTCCTATTTTTTCTTAACAATAGTAGAAGTACTAACTTGTTACAACGTGCTAGGTAAAGGGACACATAATAAAGATTTGTTATGATTCTGATGAAGGCACTGTTGCTCTATTACTTTCATGCTTGACTGCAAAGAGGATCCTCCTCACAGCTCCACATATTCATCTTTGAAGGAAAACATTGCTTTGCTTCTCTATGGTGGTGCAAGCTACAAGTTGAAGCATATAGGAAATTACTGTGATATTATATGGTATTTTTCATCAGCACAAAACCTATTTTTCAAAAACCAGAGAATAGCCCTTTAGTGGGCTATTATTTTCCTGTTAAAGGTGACAATACAAGAAAATGTTGGCTAAACTTTTTATAAAAGTGAAGGTAGAATCGTATGGCTGGAAATTCCTACAAAGTACTGTTTAAATTGTGGAACAATTTCCAGTTCCATTGTAGCAAAACATACTTAGGAAACAGAGATGACAAAAAATGGAATCTGCGTCTCCAAACAGCAATTTGAAATTACAACAGTTGGGACCATGTAAGAAAGACTCCAGAAATGATTCAGAATAGCTCTAAAGGGAGCCTTGATCCAGGAGATACAGCACCTGTGGGCATGTTTGTCAAAGACTCTGCAGGAACGGAATGTGCAGGAGCAGCAAAGCATTGGGAAGATCAGAAGACAGCGTGTTTGTCTTGCAAGCATGAGAAGACACAGCTCATGCAAAGAGATAAACCTCTAGACGGTCTGAGGAATGGCTGGCCACACTCATGCCTGCAGGGTTCCTTAATGTCCCTGCTTGGAACTAATTGTCTGAAAATTCAGGTATGCGTAAATAATAGCCACAGAAATCAGACCTCCCTGACTACAGCCATGTTCTCCTGTGGATGCTCAAAGTTTCACAAACAGCAATTTGCTTAAGCAAAAGTAAATAACAGAAGTGAGAAGGCTTCATGATCTTATCTTTAATCTCATCACTGAGTAATGGATTTGCAATAAAAGATAATGTAAATAAAATTAGCTTGGCCATCTGATGGGAAAAATGAGATACATTTTATGTTGTAATATGATAACTGATTGATAACCACCTTAAAAAGTCCCAAAGGAAGTGGATGGGATTATTTGAGAGACAGAGCCATCTTACACAGTTTCCGGAAAAGGAGACTGGACACACACAAAATCATCCACAGGAAGGAAGAGCAGAAGGAACAAAAAGCTGACTGTTTCTAAGTAGAGCAAAAGAAGTTTAACTAAGGTACCAATAATTCTCAATTTTATACACAAATATATATATGGAATATATATATATGGAATATATATATTTGGAATATATATATATTTGGAATATATATATGGAATACATATATTTGGAATATATATATGGAATATATATATGTGGAATATATATATATGTACACACACATACACACACACATTTTTTTCAGATAAAGAGTCTTGTTCTGTCACCTGGGCTGGAGTGAAGTGGCATGATCATAGCTCACTGCAGCCTAGAACTCCTGGGCTCAGACAATCTTCTTACATGCATCTTCAGTAGTTAGGACTACAGGAACGTGCTACCACTGCTGGTTTATTATTATTATTATTATTATTGTTATTATTATTATTAGTTGTTGTTGTTGTTGTAGAGATGGGGGTCTCCCTATGTTCTTCAGGCTGGTCTTGAACTCCTGGCCTCAGGTGATCCTCCCACCCCAGCCTCCCAAAATGCTGGAATTACAGGTGTGAGCCACTGCACCTGGCCCCTAAATGATATTTTGCTATTTTATTCCTTAGAAAGTCTACTTTCTGTTGAACCACAAACCTTTCAGTCAGGCACTATAGTAGATTAAGAGTGTTCATAAGCTCTGGACTGTGGCTCATATGGATATTTCTCTCTTTCTCTCTCCCTGTCTCTCTCCATGTTTTCCTTTTTTAATATTCTTGCAGCCAAGATGATACTATTTCTCCTACTCTCCTACTTTATATGTCTTTATATCCCCAATTGCTTTCCAACTAAATAAATGGTGGCTGACTAGAAGGAAATAGCATATTCCTGAATAAGTAAAAAGATTTTTGAATCCATCTGTTATAACTACAAGTTAGTAGCGTGTGTATGACTTGACTTTACAATCATTTATATTTAAAATTGTAATTTCAAGGATCCTTATTTGATGACAGACTCTCAATTATCCATGCTTAGCTCACTGAACAGTAGCAAGGCACCAACAAATGAAAATGATAAATAACTCCAAAGTTCTATTAGCTCCTAGTTTCAACTTTTCCTCCATTCTAACTTTCAGGAAAAGTACCAATAATACACAACACTAGATGTATATTTTATACATCTGCCTCCTTTCCTGGTCTGTATTTTTATGGAAATGTTAATGAGCAGTGAAATGATCAAAGTGAGGTAATCGAATACATGTAGAGAAAAGTAAGGGGAGAATGGTGTTTCAAAATCTAAAATATTGTATACCCTGAGATTAACCATGATTGTACTATGCAATGTAATGTTTTATGTCTGTTGATAAACCTTCTACCTGAAATGGCTAGAACCTAAGTTTAGAATTTTTTCTTGGTGCTTGGAAACATGATAAGCTCCCATCATATCTGTGTCTGATATCTGTTTCTGCTTTTCTTGCAAGGAAAGTGGAAAGCAAATCTTAGTGGGAGCTCCTGTTCCTACCCAAATTTAAAATGGTATCAAAAGGCCAACTGCCATAAAATTAAAAATAAAAAAAAACACATAAACCTGCATCACGGAGTCTTGGGCCTGGAAGACGCTTAACATATGAAAGCATCGCAACGCTTTGTCAAATCTTTATGTTTTTAAAAATATAATCTGGTTAAGTATATAAGTGAGAGTCAGTAAAACAGACACTGGTGAAACTTTTCTGTTTGAAGTAGTGCTGCGTGTTTCATCTCTTCTGTCCCCTCCCCCAGAGCACCCTCTGAGACTCCAACAAAAAACCTTGAGATGCTATAGAGTAACATTTAATAAGAAGAATACTGAATGTGTATGGATGATGGAGCCAGAGAAGTGAAAAGCTTGGGTCAGCTATTTAGGCAACTTACCCGAGGGAGATAATAACCTAATGATTTGTTCACTATGACTTATTCACGTATCCGTGTCTCTGTTCCAAAAGTACAAAATTCTTCAAGGTGAAAGATTCAGGATTTTTTTCTTTGTGTTGAAAACATGGGCACACTACCTCTCCCATCATGTGCTCAACCATGTAAGCTGTCTTCGCTGCTGTCCATTCTAATGTGACCTACATAAGAGATAATGCATAGATGAAACTTGTTAAGATTTGACTTGAGATCATTTTATTGGAGAATAGTTCTTTAACCATTCTAAGCTATATATAAATTGTGTTATCAACAATGCTATTAGCATTTTTCATGGCTATTTTAATTTCTATTTAAACCAAAGACTAAAAGTAGCTTGTATTCTAAGTTATTAAGTGTTTATTTAAAAAAGTTTAAAAATATGACAAGGTAGGTTTGTGAGACAGAAAGAAAGAAAAGAAAAAAGAAAAACAATTTGGCAGTTCAAAGCTCTTACTAATAGCAAAGTTCTTTTCTGGTCTTGCAAGAAGCAAAATCTCCCATTGTTATATTATTACACAAAAAGAAGCTTATCAGTTCTTACCAAAGAAATCAAATGTAAACTGGCATTTCTGTGTTCCACAATACACGAAGATCCCAATATCAGTGACTCAGTTCT
This sequence comes from Mandrillus leucophaeus, assembly GCF_000951045.1. NCBI lineage: Eukaryota > Metazoa > Chordata > Mammalia > Primates > Cercopithecidae > Mandrillus > Mandrillus leucophaeus. The sequence goes on along the minus strand of NW_012101388.1, from coordinate 2,232,401 downwards.
AGAACATTGTTACATGCTTGCAGAAAACACATTCCCACAGTATACATTTCAAACCCTACAAGCTGGCTTAGATATTCTTACACTGCACTCACAGTAGGGTACTTAAGTTAGGTCCCACCACATGCTGTGCTCTCTTGCTGCCAGCCCAATGACACATGCTTGCTAGAGCACGCTGACCTTCCCATGATAGATCCTACTTATCATCCACTTTCCTTCACATTTTTGTAGATATCATCTACTCGTTAAACCAAGTCTACTTTCATGCTTCTCCTAAATTCGTTATACCACTTTCTTTCCAGATTTCAGTAATAATCACACTGCTTTAACTTAGGTCTGACCACGTCTACCACGAGACCATAGATTATGGTGATCGACATTTTACTTATTTGCAGAATAACTGAATTCATTTTCTATGGCCACTGTAATGAATTACTGTAGAGTTGGTTGCTTAAAAGATACACATTATTTTGCAGTTGTGTAGGTCAGGAGCCTGACGAGGAACTCGCAACTCTCCCTAATCTCCACAGGCAAAAACTGACAACTTTCCAGAACTCATATAAACAGATTAGACCCACTTGGATAATCCAGAAGAATGTCCTTATTTCAAGGTTGATAATTTTAATCACATCTACAAGGTCCATTTTGCAATGTAAAGTAACATATTTACACATTCTAGGAATTAGGGGGAGGGCAAGTTTGGGGTGGTCCAATATTCTGTCTACCACATCGATGTAGACTATTGTGTTAGTTTTGTTAATATTTTATGTTTTCATATTCACAGTAGTCTTTTAAAGAAGTTAATAAAGTGATACTTGGGAATATGGCATAAAAATTTGATGCCAATATTTTCATTTGTGTTTAATGTTTTGGTCCCAAGCTGGTCATAAAATATTATGCTACAATGTACAACGTTTTCTCCATAATTTGTACAGAAGAAGGAAGAAGAGAATTGAGCCCTGACCAGATCCACAAGAAAGCACAGATCACTACAACCACTGTGACTGATTGATGTGGTTCTTGGAACCCCAAATGTATATATTTGTGGCAAGTTATTAGTAATACACAAAATCTATAATAAATATTTTTTACAGTTTAAAAATATTTTAATATCAGTTCAAGGATGGTCTATCAAAATAAGAAAATAACGTTTAATAAGAAATTAAATTTTTCTAAAAGAATAAATTACAAAGATAATTCTCAGAATGATGACTAAAATGATGGTTTATCATATTCAATTTCAAAAGAATCAAGTAGACATAAAGCAAGGTATTACATGATGGAAGTCAGTATCACAAATTTTATAAAACATCATATATCACATACTATTAGTAGTCCTATTTAGAATTTTATTGGTTATAGTTTTACATTGATTTAATTTGTAAATGGATTTGGTCTTTATGGTAGTAAAATTCTAAAAGCGTAAGGAATTTATCACTAGTTATAAATATACTTATGCAACATTGAATATTTGTCTTTAAAAGTTCTTGGGAATATGCTTTGACATTCTTCAAATCTCTGATTTGGATCTACCCTTATGTGTTTTCCTTCTTTTTTTTTTTAAATGATATGAAGTCTTGCTCTGTCACCCAGGCTAGAGTGCAATGGCACGATCTTGGCTCACTGCAACCTCCGCCTCCCGGGTCCAAGTGATTCTCCTGCCTCAGCCTCCCGAGTAGCTGGGATTACAGGCATGCACCACCATGCCCGGCTGATTTTGTATTTTTGGTGGAGATGGGGTTTCTCCATGTTGGTCAGTCTGGTCTCAAACTCCTGCCTGCCTCGGCCTCCCAAAGTGCTGGGATTACAGGCGTGAGCTGTGAGCCAATGCACTTGGCCTTTTTTTTTTTTTTTTTTTTTGACAGAGTCTTCCTCTGTCGCTCGGGCTGGAGTGCAGTGGCAAGATCTCTGTCACCGCAAATTCCGCCTGCCAGATTTAAGTGATTCTCCTCCCTCAGCCTCCCGAGTAGCTGGGATTATAGGTGTGTGCCACCACACCTGGCTAATTTTTATGTTTTCAGTAAAGATAGGGCTTCCCCATGTTGTCCAGGCTGGGTACACCTGACCTTAAGCGATCCACCCACCTTGTCCTCCCAAAGTGCTGGGATAACAGGCGTGAGCCACCCCACCTCGCCCCCTTATATGTCTCCTTATCCACAGAATTGATTCTGAAATACTGCCATTAAAATGCTAAAAGTTATTTTTACATACATTATACGTAGGAACTGTTGCACTCATTTTAATTTTCATGACTATTTCACCTGTTTATTCTCCTTTATCTGTCTAATCTATTACCCTATTTCTTTTTATTAGATGAGTTTATGTAATTGAAACTCACCAAAGTTAAATATAATTATAGCCCACAGTGCCTAATATAGTGCAAACTGCACTTATCTCTTCTAAGAAACAGAAGATAAATAAAATTTTCAGTTATATTTATTTCCTGGGCAATAATTCTCTTCCCGTGTATTTGTGTCTTAAAAGAACATACTCATTAACAGTTTTTGCAAACAATATACATATACATATATTTTTGTACATATATACATATATACAAATATATATACATATAGTTTTAAAAATACATATACACACACATATGTGTGTGTGTGTGTGTGTGTGTGTGTGTATATTTGTTATGCTACCACCACACAATGAATCCTGCAAACAGTGGCTACCATACCATTAAGTCATACTGACAAAATAGTAATCCTTTTACAAACAAGTCAATCACCAGGAGAGGTAGTTATTGCTGGATATTGGAGAACAGGTTTAAAAGTGTTAACAGCTGTGTCAACATTGCTGCTTAGGTTAGGAACTAAAACATGACTGGATTTTTAGCATATGCCATATTGCAGGTAGTTTGGAATCTCTTCAAAATAGTGAGTGACTGATTTATTGATTTCTGATATTCTACATTGTCCCTGACACACAATTCACAAGGAAATCCAAAATGTATCTATTTATTAGCAGTAGAGAGCAACCAGAGATCATTTAGTCTTATGTGTAACACTGTTATTAAATTGTTCAGCCCTTATTCCTGCTCTTGGTAACATAAGCCTAAGTATTTGCAAGTGTGCATCCTACTTTTCTTGTACAGCAAATATATCAAATGTTCCCATTGCTGGGCTTTTGCCAACTCATAGAGTCTCTCATCCAAAAGTATTTTGAAAAATTAGATCAGGTCTCTGTGGAGTACCTTCCTGAATGTTGAGTTTCTTACCTTTCAGACTAGCTATCCATCATAAAACATTTTTATTACCTTGCAAAATTTTCTTTTTTAAATCTCATTTGCTATTTCCTACTGGCTGTTACACGCTGAAAGAAATTTAGTACCCAGGCATATTTCCCAGAAACTGGGCAGAAGCTACGTTCATCAGTTTCAAGTTGTGTCCTAGCTTTTAAGTGGAAAATATTACAATCCATTACATTATTTTACTCTGGAATTTGGGTTGTTAACCTAAAGCACATTAATATCTTTTTGGAGTCCTTATAGATTTAGTTTTCCTGTGGTGTTTCAGTTGTTTGTTGTTGAGACCGAGAGGGAAAAATCTTTGGCTTATGTAATCGTTCGCCTTTCTTATTTTTCAGATTCATAAAATCAAGGGGTTGAAAATGACATTGTCTAAAGCTCCTTCCATTTCTAACATTCAAAGTTTCCATAATTTGCTAGATCTCCATATTGCTATCTCTATCCGTGTTCTACAGTGATTTAATGTTTCTCAGTTACGAATGGAGCTATTTAGTGTTTTTCTTAACATGTCATCAATTTGTTTACTGGATATTGAATTTGTCAAAAGTTATTTTTTCATCTTCGTAAACACAAGCAATTGTCCCAATATCTGACATACATATTTAATAATAGTTATGAAATGAATTAATGTGGAAATTTGGCATCTATTTACTGTGGGGAGGCAAAGTTTTAGGAAGGTCAAGTCCTCAGTTACCCATGCTGATCTCTGTTTTCTTATTTTCCCAACCTAGGAACCAAGGGCTAGCCTGATGACAGTAGGTTACACTGAAGAAGTCAGGAAGATGGACTTTTCAAACTGACACCAGGAAAAGATTAAGAGCAAACTTCCATCTCATTTCCTACTCACAGAGAAACGAGTTATTAAGAATAAATTTACTCCCATCCCCACATAACTCATCACTCTTAGTTGTATTTCTACCTGTCTTTTCTTCACGTATTCAATACTAGAGGTGCAAATGACTGCCACCTTTCCTGCCACTTTGCTCTCCCAGGCTAGTTTATCTACCTTCTCTCTGAATCCTTTCACCTGATACCTGATTCATTTATGCCTCTGACCCCTATATCTTTGACTTTTTCCTCTATACTACTGTTCCTCCTACCTATAAGGCATATTTAAATTTTGCCAAAAGAAAATCTGACTAGCCATATGTAGAAAGCTGAAACTGGATCCCTTCCTTACACCTTACATCTTACATAAAATTAATTGAAGATGGATTAAAGACTTAAATCTTAGACCTAAAACCATAAAAACCTAAGCAATACCATTCAGGATATAGGCATGGGCAAGGACTTCATGACTGAAACACCAAAAGCAATGGCAACAAAAGCCAAAATAGACAAATGGGATCTAATTAAACTAAGGAGCTTCTGGGCGGCAACAGAAACTACTGTCAGAGTGTACAGGCCACCTACAGAATGGGAGAAAATGTTTGCAATCTACCCATCTGAGATAGGGCTAATATCCAGAATCTACAAAGAACTCAAACAAATTTGCAAGAAAATAACAAACCCATCAAAAAGTGGGCAAAGGATATGAACAGACATTTCTCAAAAGAAGACATCCATGCAGCCAACAAACACATGAAAAAATGCTCATCATCACTGGTCATCAGAGAAATACAAATCAAAACCACAATGAGATACCATCTCACACCAGTTAGAATGGCAACTATTAAAAAGTCAGGAAACAACAGATGCTGGAGAGAATGTGGAGAAATAGGAACACTTTTATACTGTTGGTGGGAGTGAAAATTAGTTCAACCATTGTGGAAGACAGTGTGGTGATTCCTCAAGGATCTAGAACTAGAATTACCATTTGACCCAGCCATCCCACTAGTGGGTATATACTCAAAGGATTATAAATCATGTTGCTATAAAGACACATGTACACGTATGTTTATTGCAGCACTATTCACAACAGCAAAGACTTGGAACCAATCCAAATGTCCATCAGTGACAGACTGGATTAAGAAAATGTGGCACATATACACCATGGAATACTGTGCAGCCATAAAAAAGCGTGAGTTCATGTCCTTTGCAGGGACATGGATGAAGCTGGAAACCATCATTCTCAGCAAACTATCACAAGGACAGAAAACCAAACACCGCATGTTCTCACTCATAGGTGGGAATTGAACAATGAGATCACTTGGACATAGGGCAGGGAACATCACATACCGGGGCCTGGCAGAGGGTAGGGGGCTGGGGGAGGGATAGCATTAGGAGATATACCTAATGTAAATGATGAGTTGATGGATGCAGCAAACCAACATGGCACGTGTATACCTATGTATCAAACCTGCATGTTGTGCACCTGTACCCTAGAACTTAAAGTATAATAAAAAAATTAATTAATTTAAAAATAACTTAAACTAAACAAATAAAGTAAAACAAAAGTAAAGGAAACTTTGCAGGTTTTGCTGGTAAACAGCCTACTGCCTTTTATTTTATGGTCAATCATAAAATAAAATATCTATGGCTTTTTCTCCACTTTCTAAGTCAACTCCTTTCATGCTAAATCCAACATAATATTAATCCCCTGCATACTGTAAAATATTTTCTCTTAAAGTAATATGACCTCTTATCTTCTTATCTTCCAAATCAAATGATTTTTAGTCCATTTAATTAATGTCTCTGAGTAGTTCATTGAATTCCCTGTTTCTTGAACTTGCAACTTCTTTCCTACTTGAGTGTTAGTCTATCATAAGTTTACTTTTCTTTTCTAAATATGCAACGACTTTGTTCTAACATTGTATGAGATGGTGTAGATAGGTAAATTGTCATAATATTTTAAAGTAGCTGTTAATTAGTGTGCGGGTTACTACTACTGTTTTTTTCTTTCTTTCTCTTAAATTTCAATATTTATGGGGTTCTTGGATCAATTTTTCTTTTTCAACCACACAAATTTTCTTTGGGGGATTTCAAAGATAGTAATGTTTTTAACTACCAGCTATTTTATCTCCAATTCTTTTTCTTCTTCTTAAGGAGCTTTCACTTTTAATCTCTACAATAGTCTGAATGTCTGTATCCCTATAAAATTCATCTGTTGAAACCTAATCACCAATAAGGTAGTATTAGGACTGGGGCTTTTTGGAGGTGGTTAGGTCATGAGGGAGGAGGCCTCATGAATATGATTTAATGCCCTTATTAAAGACATCCCAGAGAGCTGGCTTACCCCTTCCACTATGTGAAGTCATAGCAACTGAGAAGACAGGATCTATGAGCCAGGGAGCAGGCCCTTACCAGGCACTGAATCTGCTGGCCCCTTGATGGTAGACATCCCAGCCTCCGGAACGAAAATAAATTTCTGTTATTTATAAGATATCCAATTTCTGGTATTTTGTTATAGCAGCCCAAACAGAATAAGAAAATCTCCTTTCCATCATTTCTATGTGTCAGACTCAGAAACTTACTATGAATGTCCTGGTCTAATGTCCTAATTTCTGAACTACTCACTATTTCTCTTGTACTTTTTGCTCACATCCAATTCAAATAATCCTCTAAACTAAACGTTTAGACCATTCTAATTAAAATTCCTTAATGTGCCACAATATGTTGGATTAACATTTATTTGGTAACCATTCTGTGGTAAGTACCATAGTTTTTGTTTTCCAGACATGCCTGCATTTTGAATATACAATTATACATCCGCAGTTTGTAGAGAGATCACTGTTGTTGACTTAGAAGAGAAAATTGATTGGCGGATTAGAGTGAATTGAGATATTATTCTAATGCCTGGGCTAGATGTCATGAGGGCTACAGCAGTATGACTGAGGATCTGTGGTTATTTCACTAGAGAATCAGCAGGACACGGTAATTTCTAGAATGAGATATTAGTTAATGGTTTCAGGAATTGGATGGATGATGTTAATATTAATCAGGGTAAAGAAACAGGGACAGATATAATACTGGAAGGTAGGACATAATAGTGAATGCTGTTTTAACCTCTTGAGTTTGAGTTGCCTCTTAGACATCCAAGTGGGCAGTTACAGGAGGCAATCGGATATGGAGTTTTAGCTTTAGCAGATGCAACTGGGCTGATGGTTTTGATTTGAAAGTTAATGGTAGATCATAGAAATATGATTAATCATCAATTATGTACCCCTTCCAGGGTATCAAAGTCAATGTTGACTCTTAAATCCTTGTATTTTAACTCAAGATATTTCCTGAGAATATCTTATTTTAGTTAAATCTTGTTTCAACAAAATCAAAATAGATTATTAAATGTAGATTATAAAAAAAATATAAGAACCATTGCAAGAAACTCACATACCAAGGTAGTGACAAACAGAATATAACGTCAAGTTTTGAAGAATTTTAATTGTTTCTTATCTTTCCACACTTTGGGGCCCAGGGAGAACTGGAACTAGATCACAATATTCACTGGATTCATTCTGCTGGAAAGACGCTGTCTGGGATTATCTTAGTTAGCTTCATATGAGGAGGTTCTATTTGGGAAACAAGCAGTTATTATAAAACTGCACTAATATAAATACTTGAAATGAACACTACAGCATGTTTCTCTAGGAGCATGCCATGAAGTCAGGCACAATGGCAAGCATATTGCAGTTACTGCCTCAGATTTACAATGTTTATATGCCGCTCCTTCTGAAATTCATGCCTCAATGTGCTGCTTATCAGCTTGAAGCAGGAAGCTGGTGAATATAGAGAACTGTTACTGTTTTTTTTGGTCCAAGTTTCAAGTTGGGCAGGAAGAGCTGGAATTAGAAGATAAATGTTTCAGTAGCAAAGCTCTTCCTCAAGATAAAGCCACCAGGAGCTTCCAGCTCAGGAAGCGTTCTGCCATTGTGTTTATGTAAAGCAGGATCTAAAGATTCATCTACACTTCAGGGGAAAACTCAGAAGACAATCTTGACCATGTGATGACTGGAACAGCAGTCATGAGGAAAAATATGACCAAAACCTGGGCAGGTAATGTGGAGAAGATATGGTTATTGACTTTATTGGGGTCTGAATTGTAATGGTAGACCGCATGTTTTAAGTATGTGTTTACATAAAAGAGAAAAACATTTGTTTTTCCTTTGCATTCTACCTTCACTTTCTTATTTCCTCAGAACACCTCTGATGATGTTCTTGAGTGTTAGAATGGAAACAAGGCAGGAAAACAGGAGACAGCAGAAGAACGTGTGCACCTCAGCACCCTGGAAGGCTGGTGATTCTGAGGCAGGCAGTCATGAGACACCAGGGGTGCCAACATTTGGAGGCCACAGGTTTTGACTAAGAGCAGTTTTGCACTCCCTTTAACTGTTGATAATATGAGCTAACTAAATACTTAGTATATTTCAGATATTGTGTTCATAATAAGGGCTTTACGAACATCGTCTAATTTATTTCTTACTCCCCATGAAGTAGGCAGTAGTGTGTCTATTTAACAAACAAGGAATCAATTTATGAGATTTTCAGGGCAACCCGCATAAGATCACACTCCAGGGAAAGGGTCTGGGACACGAATCTCAGCTTTCTATTTGACTCCCAAGCCTCTGCTCCTGCGTTCGTCATTACATTGCTTACTAAAAGCACCATGCCTTGTCAGTCACTGCAAACAGAATGCTTAAGCTAAAAACAAACACATCTAAACGGCAACCGAGGAAGAAAGAAGTCATCTGAGATTCAGAAGGGAATATCCAGGATAAAGAAAAGGAATATGAGGAAATTCAGTAAAGGGACATAAAGGAAATAAACACATTTGCGAAGTTTAAAAATTCTCTCATCAAGCAAGCCCGGCTTGGGTGTTTCAATCGATCACATTTCCCAGTACATAGAAAATCAGAATCCTAATTTATTTCATCGGCCTCTGTGGCATTACTGTTATCACACACACACAAACAAAGGGCGGATAGAGTAGACCTGGTTCTTCTTTTTTAATGAAGGCTGCGGGCGAGTAGGGAATATTTCTCTCTGGAAATCTAATGCCTTTTCTCTCTTTTTTTTTTTAGTCCCTGAATCTCATCCACCTCCACATACACACCAGCGATTAAATATTATACACCGTTCTTACTACCAAATAGGCAAAACTCTCAGAAGCTAATACTGTTTCTTTTTTTTTTTTTTTTTTTTTGGGACGGAGTCTCGCTCTGTC
>NW_012101388.1:2192030-2223001 GCF_000951045.1 Mandrillus leucophaeus | reverse complement strand
AGCTCACTGCAAGCTCCGCCTCCCAGGTTTACGCCATTCTCCTGCCTCAGCCTCCCGAGTAGCTGGGACTACAGGCGCCGCCACCTCGCCCGGCTAGTTTTTTGTATTTTTTAGTAGAGACGGGGTTTCACCGTGTTAGCCAGGATGATTTTCGATCTCCTGACCTCGTGATCCGCCCGTCTCGGCCTCCCAAAGTGCTGGGATTACAGGCTTGAGCCACCGCGCCCGGCCAATACTGTTTCTTTCTAGTCCATGTGGAGCTTTAAAGAGAATCACTATGCCCCGGTGGACACTTGAATGTTGCCTCGACCAAGTAACCTTCTCCCACAGAACTATAAATGGAGACTCTGGGGTGCCTCTTCTTAAAGTTTCTGCTTTGAATCACTGCCATGTTCAACTGAGCAAGTGAAAAAGTGAAAATTCTGACAGTGAAATTGAGATGTGAAGATTCCTGGAAGCTACCAGGAGTACAGTGTGTTTCAGCCAACCAGGAATGGGATCTGTTGGAGCACCCTTCCTAAAGGGAGCAGCTCCCAACATCAGCCACTCTGAAATTTAGAATATCAATTACTGGAAACATCACCTGAAGTACGTGTCCAAGATGGTATGAAAGGGGCTTTTCAACTTAGGATTTCATAAAGTTAATAAAAAGAATTATTTTAAGCAAAAAATGACCGTTAACTATTCAGTAAATTGTGTGTTAATAATTGAGTTATATTAAGCATGACTTTAACTTGATATAAATAATATGTGAGTATTTTCATAACTTAGCAAAGGATAACTTCTTATTGTTCTTATTGTCTTTCTTTTGGTTAAAAGTTAATTTTCAGACACACTATCTATAATGCTTTTAAATAAAGTGTTTGTGTATATGTGTGTGTGTAAAATATGCATATATGTGCATATTTAAAAACCATTTAGAGTATAAAAACAATAACAATAAAAATTAGAAAAGCATTGAATATAAAAATGATGATTATCTCAATACAATCAGATAAATGTATTAAAAAAAACCATCAGAACTTCCATAGAGCAGTATATTAGTCAGCATTCTCTAGAGGGACAGAGCTAACAGGATATATAAATATAACTAATAGGAGATATATATATGTGAGTTTAATAAGTATTAACTCACACAATCACAAGGTCCCACAATAGGTCGTCTGCAAGCTGAGGAGCCAGAAAAGCCAGTTAGCGTACCAAAACTGAAGAACTTGCTTTCTGATATTCGAGGGCAGGAAGGGTCCAAGGCAGGAGAAAGATGTAGGCTGGGAAGCTAGGCCAATCTACTCTTCACATTTTTCTGGCTGCTTTATATTCTAGCTGCACTGGCAGCTGATTAGATGGTGCCCACCCGGATTAAGGGTGGGTCTGCCTTTCCCAGCACACTGACTCAAATGTTAATCTCCTTTGGCAACACCCTCATAGAGGCACCCAGGATCAATACTTTGCATCCTTCAATCCAATCAAGTTGACACTCAGCAGTAACTGTCACAGGCAGAGAAGTTGTAGCAAGCATTTTACAGAATATTTCATTGAAAGTAACATTTTTATTATTTGTATGGATCTGTGCAGAAACAAAATGAGTGGTGCTATTAAAGAATATGTATGTGCGTGCATATATGTGTGTGTATGTGTATATATGTGTGTATATGTACACATATGTGTATATAGGTGTAAATGTGTGGATATGTATACCCTTAATGTTATTAACAGTGTTATTAAAGGTATGTATATATGTACATCTGTGTGTGCATATATGTGTGTATATGTGTGTGTATATATATAAAATATGCATATACACATACATATATACATACACACAAATGCACACATATATGCACAACACATATATATACACACACATACACACACATATTCTTTAATAATACCATTTATTTTGCTTCTGCATAGATCCATACAAATAATAAAAATGTTGCTTTCAGTTGAAATATTCAGGAATATGCTTGCTACAGCTTCTCTGCCCTATGGAAGTATTTGTGGGTGTTTTACAAATTTAGTTGATTTTACTGAGATAAGCATCATTTTTATATTCAATATTTTTCTAACTTTTATTTTTTTTTTTTTACTGTATGTAAGCCCTTTAATTAATGGTTAACTCTTGATTTATAATATCAAATATTAGCTCCAGCCAGTGCAGTTAGAGACTTGTTACCTTGTCAAAGGTGTACTGCTTAATCTGGAAAGACGTACTTGAAAAAAAAAAAGCAGAAAATGGATGCTTTCAAAATCATCACTTTCAGGTAGTATGCTCATGGGAAATTCTTATATATTTTTAACTCCTCCAGGAAAGGCAAGCTGTACATGAGAGTTACTACTGAGACATCTTGCCTTGTTCTCCTTGAAAATTATAGTTAATATTAGAAACATAGAACTAAAAAAAACTGACCTATCTTTATGGAAGAAGACTCCTTTTCTTTATGTATTGTCTTGATTGAGAATAGTTTAGGCAGACAAGTCAAGAATCGTCAATTGTTTCCTTGAAGATTGTACATCTTGCTGGAAGGAGTTTCATGGGTACAGCCTTATGAGCTCCGGTTACAGCCTTAGCCACTGATGCCTTCAGCGATTACATGATCTTTTGTATCTGGGTCATTGCATCCAGACAACAGCTGGAGTTCATGGTGGGTTTTTTGGCACCAAAAAACCTATTAAAGGGAGAAAGAACAATAAAAAAAAATGCTTTATGAATCTTACCAGAAAGTAATTTTATTTTCACAAAATCAGGATGACCACACTACCTCCTCAACCATCCCAGTTTGTCCAGGATGGTCCTCACTAATGCCCACAGTGCTGGCAAAGTTATTAGTATCATCTGCTCTCTCAACATTTTGGGGGGAGGATTTGGATAATATATTGTAGAGTTACCTAATCAAGTGGGAAACAAGGAATGATTCCATTAATGGGAAAGAGCTAGAGCAGTCATTTTCTTTAACTGTTCACTTAATAAATGGACTAAATTACCTGCAGAATGTTGTTTCTTTTCCAAGTTAATTCTAATAAAAATACATTATAAGATGAACAGATATTATTTCTCTCCCCATTTTACTTTCTGATCATGTGCCAGAAATGGAAATAATCTGATATTTAAAAAGAGAGTGTTTAAGATAAATCCTGTTTCGTGCTTCAATTCCAGTCTTGTCTCAATTGCTCTGGGAACAAATGTTGTCTTTATTTGAGATGCAGCAACGTTTCAGTCTTCAACCAAGCAAAGTATTTCAGTTGTAAAGGATTTAAGAATAGAAATAGAAAATGATTCAGAGTAGCACTAGAAAAGGAAGCAGAATATAACAACCTCACTCCTTTCCCCTGGTGGTTTTATTTCTAGGAGGAAGTTGCTGGAAAATTCCAAATCCTGGGGCTCCAAAACATCTTTAAGGTGAAAACTCCTGGGACTTGGCTTTACAGCCTGCAGGATTATATCCTTTAAACATATTTTATTCCAACTACTTGTTGAGCTGCTGTGAGATTCTATATAACTTTAGGGGGTTGGGGAGAAAGAAAGTAGGTCTACAATCTGAGGCCTAATAGGAGTGTTTTTGTCTTTATCTCTTTAGTTTCCTGTTGTTAGAAATCACAGGGAGGCTTTCTGCTACATAAGAATGGGTGTAAAATTCTCTATAAACACTGATGATCATAAGAGTTTTCAAGAAAAAAAAATGTGGGACGAATTAGAATAGCAGACAAGTTGTGTCTGATTTTATGTGTCATAGAATGTCCTTCCTTTGTCAGTTGAGTCTCTGGTCACTTTAAATTAGAACTAAAGCATATTGCTATAGTCAAACTCTGCAGTTGAAATATCTCTTGGTGACACTATACTTTACAAATTGAATTCATAATAAGACTTAATATTTTCATAGATGGTAAAATTCTCTTTTGCTAAAACATGTCTCATAATTCCTTTTTCTTGCCAATAATGATATTAGCCAGAAAGAAAATCTAAAACTTTCATCATTCCTGACAAGAAGAAAGATATGGTTTGTCTCTGTGTCCCCACCTGAATCCCACCTCGAATTGCAATAATCCCTATGTATTCAAGGGCAGGACCAGGTGGAGATAATTGAATTGTGGGGGCAGTTTCTGCCATGCTGTTCTCTTGATAGTGTTTCCTCACAAGATTTGATGGTTTTATAAGGAGCTTCCCCCTTCACTCAGCACTCATACTCTCTCCTGCCACCCTGTGAAGAGGTGGCTTCTGCCATGATGGTAACTTTCCTGAGGCCTCCCCAGCCCTGCAGAGCCATGAGTCAATTAAGCCTCTTTTTTTTTTTGTAAATTGCCCAGTCTTGGGTATTTCCTCGTAGCAGCATGAGAATGGACTAATACAGTAAATTGGCACCAGGTAATGGGTTGCTGCTGTAAAGATACCCAAAAGTGTGGAAGCGACTTTGGAACTGAGTAACAGGCAGAGATCGGAACAGTTTGGAGAGCTCAGAAGAAGACAGGAAGATGTGGGAAAGTTTGAAACTTCCTAGAGGCTTTTTGAATGGGTTTTGCCAAAATGCTGATAGTGATATGGACAATGAAGTCCAGGCTGAGGTGGTCTCAGATTGAGATGAGAAACTTGTTAGGAACTGGAATAAAGGCAACCATTGCTATGCTTCAGGAAAGAGACTGACGTCACTATCCTAGAGATCTATGGAACTTTGAATTTCAGAGAAATGATTTAGGGTGTCTTGTAGAATAAATTTCTAAGCAGTAAATCATTCAAGAGTTAACTTGGGTGCTCTAAAAAGCATTCAGTTTTATGTTTTCAAAAATATATGGTTTTCATGAAAGCCAAGCTTTCTGCTTTACGTAACATTATTTCCCATTGTTAATGTCTATACTGTGGTTTAAGAATAATGTAGGCGTTAAAAACTAGATGATAATCCATATTTTCATCTTCAAATACATTGTACACTCTTTTACATAGATTTTGAGAATGAGTCCCTTGTCTTTGAGACAACCAAAATAACATCAGTATTATGTTCTTTAAATGATATGCACTAATGGGGAAATAAAGAGCATAAAAGTTTGAAAGATTTGCAGCCTGACAATTGTGATAGAAAAGAAAAACCCATTTTCTGAGGAGAAATTCAAGCTAGCTACTGAAATTTGCATAAGTAATGAGGCCAAATGTTAATCACCAAGACAATGGGGAAAGTGTCTCCAGGACATGGCAGAGATTTACACAGCAGCCCCTCCCATCGAAGACCCAGAAGCCTAGGAGGGAAAAATGCTTTCCTGGGCTGGGCCCAGGGCCTTGCTCATTTGTGCAGTCTCAGGACTTGGTGCTCTGCAACCCAGCTATGGCTAAAAGGGGCCAGCATACTGCTCAAGCCACTGCTTCAGAGGGTACAAGCCCCAATCCTTGCAGCTTACACATGGTGTTGGGCCTGTGGGTGCACATTAGTCAAGAATTGAGGTTTGAGAACCTCTGCCTAGATTTCAGAGGATATATGGCTATGCCTGGATGTCCAGGCAGAAGTTTGATGCAGAGGTGGAGACCTCATGGAGACCCTCTGCTAGGGCAATGCAAAAGGGAAATGTAGGGTCAGAACAGAACCCCCACATACAGCCCCACTGGGACACTGCCTAGTGGAGCTGTGAGAAGGGGGCCTCCATTCTGCAGATACCAGAATGGTGGATCCACAAACAGCTCACACTGTGAGTCTGGAAAAAACGCAGGCACAATGCCAGCCCATGAAAGCAGCCAGGAGTGGGGCTGTGCCCTGCAAAGCCACAGGGGTGGAGCTTCCCAAGGCCAAGGGAACCCATATTTTGCATCAGCATAACCTGGATGTGAGACATGGAGAGGAGATGATTTTGGAGCTTTAAGATTTGACTGCTCCACTGGATTTTGGACTTGCATGGGGCCTGTAGCCTCTTTGTTTTTGACCAATTTATCCCATTTTGAACAGGTGTACTTACCCAATGCCTGTACTCACATTGTATCTAGGAAGTAACTAACTTGCTTTTGATTTTATAAACTCATAGGTAGAAGGGACTTGCTTTGTCTCAGATGAGACTTTGGACTTGGACTTTTGGATTGGTGCTGGAAGGAGTTAAGACATTGGGAGACTTTGGGAATGATATGGTTTGGCTCTGTATCCCCACCCAAATCTCACCTTGAATTGTAATAAACCCCAGGTGTCAAGGGTGAGACCAGGTGCAGATAACTGAATCATGGGGGCAGTTTCTATCATGCTGTTTTCATGATAGTGAGTGAGTTCTCACAAGATCTGATGGTTCTATAAAGGAATTCCCCCTTTGCTCAGCATTCATTCTCTCTCCTGCGACCCTGTGAAGAGGTGCCTTCTGCCATGATTATAAGTTTCCTGAGGCCTCCCCAGCCACGCCGAATGAACTGTGAGACAATTAAACTTCTTTTCTTTCTAAATTTTTCAGTCTTGGGTATTTCTTCATAGCAGCATGAGAATGGACTAATACAAAGAAGCTATGGATTTTTTTTCTAAGATGAACTCTCCAGGCCAGCAAAAGCTGCCATTGAGGACCCTAGACACAGCTGCTAAAGTAGATTGTAAACTTCTTTCTTTACTCTTATTATTCCCAGCTACAAATTAAAGGGTCAGCTTTTTGCTTATATTATGGAAAGAATTCTAAATAGTGGATTTAAAGATATTTGTTTAAACGGTTTATTTTTTTCCAAATAGCAATTTCAGAAATGGTGATTAATGATTACATTGGCTGGTATGGGCAGAAGCTAGAATCAATTTTCTCCATTAGTGCATATCATTTAAAGAATATAACACTGATGTCATTTTGGTATCTCAAAGACTGGTAACTCAACAGAGTTTCCAGGATTTGTTGGCCTGGAAAGTTCATCTTAGAAAAAAAAAAAAATCCATAGCTTCTTTGTATTAGTCTATTCTCATGCTGCTATGAAGAAATACCCAAGACTGAAAAATTTAGAAAGAAAACCCTTGACACCTGGGGTTTATTACAATTCAAGGTGAGACTTTTACAAAGTCTATGTAAAAAAGCGTACAATGTATTTGAAGATGAAAATATGGATTATCATCTAGTCTTTAAGGCCTATATTATTCTTAAACCACAGGTATAGACATTGACAATGGGAAATAATGTTACGTAAACTAGAAAGCTTGGCTATCATGAATAAAGCTTAATGAACAAGTCACTATAATTTGCAATAATTGTTCTTAATCCTATTAACTATGCAGTTTTGTCAATTAAATAATATTTTCTCATTTTCCAGACTCTTCAGGTATATGAACAGCTCCTCTATGTCAATCTCTAGTTGCAAACAATTCCAATGAAAAGCCATCAAAGAGATATGTATAAAAATAATTAAAATAACTACCACAATAACATCACCAACCACCTTTTACTAATAGTCTGATTAGCACTAATCATCGTTCTATCACTTTGCATACATTATTATCACTAAAAAATTATTTAACATCTGTGTTACAGTTACTATTTTCCCATTTTACAGATAAAAATTAATATTATCCAAATTAGCAGAAATGAAATGTTATTTTACTAAGAAGATGAGTGTCTTTTGCAATAAGGATGTGTCCTCTCTATGCATTTTACCTCTTGAACCTCATATCAAGGTTGTGGTTAAGAAGAGAGTACTCTTTTCTTCAATGGGCAAATAATCCACGTATTATTAACCTAGTGATTTAGTAAGATTTAGAAATATTAACTTTCTGAAGTGCTTGCTTGATTCCCTGTTAACTTAGGTACAAACACTTATCCTAGCCTTCTGGCAAACATATACATGGATGAATGTCCTCATTCCCATTGTCATGGCTCAGCTCACTTGATCCATCAGCACTCTGTTTAGTTTACCTAAAAATGCATTGTAAATGTGCATGTAGACACACACACACACACACACAGAGAAAGAGAGAGAGAGAGAGAGAGACTGAAGGATAGAACGATGATAAGCCTAAGAGCATAGTGTGCTTACCGTACAAGAAAAACTAAAAAACGTGTGAAAAGTCCCTCCGGAAGATTGAGCACAGGTTAGTGTCCTGATCACTGCTTTGTTTATGCTCCTAAGCGTTAACTGCCAGGTTGTCCCTAACAATCATCTTTACCTAACGTTCCTACTGATTCTTTTCCAAAGAGGTTTTTCTTCCTTCTTTTCCTAGTGGAAATGTCAGAAAAGCTAGCCTCTGCTTATACTCACTTTTTGATCATTCCTGGAAGTTGAAAACCCGAGAAGCTGAGTACATATTACCAAAACTTTTCTCAGAATGACAGGCTCTGAAAGTCCTTGACATGTATATGTGACTTTAGAAAGCAGTGACATAAAATAAATGGATTATCAGCCATTTGTCCTGGCAATAAAGGAACTCCTTGTTGTCCCGTTTTTGGGTTACGACGTCAAAATCTTGCCTAAAACTGATTCTTGTTAAGAAAGGCTTTTTCTAGCTGGTGTGTGTGTGTGTGTGTGTGTGTGTGTGTGTGTAAAGACAACCCCTTCCTTTTATGCTCAGTATTCTAGGGCATCGTGGCTGGCTTCTGCGTGCTTACCTGCATGTTTCTATGTATTTTTTTTTCCTATTGGAAAGTAGAAGGACCTTCTTGGAACTCCGTTAGTGAGCAATGCTGAGTCACAGCTGCATGTATGTGGGTGTCTGTTATGTCAGGTTAGTTGAGAAGAACAAGTGAATAAAGCAGGCAAGCCAATCTTCTGGGAGGCTGACAAACTGACTTTCAAAGGAATGTGGCTTTAAGTTCCAATTTAAATTAAAGGACTAGGAGGCAGGGGCAATGCCAAGCTGTCTCCATACGACTGCAAAATCTGGACCTGGTACAGATGCCTTTTACTGAAAAGTGCCTTTAGTGTCCTCCTCAAGCCATACTTAACAACTAGTGACAGGACAATACGGTCTTGGCGACCAGCCAACCCCCCGGCACTAACACAAGGTTTGCCATAACATTGCTTTGCTGGGTAGGAAGCGTGAGGAGAACAGCTGACAGTAAGGGGTGATGCAGCTGTCCTGTCTGCTCCTGAAAAGGCTGAATGCTAGCAGGGAGGGCTGAAGAAATGCCCTAAAAAATAGACCAAAGCGTAACTGAGTGCTGGTGCTTGGTTGTGAGTGGCTAAACTGCAGAAAGAGCATGGAAACACTGGAGCAATACAAAAAAGTGAGGAACAAAGGGTTTTTTTGAGGAGAACATTCAGGACAATAGCATCTAAAATTCAACCACAACTAACCCTCACAACTAAAGGCATATCTGCTCTCTCTTAGTTGCCTTTGGTGTATTTGTAACAAGTGAATGCCTCTAACAGGTTTCCCACTTTTGAGGCTGCATTCTCCAGGGTGCCTGTGTGTTGTTTTAATTGAGTTTTTCGATCTGGGAAAAAGCAGATATTGTTTGAGTCCAGTGTTCTGGAGATAACAAAAGGGACTATATATAATTTATTAACGTGATCTAAACATGTGTGGTTATAAGGTATTATTCTGAGCAAATGGGCAGGTGTGGTCAAAGGCTCAAATTTTTATTTTTATTTTCTTAACAGAATGCAGTTCCTTGCTGGTTCACATGGTGCAGTGAAATCGAAGGGAGATATTGGGCTGGCAAGGTAAACTAGGTGAAATACTCCCAGCAGCAAAGAGTAATTTCATAGCCAGATTAATGTCATAGCCTCCAGACCTATCTGGGGGATTTGAGATGAATTTCAAGAAAGTTAGGCAAATTATTTGGTCAGTAATGCCTAGGGAGATGTCTGACTGATCTGTCCTAGTAAATTGCTATTTAACAAACAATATTAAGCACATGCTGTGTTTTTGGATCTTTGGTAGGCACTTGGGATACCATTTAACAACATTAATCAAAGTAGTGAGAAAATGTTAGCTCGTTGCCAGGTACCTCTCGTAGTGTTCTACATGTATTGGTTAAATCAAGCTCTGCAGCCGCATCAAAGTTTTGTAAGCAATTTTATTAATTTTAATTTAAAAATTATTGTATAAATTATTCTTTTGTATTTGTTATTATTTTGAAGAAACAGAGGGACAGCACACAGACTTCCCAGAGTTGCATTGCATTGAATGTATTTGCACTTAAGCTCTCTGTCTCCAGGGACTAGGTGGCAATTTTGGCACCACATGCTTTCTTGAGGGCCTTTCTATCCCTTGGATGTGTACTGTGAATCCCCTTTTTTGATAATTCATTGTTACTGATGTTTCTGCCTTAACTTTCACTATTCGATGTTTCACATAATACCTATCTTTATATCTATATCTATATATATGTTTTACATATATATTTATTTATGTGTGTGCCTGTGTGTGTGTGTGTTAGGGGGGGCATTCCTGCAGATGTGGTAGGTACAATGGACTTCCAAAGAAAAAGTCTACATAAAAAATGCCAGCGAACCAATACTATGGCTGTGGATTGAGATTTAAAATACCTCTTTGTTTTTTGATGATTGCAGAGTTGAGTTGTACCTTAAAACAACTTCATAACCCAGAAGCTCCTTATTCCAGGATCTTTTTTCAATTTTCTCCTACAAAACCCAATACCCCTCTCTAGAAATTTCCCTGCTCGGCCCTGGTTCTAACTGCATTTCTATGGCTAACACATGTTGGCAGCGTCAGTAAAGCTTAGTTGATTAACTATCACATGCACATTTATAGGTTAATCAACCTTACATATCTGAGAGCATCCCAAACAGTTTTGTGGCATCAATAACTCTTCTCCTGAACAGGTAGATGTGAGTAAAAAAGAAACAAACAAAAAAACCCTTTATTTATGTATTGTATTTAATGAAACATTTCCAAGCTCTATTTCTCAAATAGCAAACGCAGTCATGCCAGATTTTAACTACTGTCTTTCAATATAGAACTTACTTCTTATACTCAACCCATCCCCTTAGACCTGATATTTTAGTGCGTTGTGCAGGAAATTAGGAAATAAACAGCAGAGTACTATTGACGGAGCTTCTCATGTCTGTTGGAAGCAGTCCTGGACCAGGCCTCTCTTCCCTTACACATTCCAGACTCTGATATTCCATCGTAGGAACAGCCCTTTCCTTGCACTTGTCCAGGATTGATGAGTATATAAAAAGCTACTTCTTATTGCTTTGGTTTCATATATACATTTGTCAACTGACTACAAGCTCTGGGAGGGCCTGCATTGTGTATGTCTTTACTATTGATTTTTCTCAACATTCAACACAGTGTCTGAGTCTTTAATAGGCTCATTAAAATTTTGGTAAATGAATTATCCTTAGAATTTTCTGAATATCAATGGTTTTAATAAGCCAGAAGGTATTAACTCTCCTGTTTTTGATTGGTGGAGAGTGCATTCTTTCACTGATTGTTTTCAAAGTCCTAGAGCACTTATTTCAAGACTTGTTCTTCCGATCTGAGGGCAATCTCAGAATTTATAAAGTTCAGCCAGTCATGGTGGCTCATGCCCGTAATCCTAGAATTTGGGAAGGCCAAAGCAGAGGGATCACTTGAGCGCAGGGGTTCGAGATCAGCCTGGGAAACATAGTGAGACTCTGTCTCTACAAAAAAATTTTTAAAAATTAGCCAGGCATGGTGGCACATGCCTGAGGTCCCAGCTACTTGGGAGGCTGAGGTGGGAGGATCGCTTGAGACCAGGAAGTAGAGGCAGCAGTAAGCCAAGATCACACCATTGCACTCTAGCCTGGACAACACAGCAAGACCCTGTCCAAAATAAGTAAATAAGTAAATAAACAAATAAACAAACAGAAAATATGAAGCAATTTTCCAAGAAGCATTGTCTTCATCAATTAGGCTTTATTTCTGAACTAAATATGGCTCTGTACCCAGCATTGACTCCTTAATTTCTGATCTGGTAGTTCCTGCTCCTTCTTGGTACAGTAGCTTTAGTGTCTGACTCTAACATGCCTGAAACCCTGTTTTTCTACAATTTAGATACCATAGAGCCTTATCCAAGATAACGTTTTCTGTTGAGAAACTTTTGTTTTTTTTCTTTCTTCATTTTCTGTGACACAAGCACAAGAGTTAGCTCCCTTGAAGTGAGATCAGCAGATATGTAGGTAAATAGTATGCAGTAGGAATTTGCATTCCTACTATCCAGGGATGTTAATATGACATATTGCTTAATTAGGAGAGTAAGACTTTAGCAGTAAAAGCTCATCTCTACAATTACTTCTTTGAATCAAATTTCCTTACATACAGATCAAGGACTTTTATCTAACATGCCACTCTTGAAACATTAAAATGTGTTCATTTCATCTTTTATTATTAGTGTTTTATATTAGCATCCCTATGTACATACAGTTGCCTCCTAATGAGAGGAATTTTTAATGTGACATAACTTAAATATAAACCACACGTATGTGGCCCTTTTCTTATTGCCCCCTATATTTTGAGAAGGAAATAAAAGACGTTTTCTCTATATCAGGTCTTATTCCCCACACTCGACTTTCCACCTTCCTCTCTCCACTCCTATTTTCTCCCTGCTTTGTGACAGAAAACCCTATGGATAGAAGAGATTTTCTAGGAAAAAAATGTGTTTTAATATTGCAAGGGATGATGAAAGGGTGAATGAAAGTGTGCCACAGCATGTCAATAGGGTAAGGGTTTTAGAAAGTTTTCTATCTTTAAAAGATTAATTTTCTTCTCATTCCTTCTTCTTCCTAGAAATATAAGAATTCAGGAATTACTGAGCTATTAATCTCCAATAATTCACAGTTCTCTGAGGAAAACTGAGGTAGAGCTATAAAATCTGGTTTCAACGTCTTGCCTAAAATCAGGATACTTCATTCTTAAAAGTCAAAGAGAACAAGTATGCATTTAGCAATCTTTTTAATAAAAATTAAGTATGATATTTTAATAAAAGAAGATATAAGTTGTATGTATGGCCAAATACATTGAAAAATACAGTCAGTCAACTTGACAAATTTATGAAATTCTCTCTTCTTGAGGAAAGATATAGGAGAGGTATTGTTAGTTGTTAAACTTTTCAGGAGTTAGGGGAATAAATTGAAAAAGTTAATGAAACAGCTTCAATTTCTAGAAATATGATCAACTAAATATCCTGAAAAAAGTCCTAGTATATATATATATATGACTAGGATTTTTTTCCTATAATTAAGATTATTTTTTCATATATGAATATGAAAGAAAACCCAGCAGAATTAGCAAGAAATAAGAAAAAATATCAAAGGACAAATATTATTGGCCAAATCCTAGAGAAATAAACAAGCACTAAAACGATGACTCTCTGGGGTCATCTATAGACTTGCAGTTTCCTAGAACTTTCACTTTAATAGGCTGCTGAATGGGACAGTTGACAAGGCTTATGACCCACTATATGTGGGAAACTGTGTCAGAGGCACCACATAAAGTGGGCTCCTCCCTAAAAGCAAAACACACAGTGTATGTGCTGGAAAATAAATCCACACTCCAAAGGGAGATATTGAGAAAATTTGCGTTTCCATTTTAACTCAGAATGGAGGGAAAAGTATCTGCAATATGATAACTTAAACATAAGCAGCTATAACCTTCATGCAGGCAGGCGACCCATTCCCACTCCACCTGTGGAGCTACAGAAATCCCAGAGCAAGAATCAAATGGGAAGAGGTCATAACATGGCAATGACAATGGCACTTGGGTAGAACGAATACAGATACCTCTGGTAGAGCAACCTTAAATGTTATTCAAGCAAGGACAAAGAATTCCTACAGATGACTTTTTAAGAGACATGAGCTAAGAACAACAACAGATCACAAAGCACATGAGCAAACAAACTGCTTACCCTGTCAATGGAATCAATAAAAAGCAGCATCACACATGCAAAAAAACACACAATTTGCAATTAATGGATAAAAAAAGAAATGAGTATGTTGAAATATTTAAGGAATAAATTTTTGATAGATTAACAAAAATAAGTATCTCTGTGACTGCTGATGCCATGGACTTAATGTTTTTATCTCCCCTCTGCCCCCACTTCCCACCAAATCCATGTGTTGGAGCTCTAACATATTTGGAAATTAGGTATTTGGGAAGTAATTCGGGTTAGATGAGATAGTGAGGGGAGGGCCCTGGTCTTATGAAATTAGTATGTTTGTAAAAGAAATATCAGAAAGCTTGTTCTGTCTTCTCCACTATGTGAAGACACAGCAAGACGGCAGCCATCTGCAAGACAGGAATAGAGCCCTCACCAGGATCCAACCATGCCCACACCCTGATCCCCAACTTCCGGCTTCCAGAACTGTAAGAAATGTGTTTCTTCGAACGAAGCCACAGAGTTTGTGGTAATTTGTTGAAGCAGACCAGGCATACTAATACAACTGTAAAGATCATCTCTGGTTTATTTTTCTCAAATTCCTAGACAGCTAATTTTACTTTCTTTCATATGTTTTGATCCGTATTTGCTTTATGTAAAAATCTCAGGCCAATTCTCCATATTTTGAGAATTACAGGCTTCATCATCTTCTGACCACTGCAGAGCTCTTAAGGGAAACATCTTTGTTAAGAACATGATTACCTCTCACTCCCACCATGCAGCCAAATCTTTAGGACAAATTCTCCATCTCTAGTTTCTAACAACTTGTGTAATTTCAACACCAAACGGTTTCCTTTCCTTACTTAAGAGTTCAACAATATACATTAAGTAATCATTCATTCATTCATTCATCATACATTTATTTAATAAATATTTAGATAGTCTACTCTATATACTGCACATTTAGAGTGTATCAATTAACCATGACGACCACCGCCAGGACAACAATAAATAAAGATGCTTCTCCTTGTGATTATACTATAGTGATACATTATAGTCCAGGGAGACATGGACTAAGGAATAATCTTAGCAAACAAGTGAATTATCAACCATGCTGGAAGGTGATAAGTGTTATACAAAATTTAGCTGGGAATGTTGTCATTTTAGTAATTTGTGCTCGCCATGATAGATCTAATTAAAAAGATAGCATTTGAGCAGCGACCGAATAGAGGCAGCTGAATCTGCATGCCCATATTTTGGGGAACAGTGTGTCCATCAAAGCACAGCCCTTGAAAAGCTCTTCAGAATGGAGTCTGCCTGGAATCTGGAATGTTCAAACGTTCACAGCAGCCTTGACAGTAATAAGGCTGCCACGACTGAGCAGAATGAGCAGGAGGCAGCTCAGAAAGAGACAAGATCAGAGAATGGTAGCAGGGATAGGTAGAGGAAATAGAGTTAGTGGGACTGGACACTAGAATAGGGTTTATGCTTTGTTTTGTTTTAATTGCTAAGATTTTTGTCTTATTCTGTTTGCATTTCTAGTTGTTTCTAGTTAGAGGTCACACTGGTTCTGTGGTCAGTATTATTGCCTAGAATATTCTTTCCCCCTTTTAAATATAACATTTTCTTTATGAACCATAGCTTAGTACATATTAATTTATAACAATACTGTTATTAAAGATATCAGAGTTAGGTAACTAGGCCACCACATCTTGCTAGGAGTGAAGTGAAAGCAGTTATCTACAGTAATGTAACATATCTATACAATTATGTTTCCAGTCTCCTGTGGGAAATGGATAGGACCTAATGTCAGTAGATATAAGTAACTGGCATAGAGAGCATGCATCCATTGGAAACTAAGGCTTTCTCATATTTCCTTATTTTTTGGAGGCATGAAGAATAAATTTTGCCTCTGAAAGATAATAGCAAACCTTTCATTACTCTGATCATTTTTGTGTTCCTTAAGGTTGCATAATTTATCTACTATTAACCTCTGTGTTCTCACAGATATGACCCTTTTTGATGATATAACACTGATTGCTTTGTACAACAATTTACATAATTTCCTAGTTCAACAATAAGTGCCTTAAAAACTTTAAGGGTATTTTACTCATCCTTGTTCTTCTGTACTTCACTCCTAAAAGTATCCACTCAATAATATTTGTTTAGTTAATGCTGCTGTATCACAACCTTTCATATTTACGATACCTGATGGATCTGAGAATTGCATCTAAATGGAAGAAGGCGGTTGCATCAATGACGTATTTGCTTGCTTTAATTTGACTTAATGGTGTTCCTGAACACCAAAACTTAAAGTCTAATAAAGATGAGTGAGAAAGAGATTTTGCAAAGCAAATATATTAATACATATTTTTAGTGATTGTATTTCTTTAAACATATAATTTGAAGTTATATTTAAAGGATTCGTGTGCAGTTTGCTTTATTTAGCAATTTATGCCAACTATAATAAACTGTGCATATACATGTATTCTTAAATCTAAATAACGATGATTTTCCAACGAAAAGTTAAGACAAGCAGGACTTACTCTTGGACTTAAACTTCAAAATATCTGTAAAATGGAAATTTTCTTAAAGAAAAAATTTGCTAGAAATATTAAAGACAAACATTTAAAAACATAAAATTACTCATTTTCTCTAGCCGTTTTATTAGTTATTTTTTAAAGCATGGCTATCTTTTAGTCCCTGCACACAGTTTTATATACCTTGTCAGAGTTTTATCAAGCCAAAATGACATCCTGTACTAGTTTAATTATAACACACTAATAAAAGCCTGTTTCTGTGTCAAGTCATGTCATGACTTCAGTCAAGTCATGACTGAAGAAGAGATTTTCTTTAACTACTTACGTAGTGACTAACACATCACCACTGTTTTGTAGGCAGTCATATTTTTAAATATCTGGTTTTATCATCACCATACATAAACAACTTCTTATCAGACGAATAGAGTAATATAGGTTCAGATGATATGAAAAAAAAAAAAGTTTAGTCTGTAGAAGCCAAATAATCCTAACTCCAGTGTTGTCTATTTTGGGATATCACTAAAGAACTCAAACTTATTCATCTTATCTTCCTATGTCTCTTTCTCATATAATAGTTATTTTAAAAGCCAGCAATTTCATGATGAAATTGAAATGTTCATTCAAAATTTCAGTTTCTACGTATCTTTCCCAGAACTATTTGAAATTAAAGAATAAAATTGTCACCTTTTATTACATGAGATTTCGTTGAAAATCTCACAGGTATTCGATATTTACAAATTTGATTTTTTAACATTCCATACATGTTAAATATTTTAAAACAGAAACAGAACGCTCTAATAAATTAATTTTATTTATTTATGTTTCAGCTCTCAGAATAAACATTCTTTCTTATCACGGAATACAATAAATGTAGGCTTCTTGTAGTGAAGATTGGAAAGTTGCCCTAGGTTCATTTTCTTTCTTTTTCTCTTAATTCTGAATTGACGTGTGATCATATTTTACATCTACACGTTCTGAAACAGGATTTTTCTCAATAATGTGCAACTGTGATCCAGATTCCTCAATTTCAAATAGTTTTGTTCATTAACAAAATTCTGGTGTTTTCATTAACGTTCTATAAATAGATGTTAAAACTGAACTTATTAACAAATAACAATAAAGTATTTTTATAATCCGTTTATTAGGTTGAATCTTCAATTAGAATTTTTGTGGAGAAATAACAACTCTGGTTTGAAATAGTCTGGGTATGGTGAAAGAAGTCACCCCCTTCCCTCTCCCACTGCAGGAGGAGTATACTTCTCCACCCATTGATGTTGCGCTTGATTCTATACACTTGCTTTGACCAATAGAACTTCAGTGAATAGGGCACAAGTAGAGGATTAAACGCACTCAAGAAGTTGGGCTTAGCTCATGAGCTCAGGCAATTTATTATGAGAAAAACTTTCCTGAAGTAGCTGCGATACTTTCAGCCTGAGTCCCAGAATGAAAATATGTGAAGCAATCTTGACCAAGCCACAGGCCAGAGCCATCTCTGATGAATGCAGACTCCATACTTGAGTAGAACTATGCAGGTGACTCCCCACAATCATGTGCAAAAGCCAAAAAGCTTACAGTTCTATGGCAGAGGCTTTTGGTTTATTATTTAGCATTTGTGTCAATTGCTAAGTAAAAACACTTCCAAGAAAAGTTTGAAAATTGCCACAATACATCAAAGGAAGAAAGGAAGGGAGGGAGAAAGTAAGGAAGAAAGGAAGAATGGGAGGGAGGGGCAGTAGTAGAAATAAGAAAAGAAGTAAACAGATTTTTTTCTGTCTTTGTATTAAATACAAAAAGTTAGCAAATAACTAATGAAGTCTTTCAAATGGGGAAATGATACATTCAAGCTGGATTAAGGAATTAAACTTTTTTTTGTTTTGTTTTGTTTTTTTGAGACGGAGTCCCGCTCTGTCGCCCAGGCTGGAGTGCGGTGGCGCGATCTCGGCTCACTGCAAGCTCCGCCTCCCGGGTTCCCGCCATTCTCCTGCCTCAGCCTCCCGAGTAGCTGGGACTACAGGCGCCGCCACCACGCCCGGCTAATTTTTTGTATTTTTTAGTAGAGACGGGGTTTCACCGTGTTAGCCAGGATGGTCTCGATCTCCTGACCTCGTGATCCTCCCGCCTCGGCCCCCAAAGTGCTGGGATTAAAGGCGTGAGCCACCACGCCCGGCCAGGAATTAAACTTTAAAAAAAACTCCTGTAAATTTAACAGGCATTTCAATATTTCAGTGGTATATTTAAAAAAAAAAAAAAGTTTAGTAGATTTTTTGTCACTTTTCTGGTCTTTGTTACCCAAACCACACAACTGCACTAATAAGATAGAAAAATCAAACGTCTCAGAGAAGATTCTTTTAATACTTATAAAATTAACCTAAGAAAATTATTTCTGTATTTTTGCTGTTAGGCCGTTACCTTGTTATGGGTACAGGCTCTGACTTTTATAAGTTTAGTATGCTAATGATTCCTTCACTTGGGATCCATAAAAAATATATGCAGTGTCTTTCCCATTACCTGCCAGGCTTTCCAGATTTTTCTGGTTTTCTGAATTATTAAAACAACAGCCCTTGCTGACAGTTGTTGCCATCAGCATCACACATTTATGAAGTACATATATGCTTCCATCAATGTTAGATGCTGTACAGAGTGAGTTTAAGACTTGACCCCTGTAATCTACAGAAAGACAATCTTGTAGAGAGAACTGTGAGTGACATGATTAAAATGAACATGTTTTTAACTTGTGAAGAATAAAATAATTTGTATATAAGAAAAGAAGCAATTGATTTTTATGTGGTAGTAAAGGAAGAAACTTCACATTTGTGTAAGATGGAATCTTGGAAGAGACTTCATTAACCTAAGAAAGAATTTCAGAGAGGTTTGGATGAAAATATTAGGAAACTAGAAAACACTGAGTTGTTTGATTAAAGTAATGGAGGCTGTGGACAGAGAAGTTGGTAGAGCAAAGCAGGGCAGGGGGATCTGAGCTAATGACAATTAACTATTATTTATTCAATGTCTAATAGTATGACAGTTTTGCGATATTTGATTGGTAAATTTTTATCCTGGAAATATTAAGTATTAAAATAATTTTTTACACTTTCTGGGCTTGCTGAATTGTCAGAAACACATACACATTCACACAGAGACAACTAAATAACACAAGCATTCCTCTTTTTTAGTAAGATATTCAGTACGTAGTATAACAGAAACCACCACCACCACCGACCTTTGTCTCATCTGTATTCTCTTGGCATCACCAAAGGAGAATGATTACATTAGACTGGACAGAATGTGAAAGTGATGATGAAACTTATAGTTTACAACTGAAAAGGGTTGCACTGGAGAAAATTATAAAAATTTGACTTTCCGTAAAACTTGATAAAAATGTAGCTCCTGGATTATGTCTGCTTGTGTATTCTCACTTTGACCACATCGTATCATATTGGAAACATGCATAGATTGGTGGTGTGTGGTTTATAAGGTTTGTGTGTTAAATGCTATTTTGTTAACTGTTTAGAACAAGCGTTGCACCAGGGGATTTTATTTAATTTGAGATTATTTTTATTCTTAATATTTCTAACTTATTGAAATTTGACATAAAATCTCGGCTTCCCAGAGATGAATAAAACAGAATATTTCATACACTTACTCGAGACAGCGTTAAAGGAAACTGAAGCCATGAAAATGTCATGATGCAATTTAGTGAAAATTTATCTTCACAGGGAATTGTTCAATTACAAGTGAAATGAGATTGGAAATAATATTTTCTTCTATAAACCTTACACCTGGAAGACAATACATCTGTTTAATATGTTCTATTTGCAAAATTCTGATCTGTACCTCCTAGATTGAATTAAACAGCAGTCATGTATGGTATTATTGATACCTTCCCAAAAACTAAATAATCACAATGATACATCTCACACATTCATTTTAATTAGTCCATTCATTATGAAAAAATAAAT
The DNA here is from genome assembly GCF_000951045.1 of Mandrillus leucophaeus. NCBI lineage: Eukaryota > Metazoa > Chordata > Mammalia > Primates > Cercopithecidae > Mandrillus > Mandrillus leucophaeus. The sequence continues at coordinate 2,202,774 of NW_012101388.1, read as the reverse complement.
TGTTGTTACTTTATTTTGTGGTTGAAAATGTTTAAACATTAAAGACTCAGGTATTTTATATTTCAATTTAACAAAAAAACACATTTATCTTCTTCTATAATCTAAAAATGCATACATACACATACACAACATATACACTTAGATTATAAAACTAAAGATTCTTATTTTGTGTATATTTGTTATATATGTGTTATATATATGTATCTCTAACTATATATATTCCTAGTTTTATATCTATATATGCACACATATATAACATATATCCTTAGTTTTATGAACATAAACATTAAAGTATTTTAAGAATTAAATTTTTTTTAATGTGGATCCTATTTTCTCAGTGATTGCCAATATGTGTCTGACAGTTTATTTTTTTAAACAAGAAAACCTCTGTTTGTAAAGTGACCAGTTGAAGGAGGAAAAGGATGCAACGTCAACAGTGTTGTTTCTGTTCTGAGAACATCCTATGAGACTGGTGAACCAAACAAAGAGTATTGTACTCAACTTTTCTACCCTTTCTCCTATTATTTCGCACCATATTCTTCATATCAACCAAACTGGTAACACACCCTTTCTTAAGCCCTACAGTACCCCTCACTCTGTTTTTTTCCCAAGCTGCTTCCTTTGTTTAGTCTGCATTTATCCCATTGTTTTTTTTCATTTCCACTCCTTAAAATTATGTAAGGTCTTTAGGTTATCACAAACCAGTTCAGGGAGGAATGTTTTATAATCCTTCTGCTTGCCAACTGAAATGATTTTTTCCTTTATTCGAAGACCTAATATTTTCATGTGTCTCTTTACATTTTTTTTTTACATTCTTCATAGAATTGTTATATGTGCACTTGTAGAATATTCTGGATTACAAAGTTGTTATTTTGATTTATTATTGTCTTTATCCATCAATGTTTTCTTTAAAAATCCAAAAGAAAATTATAATTTACCCTGGTTATTACTTTAATGAGTAGGGAATGATTGATATTGATGTTGGTATTACTGACAAGGACACTTCTTAGTTCTTTGTAATTATTATACTGTGTCATGTTTCTAGTGAAATACTGAATGCTAAATACTTCCTTGCTGCAAACCCTTATCGGTATTACTATGCTATCATAATTACTTTATATAAGCCAAGTTACCTATCATATTTAATTTGAAAGATACATTTTTCCTAAGAGGTAAATAAAATATTAATGTTAGAGCACATACCAACAGACAAGTTACTGGGAATACTAAACGTTCTTGATGAGTCTGTTCACTTATCTGTAGCTGATTCTGGATCTCTAAATGTTCTTAGACTGTTCAATTTTACTTTGGTACCATTTTAAGCCCTGGGAGTTTTTATATGCTTACATACAATGGAAAGTTTTCTTTGACAGGACACCAGGTTAGTAATTTTCTTCCATTCACTACACAAGAAGCAGATAATTTAGAAGGTAGACAGCTACTTTTTGTGAGACAGAGAATTAATGACAGCAACTAAATGTTCCTTTCATTTACTATTGTGATTTCAATGGACTGGGAAATAGTTAGAAGTGTATTAATGGAAACAGATGTCAAAAAACATTGTTACAATTGTTACCTTTTATAACAATAACATGAAATTACTTGATAATACATTCTCCTGGTCCCTGAAAATAGACACAGGAAATATTTATAAGATGTAAAATTTACATTGAACATTAATGTGTTGCTTTGTTAATTAGCATGCATAATTAGTTGTTTCTTTTTCACCTATATAAAGTTAAAAAATAAAGTTTTGTATTAGTGTTTTTAGATGCAATTTTAAACATGTAAAATTCCCAACTTGTAAGAGGCGCTTTGCTTACTTACAAACTCTGACATCTTGATATATGACTCCTTAGATGGGAGCCACACCTGTTGTCAATATCTGATGTTTCTAAGTATTTTAAACTGAATTAGACATCACGTTTTTCTCTCTGGGAACTAACTAGCACACTGTTAGCACCCAGTGTGCAATTATAAATTGCGATACATTTGACTGAAAAGGCTGAGGAAGACCACGTCTTATGCCAATCTCACAGATTAGTGTAGGAAATATGTGTGGATTCAAAATCATTCTTGGCAAACACAACTGGGCACTTCAGAATAGTACTAGACAACAAGGTCCATATATTGTGATCAGGAGTTTTGGTCAGAGATACCAGGCACCAAGTGGAACACTAGTGAATGGAAAAAATAAGCTTTGCTTAATTTCAGTCTTCAATGTCCAACAGATCACTTGCTTAGAGGATTCATTGAGAGTGAGCTGCAAAAGAGATACTGATGGCCAGATTAAATGTTAACATATTTCACTATTAAGGCTTTTCTCAGTTATCAATATTATCTGGTTGTGAGCATATTGACTATATTGGTATTATTCATTTTGACAGCTCAAATTCCAAACACATAACGGAGCTTCGAAGACATCCTTAAACTATCCCTTCTGGGCATTTCCTCATGGGATGAGGTAATCATAGTCAGAAAACCTGAGTTGGTAAACTCACCTGTTCACTGCTGAAATGTGAATACCCAACTGCCTAGATTCAGGGTTTAACTCCTCTGCCTTTCAACTAACAATGTCGTGATAAACTGCCACTCATCTTTGAGGATCAGTTTCAGAATGGACTGTGTTGTGGTGGCTTAAATATTTCCTCCCCCCATAAGATAGGTATAATGTTTTACTTTCTTATCTTGAAGTAGTAGGCTTTTAAATGAGTCAAGTAAACTTTCTTCGATTGGGATGAAATATACAGAAAAGATAGTTTTGGAAATCTTAGAAGCTCAGTGATGTGTTTGAAATAAGAGGTGTAAAAATAAACAATAGCACAGTGGGTATGCTCATTAATATTACAATCTGGTGAAGGAGAAAATATAAATGAGTAATAAAAATATAGAGTGATTAATACTGTAAGTGAGAAATGCACATACAAGGGACGGTCAACTCAGACCTAGAGATTCTGATACTTTCCAGAGAAAATGACTTCAAGTTGAGAACTAAAAAAAAAATGAGTAGAGGTTTGCCTGGTGAAAGACAGAGGAGAGAAAGTTTTAGAAAGAGGAAACAGCTTGGGCAAATGATTGATGGGAGAAAGTGTTTTCTTGCATCTGGAAGGAGTTCAGTGTGACTGGAATATAACATGTGAGAAATGGAATTGGGCACAAAGGAAGTGAGGGATAAGACAGAGCCAGAATAGGAAGAGAAACACAAAGCCATCTGAAGATGTTGTAGCTATACTGAGGGCTATGTGAAGCTTCTTTGTATGGTCTTAATTAGGGAATGTCTCAATATGGGTTTCAGAAAGATCATTCCAGGAGTAGCGAATGGAGTGGCCAAGTCTGAAGGTGTAGTTTTAGTGGATGTGATGGTCTACTGCTTAGGCAACAGCTAATGGCAGCCTTAAGGCTGGTGTCAGTGGGAATAAAGAGCTGTCCCCACGAACCTAGTAGTTAGGAGGTGGCACTGAGCCAGACTGGATTAGTTCCTGGCTATGGGGTGGGGGTGGGATGAGGATAATTGAGGAATCAAGAGTGACACCCAAGTTTCTGACCTCAACAAATTATTTTTATTGAGTTTCATCATCTGTGCTTCATGACGAGTGACAGCCATATCTAATCAAGTCAAGACTCTCATTGATCCAGACTAAAAAGCAATGGGAAAGGTTTCTCCAGTGTGAAAAGGCATTCTCTCATAATTGTTTGTGGGGAGGAAGGTTTTGAAATATTCTCATGCTCCCTTCGGGAGACTCTGACAAATGTGGATGTCTTTCACCTGCCACTCTCAAGTGCTGCCATGGAAAGGTACAAAATTGCCAGTATGAATAGGAGTATGCCCTATCCTTCAGATAGTCAGTTTAGAAGCACTAATGAAAGGTTAAAAAATGATTAGGACTTCACATTTCTTTCTTTGTAGATTGACCATTACTCATGCAATCTATAACTTCTCCAAATGTTAATCTTATCCCCTCTTCAGCTTCTCTTCACTTCAGTATTTAGTGGGCATCTGCTATCAGTCATAAGTAAATACGCACGATTGTCTCCTGAAGGAGCTCTCAGTTTGAGTCTTACCTCTTCAAATCACAAGCAAAAAATGCCTAATACAAAAAGGACTTATTCTGAGATTATCAAGTACCAGAAGATTAAATGTAGATTTAAACCAGCTAGGAAGGGGCAAACACTTAAATGTAGATTTAAACCAGCTAGGAGGGGGCAAACATTCAAAGAAAATAGCAGGTACAAGAGAACATAGCACTTTAAATTCTGAAACCTGCACATGGTAAGTAAAAAAACAAACAAACAAAAACAAACAAACAAAAACACTGAGTAATAGGAATAAAATGGAAAAACTGCCTGGCTCACAAGGATTTCAGCAATACCGCTATCCCCATAACCTCCACTCCTCAAAAATCCTTTGAGTAGACACCATTGCTCTCTCTACTCTCACTTATTATATGGTACTCATGAGCATTGGCTGACCCCACCTCACGGGCCACTGTGCTTGGTTTAAGGGTACACATGAGACTCAAGCTGAGATATTCAAAATAATCCCTCAGAATTTTCAAACTATAACAGACAGCAGAAAACTCCTTTTTTTTTTTTTTTTTTAAATGAGAAACTGGAAATATATGAACTAAAGGCTGGCCAAAGCTCTCTAAACTACTATGTGGATGAAACCGTGTATAATAAGAGAACATAAAATTTCCCCACAAAAAGGTACAAAATGTACAAGTGCCTGGTTTAGTTTGTCTCAGCTTTACCATTCATGGTTTTGTATATGACCTAATCATTGCTTTTTCTATTTCTCACCTAAGTTTTATTATTTTTGTTCTGCCTATGTATTCAAAATTGCCCATATATGTGGAGATCTGAGCAGTCTTGAAGCCAATCAAAGTCTGTCTGTTTAGCAATCACTACGATTGAGAAATACCCACATTGCCTACATTTGGGGATAATTTTGGTATTCAAGGAAACTTCACTTACTAAATGCAAAGTCAGTATATAAGCTTCAGGTACTTTTATATTCTAATTATCTCAATAAGTTGTCCAAAAAAATAAGTGGAAAGAATGAATAATATTTCCAAAAGTCCCTTGCAAGAGAAACAAATTTGTAAATTTAATAAATATCAATTATAATTCAAGTGAACCTAATGAAAACAAGATCATTATTGTGCAATATAGAGCATGTGTTTACTTAAAACTTTTATCTGTCCATCACTTTCGTAATACCAGAACCCTTTTGGACAATTTTTGATTACTTGTCTTCATTTTTGAGAAGTCCAAGATCAGTAAAATTTTTACTAGAAGTAGTTACTAATTTACCAGGGTTTCATTTTCATTTTCTCGATAAGATTAACTGCCCCGAACTTCCAGTAATGTTATTTATTTTCACATTTTCTCTGGTCCCCAAATACTAAACTCTCTCCTCCCTCACTCCAGCAAACTCTCCTTCTGTCGGCACTTGCTGGGTTAACCAAAGAGTAATTGTTGACTTATTTCAATACAATCATTCCAGACTGGAAATACTAGCATTTTCCTAATTCATGACATAGATTTATCATTTTACACAGCTAAAAATGTTTTGCATTCTATTTTTCAATGTATTTTTATTACCTGAATTCTGAAGGTGAAATAGAAGTTGGGATTATACAATAAGAGAAATAATTACATCGCATATGCCTCTAGAGACTACAGAAGAAAGTCAGAGAAAGAGAAATGTCTTTGTCGTCAAGATTTTTTTTTGTTGTTATTGTTGTTTTTACTTGTGGGAACAAAAAGTAGCTCCAGAAAAAAGAGAAATCATTATCAATATTTGAAAATAAGAAGATGAATAATTTTGCCAATATTCTTGCATTGATGCAACAATTATACGTCAATTTCAAAGAAGGAGCAGTTAGGTACATTCAATTCTCTAACTCTGAGTGTCTTCAGATACAATTTTTGATCTTTAACTCTCATGGTTTCGCCTTTTTTAGAGACTGCTGAGGTGACCATCAGGGATAATATATGCCTATTTATTTGCATTTTTAAACCCTGGAAAATTACACAGACACAGCAGACTGTCCTGCAGCTGTGAATTCATGGAAGATTCACTGCTGGGTCTCAAAAATAATGGTCGGAGCCTCAAAATTAAGCTTGGGTTTTTAAAATGGAAAAGTGAACTACATCCCAATATAATATCAAAATAGACATGTGGAAAATTTAATATTTTTGACTAATTCCCATAAACAATACTAATATAGATAGTACATACTGATGTTATTCTACTTCTACTCTAGCATGTCAGAAGATACAATCTTGAGGATGTGCAATGTCTTGATGTTTTTCAAATACCACTAAGTGTCTGATAGATAAAAGAAAATGCATGTGTTTCTATTCTGTTATGAACATAAAATTAATTTTAACCTCCAAAATTATGTTTATCCACCTTTTGCAAAGACATAGTAATATCTATATGGAAGGAAGAATGAACATTTTTCATGGAAATAAGCATGTTTAATTACATTTTCAGCCAAAATGATTAAAAAAAGCCATTCTTTCTGCCAATATCTATACTAGAGATGAATTGTGCTTTAAGATTCTATGCTTATATTTTCAAAAGTCATATTCTACTTTCATAAACTCACTTCTCCACAGTGCACACATCTTTGCAACTAAAGAGTTCAGAAGGGCAAGGACTAGAGAGAAGAGCTCGCAATTCTCAGATTAAATAACTTTTAATAAACTCAAAGAGGATATAAAAAGGGTATTTGAGGAATTTTTAAAACTCAGTGCTTACAATTATTTTTAAATTTTCTGCTAAGTATAATAATCATACGTTTCCTTGAGGTGTAGGCATTTTCTAAGAGTCTGCTTGTATAAGCAACCACATGGAAACAGAATTGTACAGTGTCACTACTATGGTGACTGAATCTAAAACTTCTTTCTGTGGTTCTGAAGTGGAAAGTGGGCTAAAAATGAAGGAATAGCATAACAAGAGAAAAGTTGTCTTACTCCAGAGAGGTTAAAAAATATTAGAGAAGGATATAAATAATAAGATTTGATAAATGAGAGAAAATGGGTAAAGTTGACAGTAACACCAAGGAGACTTGAATTTTTAGCCAAAATATATTCAATGACATTCAGTTCAAATGTGAACCTTAACGGCAAGTTGTATAAATGTGTATCAGATGGGAGAAAGGAACAATTTTAAATATATTACCACATGAGATTTTAATCATGTAGGATTTTTTGAGGGGATGAATGTAGCACTAGCATGGGTTTTCAGACACACATAAAACTAAAATGTATATATTTTAGAATTATTTATTATTTTCACTACCTCTAAAACACTTGAGCACTCGTACAGTACAAAGCATTTTTGTTTTACAAACAAAAATTAAAAAAAGAAGACAAGAACTGAGCAAATGAGTATGATAGTCATGGAAAAGCAAATATATTTGTGTGTTGTGTGTGTGTGTGTGTAGATTTTATATGCTATATATAAAATCTATCTATCTATCTATCTATCTATCTATCTATCTATCTATCTATCTATCTATCTGTCTATCTATCTATCTACTGAAAAACCCAGGGTAGGGGAATCTACTGAAATTGTTCAGAAAAAAGCCCTGCTTTTCTAGGCAGAGCTAATTAAATAAAATTAATGAAAATGAAATGAATTACATCTCCTTATATGATTCAATTAATGTCACAAACATTTATTAGACTCATACTATGAGCCAAATACTATATTATTAGACAAAGATAAATAAAATGTGCACCAATCCTTCAAAGGATCTAAAAATCTGTCTTAGGTTACCAAGGCTATATACATTCATTAGTTTCTTTCCAGGATTTCAATAAAAGCTTCACCCACATTTTTCAAATGTGATGGATTACCAGAACCTTTACTCTGTTTATCATAGATTTTTTTGATAACATTGTTTAAAACTTCAATTTTTATACATTTAATTTTCTCTAAATTAAAATCTTCCAATTAAATATACTTAATTTAGATGGCAAATAGATATGCCCATGCTCCTGAAAATAAATTATTTTGTCAATGGACTTTTCATTTCAACAATGGCATTGAATGATCATGTGCATTTGGAAAAGGGAATATCTTGAATTTATATTTTGTTCCGCTTCTAAAATAAAATTTTCCGAAATGCCATAGTGATGCAGTTTAAACATTAGAATGATGAGATATAGTTTCTAAGACTAATGAGATTGTAAGTTGAGAGAGTTTATGCTTTTAATTACCCTTGTTATCTCTTTCATGTCAGACCATAGTTCTTTCAGACTAAGTCCAATTTTTGGTGACGTGATGCTAGTTTATGGTGATATCAGCACTAAGGAAGCAGGGAGAAATACAATCAAACATTAAAGAACACAGAACGTGTTTGCAACACTGGGCTGTCAATGTTGGAAGCTGGTATATGACACAGATAAAGTCAATTTGTATATCAGATAAGGCAACTCATTCTGGGTGGGGGGGAAGGATTCTACTCTTCCTAAGAGCCAGAGTTGAATCCAGGACGATCTCCATTTTTTTGAAGTTTTTTTGGCATTTGGCCAAAAACTACTACAAGCCTGTGTGAATAAGGAAGTGTTCATAAATATGTCTTTTGCATACAAGCAAAATATAAAATTCTAGTTTTGAGTGATATTAAGAAAAAACTTTGCAAAGAGTATACATGACTGGACAAGTAATGGTTATTGTAACAACTAATGATTGTTTTTCTAGATCTTTATTTTGCATGTTTCTCTGAAGCAGTGAATGTCACTCACCACCTTATTTAAAACATCTTCCTTGGTTTCCTGGGCAAAGCATTTTCCTTGTTTACTTGTATGTTCAGCCTCCCAGGCTGGCTGATGGTTCTTCAAGCCTGGACTCTGCTATGCTCTGTGCAGTGACTTATGTGTTCCTACAGCATTTTTTTTTCTCTGCATGACTTTCGTCCTAACTGCTCTCCAAATCAGCACTCCTGCATATGACTTATGTCCATAAAACTAGAACAACAGTAAAAACTTTAGCAATTCTTACCTGAAGTCACTATTTTCTTTCACTTTTGCCCCTTTTCTCATAACTATCCAGCTCCGGCAACTGTGATGCTGCCTAAATCCCACTTTCTCACACTATTTTCTGTTATAATATATTTAAAACTCTCCCCAAGCCTACCTTCCCACTACCACATCCTGGTAGTGTCTGTTATCTCCTTAGCTAGCTAAAATGCTTATCCGGTTTTATTTTATTTATTTTTTTTGGAGACAGAGTCTTGTGCCTCTGCCCAGGCTGGAGTGCAGTGGTGCGATCACAGTTCACTGCAACCTCCGCATCCCGGGTTCAAGGGATTCTCCTGCTTCAGCCTCCTGAGTAGCTGGGATTACATTCATACGCCATCACACCTGGCTGATTTTTGTATTTTTAGGAGAGACAGGGTTTCACCATGCTGGCCAGACTTGTCTGGAACTCCTGACCTCAGCTGATCTGCCCGCCTAGGCCTTCCAAAGATAACTGGGAATACAAGCATGAGCCACTGTGCCCAGCTTATTTTGTTTTAATTACCTCTCTTCTTCCAAGCTTTTCTGTTCGTCACTTACAGAAAAATTTACTTAACATACTATTTGCATCATCTTTCATAAACAATTTGAATTTTACTTATATGAAAATCTAAAAACTAGAATCTTTTATTACATTTCTTTATTTTAGTCACAGTTATAATCATTGCTAAATAAGTGATTACGAATCATAGGGGCATAGCTATTGAAGCCAGTATGGGAACCCTATTAATAAATGTAAATTTATGATTTTTTTCATTTTAAGGAAAATAATATAGTTATACATATTTAATATAGTAGCCATAGCACAGTAGTTAAAAGAGAGTCTTTAGAGTCAGACAAACCAGAATTTGTCTCATGAATCTGCCCTTACTGACTTCTAAAAGTAGGCTAAACCAATAAAATGATTGGTTGGAGCCTAGCTCAAAGCAATACTCAATAAACAGAAGCTATATTATTGGCATTATAATCATTCTGAACTTGGGATATAGTGTTCACCTATGAGCCACAATAAATCTTATTGTGATCTTATGTTCTACAATTTCCCCACTTTCTCACTTGTTACTTTTCTATATACTAAAGTGGTTGCCCACAAGTGATTGTTTGATCCAGAGGTTTATTTTTGAAATGAAAAATACTTTTAATTTATTTGAATATCTTCTAAATAATGATGAATTATTATTTGACTGTCAGAGTCAAGTGTATGGCTACTACAGCAATGTATCAGAAAAGGGTGCTGAATCATAACATAGGAAGATATTCTGTAAAAGAAAACAGCCCACAAAATCCACCCTATCTGGTAAAACTACATTCAGTACCATTTGTCAGCTTGATTTTCAAGTATTAGTATTTCATTTGTTGATAGGGCATAAATACAAGAAACATCATCTTAATACTGTTTTTTGTCCTTCCCATATTGAAATATTTCTTAGTCTACACATGTATAATTTCTGGTCTTCAAAGAAACAAACAAAAATCACCTACGATATACATGGTTTTTTCTCAAGAATCTCAAAAACAAAATTCAGTAATAGAAATGATATTAATCACATTCTGACTATTAAAGTGTTACTAGTAGGCTGGGCACGGTAGCTCACACCTGTAATCCCAACACTTTGGGAGGCTGAGGCGGGCGGATCACGAGGTCAGGAGATGGAGACCATCCTGACCAACATGGTGAAACCCCTTCTCTACTAAAAATATAAAAATT
>NW_012101388.1:2177142-2191980 GCF_000951045.1 Mandrillus leucophaeus | reverse complement strand
GGTGTATGCCTGTAATCCCAGCTACTTGGGAGGCTGAGGCAGGAGAATGGCTTGAACCTGGGAGGCGGAGGTTGCAGTGAGCCAAGATCACACCACTACACTCCAGCCTAGGTGACAGAGCAAGACTCTGTCTCAAAAAAAAAAGGAAAAAAAAATGTCACTAAATTGGTGAGAACTCTATTTTCTATCATGTAAAAATACTCATGAAGGCATGAAGGTTCTCTAGATATTTCAAACAATTGCCTAATACTTCTAAAATAACAGAAAAGACATTATTTTTTAAGCAAAAGAAAACTTGTAATCTATATTACTGCCAAATTTTCACCAAATTTGTTATATTTCCATGACATTTTTATATCCTTAATTTTTCAGGAAACATCCCATATTTGTATTCTTGAGTTAATCATGGTTTTATATTAACCCATCAACTGTATTAGTTGTTTACATACAATACAATTTATAAACTCTTAGATTTAGACAGACTACTTCTAATCAGCTTACTGAACTATTATTTTTTGTCTCACAAAATTATGATAAATTTTGTTACACAAAAATAATGGCTCCCTCATTAATATTATATATTCAACTCAAACTAGTTGGCCAGCACAGGACATTGTGTAGATACAAAACAAATTTTATGCAGCTGAACCTCTCGAGAAAAGGCAAAGGGATCCCACGCTGCCAAAACCTTACCTTAGTCTACGTCGCGCTCCACCCATTCGCTCTTGATATAGCAACATAATTAAAACTATTTATCAGAATATCTGATTATTTTCAAAATAAAGAGGCCTCATTCTAAAAATGATAAAAAGTCTAAGTTACTATAAGAGTGCCCAGAAAAATATCATTTGAACCTATTTTAGCAAAATAATCTTGGAAGATTTTTATCCTAAAAAAAATGAAGAGAGTACGTCTAAGGGTATGTATAACTGAATTAGCACTCATCCATTATGGCCAGGTATAAAGCATTTCTTAAGCAATAAGTACTTCTTGCTTACTAAATAATAAATATAACAGTGAGAGCACACCATGGCAGTATCTAGAGAGATTTAAATCTTGCTTTCTCTAGTGCCTTTGGGGCTTAAAGCATTCAGCTTCCATCTGGCAGCCTTTCTTCTCCTTGACTTCTAGTCCTTGTAAAATGCAAAGCAGACACACTAGTCAACAAAAACAATTTACATTGCTCTTGATGAAGATCACAATTTTACTAGGTTTGTATAAAAAATGGAATGCTAAGTATAGGATATTTAAGCAACACTTGAAAAAATACTTAAACATATGCATGTGTGTGTGAGATCATGTCATGTACAACAGAAACATACATATACAAGATCTTATAAACTATACACACGATATCTAAGACATGGATCATGTAGTACTCACACATAACAATCTCTTAATTTATTATGAGTAGCAAATGCTTACATTGGCTCATAGAGTTAAGGTCACAAGCATAAAATATACTCATTTAAAAAATTTATCTTAATTTTTTTGAGACTCTTGAAAGTTTTTAAATGGCCCGGACAATCATAGATGGTGCCATTTATTTAACGAGAAAGATAGTTTATCTTTTGCAGAGATATCTGCTAAGATGTAGCTGGGAATAATTTAATTTTCAGTGATGTAAGAAAGTGCAATTTCTTGATTCTCTATCCCAATGTTTTTCTCATCTTGATTGGATCTTTTCATGTGCAGCTTGTTTGAGACTAAACCAATCTGTCACTGACTATCAGGCTCCTGCAAAAAACTTTGTGGAAGAGTAAAACTTTTGTTAGATTGATGGTTTCATTGATTTTGCCAGAGAAGCTTAGTTTCCTTACATTGTTCTACCAAGCTTTCCTTCTTGCATCCTTCAAAGAAAAATTAAACTATTATAGGCGTGGTATAGCTTACCTATTTCTTGCTGTGCATTCACCTATTATACCACCTAAAATAAATCAGCCTTAATTTTAGTATATAACAAGTTCTCTCCATTTTACATCCAGCTCTTTAAAATGTTGTATTTATATGTGTTCATGTGTTTCTGTACTACCTTACGATACTAGTTTTCAACCCAAACCTTGTTTCTCAAAAGTACAGATTGTCCTCTATTTGTTTTATAGTCACTGTTCCTTACCTGAATTGATTATGGAACAGAGCTACATACCGAAAGAGCAGTATTTGTGACTACCTGAAAGATAAAGATCCACCAGGAGGGATTCTGTGTCAAGATGTTTAAGTTCTAAACTCTCAAAATAGAAAATAAGAGGTAATGTGTACCAAGGCTTACCTACTGTGTATCTCGTCGATTCTACATGCTGACTTTCTTTTCAAAAAGTGATAGGTTCTGCCTTTGATCTTTAATACATACATATTTTTTACATACATGAAAACATTTAAAACTTAGTTACAGCATTCATCTCTGTTTCTCTAACATCTCATTTCAGAGACAAAAATAGTCCCTGGACCAGGTGGTCTGATCTCAAAATACATACGGCGTCAGTTCAGGCTTTTCTAGATAGAGATGAGAAAATGGGATTAGATGCTCAAGAAATATATCAGGGGAAATGCCTGCGAAAAATGAAGGCAGAGAGATCCAGAGCAGATTCTTCTTACTGGATTTCAGATCTGACTTCTATGCAAGGAGACTGTAAGGATAGAGGACTGGGCAGGAAGAACCTCAGCACAGGGTGGATCTGAGAACATTTCAGCCAATCTGACGGGGGGTCCTCAGGCAAAAGTTGCCCATAAGAACACAACTGTGCCAATGGGGAAGAAAGGCCATTAGCACTGTCCCTGACATGCTTTGTCATTGGCTGGGAGCAGCCCGGTAGAAATTTGGTTAAGGATTAAAATCCAAGATGCATCCAAATGTGTAGCAGCTGGGGCCTGTCCATCATCTATGCCCTACAGTAAGTTTTTCTAAGGTGGAGTTGGGGGATTCATGGAGCACCCCCATGGCTGCCTCAGACACAAAAATGTTCTTTCCTTTTTTTTTTTCATTATTTAAATCCTTACCATAACATTTCACTTTATTACAAAAGACTCATAGTATAAACCAATTGCTATTTCTAAATGTTTAGTAACAGAGCTATGTTTCTCTTTATGAATATACCTATCTTTCTCTTTATGTATATACCTAAATGATTGGATCTACATTTTATGTAAACACACATTGCCCTCCTGTCGTGCACACAGGAAGACAACTGTGCACCTTAAAGCTGAAAACCTCTGCTTAATATTCTTCTTAAGAAAGTCAAATCAAGAGGCTATTCCATATCGATAAGCTGAAAGCCAACTTACATTTCTTTTCCTCAAGAACATCTTCAATATCCTTATGGATGACACTAAATAATTCCATTTAACAGTTAAGTTCACCTAATTATATGGGCATATATCTTGAATTTTATGTCTTTAGAGAACCACTGAGTTGAAGACTTTTCATTCACAGCTAATTCATTTTTATAAATCTGGCCAAGGTTATTTTTACCATAGTGGGGGTAGGTTAGTAATTTTTGTTCATAAAAGTTTTCATGCCTAAGTTACAGTATGGGATGTTGAGGCTTTAATCAAATGTACTTTAGAGCAGTAGATATGCTTAAAGCCATATATTTAAGGGAAGTTTTAGACCTGTCTCCAGAAAAACTTGCCATCACCTGCAGAGAATAGGTGTCCCTGTATCCAGGCATGAACTGTACTTTTCTTTAAAAAATGTCAACTTTGTATACTTAGCTCGTAAAGTTACTTAGCTCGTAAAGTCCATACTTTGTATACTCAGCTCATAAAGTCCATACTTTTTAAAAAATCACATGTCCATCTATAACTCAAATAACTGAACTCCCAGTAAGCGTGAGAAAGCTTTTTAAAGTTGTTTGCCAGTTGGCTTCTGTAACATGGTTAACATCTAATGGGGATAATGTAAAAGATATTTAAACGTCTTTTCTCTAATTTAACTAAGCACTATTGTTATATATAAATCATATATAAACTGGTGTGATAACCACACCTCAAATCTTAGAGACTTAATATTTGAAGATTTATTTTATTCATATAACAGTTCCTTGAGGATTAGGGGGTGGATACTGAAGAAAATAAAAATACTTTAACCTCAAATGTATTTCTTTGATATTTTTTGAAATGGCTGCCACAGGGCCAGCAGACAGACGTGGCCACACATAGCTCTCTTTTGTGGAGTATCTTTGCCTCTGTGGAGAATCTGCGCTAACGCAGCCTGGCCTTCCCATTCCAGGCCTTTCGTGGATCCAGAAGAGATTGAGAATCTGACCCTTTTAAAAGTCTAAAAAGAAAAATTTACTATTTATTCTAAGGGCTGCTACTTCTGAGGCTTCATCCATATCACAAGGCCGCTTTTGCTAGCCAAACCCCTTCCTTTCCCTCTCCCTTAAACTATCTTGCTACTAAAACCCGTTTTTGTCCATCCTCTGAACCTATGTTCTTTCTATAATTTCAAGACAGTATGTCAGCTTCTGTACCTTGTTGAGTGTTGGGTCTTCATTCTGAGGATTCCTTGTATAGACATTAAATAAATGTGTATGCTTTTTCTCCTATTCTTCAATTTGCCTCATGACAATGATTTTTCAACTGACTTTTAGGGGGCCGAGAGCCAAGGAAATACGGACATTGTTGAGCAGGATTGGCCTGTACCACATTTTGTAGCAAAGCAAGTTCAACAAAATGTCTTATATCACTTCAGGGTTGAGCGAAAACATTTTCACAGAACTATAACCTCTCCTTCAAACTTGGCTTTTATGTACTTTTATTATAGTACCCAGTTACAAAAAAGTGTTTCTTATCCTTTCTATATCTGTTCTTGAAGGTATTGGACATTGTTTTTCAATTCATGTTTGTAATATCCAATTGTGTTAGAATATTTTATTTTATTACACTTCAAATTGCTTTATTTGAGA
This sequence comes from Mandrillus leucophaeus, assembly GCF_000951045.1. Classification (NCBI taxonomy): domain Eukaryota; kingdom Metazoa; phylum Chordata; class Mammalia; order Primates; family Cercopithecidae; genus Mandrillus; species Mandrillus leucophaeus. The sequence goes on along the minus strand of NW_012101388.1, from coordinate 2,187,073 downwards.
ACAACAACTTTTTTTGAAGTATTGTACTTTATTTTATTTTATTTTATTTTAAGTTCTGGGATACATGTGCAGGACATGCAGGTTTGTTACGTAGATAAATGTGTGCCATGGCCGTTTGCTGCATCTGTCAACCCATCACCCAGCTATTCAGTCCGGCATGCAGTAGCTATTTTCCCTGATGCTTTCCCTCCCTCTGACCCCTGACAGGCCCCAGTGTGTGCAGTTCCCCTCCGTGTGTCCATGTGTTCTCATTGTTCATCACCACTTACAAGTGAGAACCTGCAGTGTTTGGTTTTCTGTTCCTGCATTAGTTTAATTTGCTGAGGATAATACTGAGGATAATCCATGTCCCTACAGAGAACATTGTATCATTCCTTTTTATGGCTGAATAGTATTCCATGGTGTGGGACACATTTTCTTTTTCCAGTCTATTACTGATGTGCATTTGGGCTGACTTCATGTCTTCGCTATTGTGAATTGTGCTGCCATGAACATACACATGCATGTATCTTCATAACAGAATAATATATATTCCTTTGAGTATAAACCCAGTAATGAAATTGCTGGGTCAAATGATATTTCTCATTCTAGGTCTTTGATGAATTGCCACATTTGAAAAAAATCTCAACATCACTGATCATTAGAGAAATGCAAATCAAACCAAAATGAGATACCATCTCACACTAGTCAGAATGGTGGTTATTATTATTATTATTATTATTATTATTAACAACTGTAGAGACAATAGTCTCACTCTATGATCTTGAACTGCTGGCCTTAAACAACTCTCCTGCCCTGGTTTCCCAAAGTGCTTGGATTACAGCTGTGAGCCTCTGCACCCAGTGCTCTGATTACAGCTGTGAGCCACCTCACGCAGTCAAGTACTATATCTTAATCTGAGGATGTTGCTTCTACCTTGCAGTCACTGGGGAAAGCTAAGGAGAAAGGACACTCTGAAGCAGTGTTGTTCAGTAAAGGAGGAGCTGGAAAGAGCTTTTCAGAGCCAGTCATGGTTTCAAACTGGGACCCAGAAGTCCCCAATGCTCTCTATGGCTAATTACACTCTACATCGGTGAGTAGATAAAGACAACAGCAAAATGGGCTGTGTGCTTCCCTTATCCATGGCCATTCCTACTGACCAAGAAAGCTGTAATATTCCCCCTCAACTGGATTAATCTTCACACAGATGTTTCCTGACTCTGGGTCCCACCTGCCTCTTCATAGAGCATTTACTCTAGAAAACTTGTACTGTAAACTCTATTTGTCCCTTTGAGAAGTAAATGTGTTTGAAAGCCTCTTTCCTATTTTACAATGCAGGACTTTCTGAATGCCCTAGGAGCAGTCTCTTTGAAATCAAGAAAGGTCGCAGCCTAACTCCCAGTAACCATGGAGGGTAGGAGTCTGACTTTGATGGGCACCAATTAGCAAACACACAGACCCCTGAGCTCCACTCCAGCTTTTAAAACCTCCCCAGCTTTTTGTCTCAGCTAAGTTGAGCTCAAACTGAGTTCTGGTTGGGATATTCTCTCTCTTCTAATGTAATTGTATTCAATGAAGTCTTCTTTACATGGTTTGTTTGATTAATTTTATTTTATATACAGTCAGGCACCACATAATGAGGTTTTAGTCAACAACAGACTGTATATAAGACCTTGGTTCCATAGGATTATAATGGAGCTGAAAAATTCCTATCACCTAGTAACGTTGGAGCCTTCTTTAAACTATAGGGCTGTGCATTATTCATATATTTGTGTTGCTGTTGGTGTAAACAAACCTACTGCACTGTCAGTCCTATAAAAGTATACCACATACAATTATGTACAGTAGGTAATGCTTATTAATGGCAATAAGTTACTGTGTTATTGGTTGGTGTACTTACCATACTATATCTTAATCTTTATTTTAGACTGTACTCTTTCTTCTTATCAAAAACAAAAACAAAGTCTGCAAAACAGCTCCTGGCAGGTCCTTCAGGAGATATTCAGAAGAAGGCATGTTATTATAGGAGATAACAATTTCCATGTGTGTTATTGACCCTCCTGAAGACCTTCCAGTGGGACAAAATGTGGAGCTGGGAGACAGTGATATTGATAATCCTGACCCTATGTAGCCTTAGACTAATGTGTGTGTGTGTGTGTGTTTTAGTTTTTAACAACAACAACAACAACAAAAAAGTAAAAACAAAATTCAAATGTTTAAAAATGAAAAAAGTTTGTAGACTACAGATGTAAAGAAAAACCATATTTGTAAAGCTGTTAAATGTGTTTGTCTTTTAAGCTAAATGTTATTACACGACTCAATTTTTTTAAAAAAGCTTATAAAGTGAAAAAGTCACAGCATACTCAAGTTTATTATTCACAAATTTATTATTGAAGAAAAAATATTGTCATACATTTAGTGTAGCTTAAGTGTACAATATTTACAGTATTACTGTACAGTAACATACTGTTATGTACTTGGCCTTCACATTCACTCACTCACTGACTTACCCAGAGCCACTTTCAGTCCTGCAAGCTCCATTTATAGTAACTGCCTGTACAGGTGTACCATTTTTTATCTTTTATATGATGTTTCTTACTATACCTGTTCTATATTTAGAACACTTAGATAAACAAATGCCATTGTGTTACAACTGACTACACTATTCAGTACAGGAACATGCTGTACAGGTTTGTAACCTAGGAGCAGTAGGCTGTACCATATAGCCTAGGTGTGGAGTGGGCTATACTATGTAGTTCTGCATTAAGTACACTCCATGATATTTGCACAGTGACAAAATTGCCTAATGACACATTTCTTAGAAATTCTTCCTGACGTTAAGTGGTGCCTGACTATATTTAAAGGGTAAACATGGTGTTTTGATATACATATAAATAGCAAAATGATTACTATAGTCAAGTAGATTAACATTTCCATTATCTCACATAGTTACTGTTTTCTAAAATTTAAAATTATATTACATAAATGTTTTAACTAAAACGGTATGGTACTAATAAAAATGGACACATAAACCAATGAAACTAAATATAAACCACCTAATTTTTGAAAAGGGCACTAAGAGGACACAATGGGGAAAGGCTAGTCTCTTCAATAAATGGTGCTCAGAAAACTGGATTTTTACCCACAAAGAAATGAAATTGAAGTCTTACCTTACACCATACACATAAGTTAACCCAAACTGGATAAAAGTCTAAACAAAATACTTTTGATGCTTAATTTTGTTCAGTGCAATTTTTGCTTTGACACTAGTTTTGGTTTCTATCCATTCAAAATTTCCCAGTATGCATATTGAACAAGATTGCTGGTTAATGTCAAGTGTTTTAATAAAGCTTAATTTCAGGTGCAAAGTGAATAGGTATTACTCATAAAAGTAGTATACTTGGCTGGACTTGGTGGCTCATGCCTGTAATCCCAGCACTTTGGGAGGCCAAGGCAGGGAGATCACCTGAGGTCAGGAGTTCAAGATCAGCCTGACCAACATGGAGTAACCCCATATTTACTGAAAATACAAAATTAGCTGGGCATGGTAGTGCATGCCTGTAATCCCAACTACTCGGGAGGCTGAGGCAGGAGAATTGCTTGAACCTGAGAGGCAGAGATTGTGGTGAGCCAAGATCCCTCCATTGCATTCCAGCCTGGGTAACAAGAGTGAAACCTCATGTCAGAAAAAAAAAAAAAAAAAAAGTAGCGTACTTGTCTCACAAATGTATGTCTGTGTGAGTGCTTTATTATTCATTTATCATTACCTGATACTTCTCATTTATTTTCACGTATTTAAAAGACATGGACTGGTTTCAGAGCCATTACATTTAAACTGGAAGTTTAATTCAATTCATTGCTCATTGAATTCATCATAATTTTTTTTTCTATTGATAGTCCCTTCTCTCTCTCTTTTCTTTATTTTTCTAGACAGTAATTAAACATAGAAACCTCATTTAGAGGTATTCTTTAAAGTTTATTTTCATGGCAAAAATAAAGTTGTCCCCAAAAAGTGAGAAATGAAAAAGGTAAAATGTAAACAGTAAAAGAGACTACAGTACAAAAGTTAAAAGATCATACAAATTCACACAATGCGTAGTGCTAAAGGAGATACTTTTATTTTGAACGTATGACATTGTAATTCTTGTAAATCTACCAAACTGGACAACGTAGATACAATATAATAAGATATTAACTAAAATTTGTAAATCCAAATTTAAGAATATTAGAAAATGAAGTAAGCATTAAGTTTATTTAACTGATTAGAGGTTAGGAAAAACACTGCTACTGTATCAATGTTATTGGTTTTTTAGCTGGCTTGGATATTTGTGAGTCTTATTTTTCAGTGTATACTGTAGGAAAGAATGCCTCTTCCAAAGCTATGGGACGCTGTCTGCCCAGACTTACATGTTCTAAAGAGAGACTATAAAGAAAGCTCAGGAATTATTCAAAATGAGCCAATTCCTGTTTCTGAATCCTCTGGGTCCTCTGCAAAGAATTGCCTTTTTACGTTTTTTATTTAATAGAGAACAGTTTTGACAATTGCAAATTGATAAACAAGCAGAGAGTCTATGGTAGGCCTGAGTTTTGTGGGACTATGAAATCACTTCTGGTCTTTTGGTTATTGCAGATTTATTTGTGCAAGGAGATTGTTTGTGAATGGAAGCCTGAACTTCGTATACATGCAGATTTTCAGGTTCCCAGGTGCTGGTATTAACTGAGCATGCAAACTTAATTGCTTACAATGTTAGAAACTTCAGACTAGGAACTCGGTTGGGTGAAACGACATTTAGTTTATAGTAAAGCATGTAATCATTACACCTTACCTTGTTTCTGCTATATCTAATGACTGCCAATTTTTAATTGGCAAGAATCAGTTTAAAATTTTTAACTTCAGTTTGTGATATGTGAACTCTTCAAGTGAATAAGACAACATGTTATGACCATAGACTTAAGATCTAAGTTTTTGTGTTCAGATTTTTTTCAGTAGTCAAAGTGAAATAGAATTTAAAAACAATCAAACAATAATAGAATTAAACTGGATCTGACACCTAGATATTTAAATTGAATCTTAGCCTTTATATTTAATGATTCATTACATTTAAAATTATTACTAGAAGGGAACCAAATTCAGACAGCAATGAATAGGGTACCATACATTTCAGTTTGAAAATCTTTAAAGTTGTTCAAACTGCATACTCTATTTTATTTTTTAACTTATTATTATTTTACTCATTAATTTATTTATTTGAGACAGTCTCATTCCGTCGCTCTGACTGGAGTGCAGTAACATGATCTCGGCTCACTGCAACCTCCACCTCCCTGGTTCAAGTGACCCTCATGCCTCACTCCTGAGAAGCTGGGACTACAGGTGTTCACCACCCCACTTGGCTAATTTTGGTATTTTTAGTAGATACAGGGTTTTGCCCTATTGGTCAGTTTGGTCTTGAACTCCTGGGCTCAAGCAATCTTCCTGTCTTGGCCTCCCAAAGTTCCGGGATTACAGGTGTGAACCATCACGCCCAGCCTCAAACTATATATTCTAAACTGACACAAAGTCACTTATTCTTTTCTCAGGCTAGAATAAATTAAGTGCAGAAAAAAATGGAATGACTGTGCCACACTTATTTATCTCATCATCTAACATATTAGTTTGCATTTAATAACAAAAGTAAAGTATCAGTGATGGAATTCTCCCCACTATTTCAGTGTAACATTTTATCCTTTGTGATGCTGGATCCAGACAGTGGAATTGTTATATGGTTTCTCTGTCTTAGAAAATGAACTACACAGAACCATTACGGCTAAGTTTATCTATAAACCTAGAAATTTCATTCATTACTACCCAGCTGTGTTTGTTTAGCCAAGTGATAATAAGGGATTACATTGGAATGAAAAAACAATGGCAATATGGATTGGCTAGGAAAGCAGTAAGCTAGTGAAGGACATACTGGAATCCAATTTGAAGTTTTTAGCCTCAATTAAAATGTCCGATAAGCAGCAGAGTAAATGGATCATGCTGGGATGAAGTAATCTAAACCGTTTCAACTCTTTAAAGTACATCAGCGTTCTGACAAAACTTAAGAAACAAAGTTATTGACAATAATGGACTTTTGGACACAGTAGACTCATTCATTCTTTTGTTTTAAAACACATTTTTGTTTATTGAGTTTCTCATGTATCTCAAGCAGTGTGTTATCTCTGAAAATATATAACATTTTTACATCAATGTAGTGATCTGTCACAAAGATCAAGCTTTATCTTTATTTTATTTAAACAAGTCTGTCCCACAGCAGGTAGCCTGACTACATTTTGTTTTTCATAGAAAACTGCACCATTCAGAACTAATTGCAAAGTGCCTAGAGTAATCAGGTAAGTTTTTCATCGATTACTTCCACCTTGCTGCAATTAGACACCAAACCATCAGATTGCTAAAGAATCTTCAGAGAAACAATAAAGCAAATGCTCTTTTGATGAATTCATAGAAAAATTTGGTAGCTCAAGTGAGGATGAATAGCATTACAGTATAGTAGAATCTACTCTCATTATTTCAGGTTATTAATTTGTCTACACAGAATGCCAGAAAATTCATCTTTGAGTTAAGAAATGCAGAGAATATGAGATATTTAATTGGAAAACTAAATGGGAGTAAGTGACATTAAGCCATCTATTTATCCTCGTTTTTTCTTATCTGTGCTTGCAGATAGTAGGGTGCCTTCATCATTATGCCTCTGTGAATAACCAGTGTAGAATCATCTTGCCATTTGAATAGTAACCTGTTTTGAGTTCTATTGTCTTCTAGCCTGACAATGCACCATCTTCCCAATGCACCATGATAGGATAACACGTGAGTCCACTCCCAAACTTGTGTGGCACAATATAGCAGAAGCCACCTAAGGGGAAGTTTGGCAGTGACCCCACCTTTGTGGGGATGCTTTGAGGTCAGTGGGGGCACTTTCTATTTTGATGCTGCATTTGATCCAAAGTGACGTTTGCCTTGAGCTTTTCACTGCTAATGCTGATATTGCTGTAGTTATGTCCAGACAGAAGGGGACACGGCCTTTTGGGACAATATTTCCTCCATAGGAAGTTCAGTTTCAATTAAACAAAGAAAAATGAAATGCTGATATAAATCAGAAGTGCCACAAATGTTCAGGTTTTGGAGGCATGTTAATAAATTTTTATCCTTTTATAATTCTTCCACTTTTAATGCTTTAACATGAAAGAAAAAATCTGATTTCATTTTGAGGAATTTATATAAAACATATTCATTCATTCATTCATTCATGTGTTGTTTTTTTGGCACCTACTGTGTATAAAGCCAGCCACAGAACAAGTTGCAAACATGCTTTAAGAGGAGCCTATAATCTAGTGTGTTAAATAAATCTGACCCTCTAAAACTACATATGTTCGAACAGTATTTCAAGCATTATGATGCTTCATAGCATTAAAAAGATTAGGAAAGTTTTTGTAATGAAGGTACAATCTGAATATAACTTTAATTGATCACAGTATTTTCATAATGGTGGTAGAATTTAAAGCAATCCTCCTGAACAAATAAGGGAAGCACAGACGGAATCATGAAGGCTCACAACACATTTACAAATATGGGAGACATTCTAATTTGGAATAAACTCCTTTAAATCTTTCATATAAGCACATAAAGTAATTTAAAGAGCCCCAATACGGCATCAATGGCATATGGAGGCCTTCCACTTTTCCATGTGTTAATGTCAGCCACCTATACGAAAATCATCCCATGCCTACCTACAACCATACAGAAAAACCGTGAGAATAAATGGACATCACCTAATGCAGTGTTTTGGGAATAACCAGAATGCAGGGAAGATGATATAACTGGGTGGGTAGCTATATCAAGAGGGCCAGAAGAACTGGCCTTGGCCCATACCCCACTGCTGGGATTTGGGTGGAATGCAGAGCCAAGGGAATCCTAACATTAGAAGAACTCAGATACTCAGATAACATCAGGAAGAGACTGTTCCTAAATATACAACTATTTAGAACTTGATAAAGATTTGGCTGATCTTCAGAGTCAGGATATGAAAAGGGGAGGATGTTGAAATGTGCAGGCATAAGCAATGGCAGTATTGCAAAATTTTCACTCGTAGGAGGAAATTGGAGGCATTTTGGAAAACAGTATCTCTTAGATGAAGTTTCCAGTAATGAAGGACAGAGAAGAAAAAAATGGCCGGTGATTAAGCGCTACGGAAACAGTATGATATCTAACTATACGTAATGCAATGTAGAAAACATTATACATATATAGGTATATAGGAATGAAACTGTAAAAAATAGACAATGTACACTTGCACACACCACTCACCTCAGTGGGCACTTCAACATTGTACCATGGAGTGATAACACAGGACTCCGTTCCCCAAAGGCGTTTTTAGCTGTTATTTCACTTGCCTGCTTCAGGATGCATTTGCCACAAATAGATCACTGGGCACAGGAGCACTGAGAGACACCCTATGATTTATGACTCCAGACGTATTCCTTTCTTTCCCCACTTTGTTGTAGCAACCTTAGCTTCTCATGATAATTAGGGTTGAATACCTTCAACAATGAGAGTAACTCCTTTTGTTGCCTGCCAGCCCAATGGCATGAGGGATTCAAAGTGCCCAGGTGATAGTGTCTGACTCAGAGGAATATTAATTCTGTCAATTACTATAAGCATTGCCTTTTCCCATCTAAAAGCTGACACTTTTCACCCAGCATGGCCTCCATTTATGAGAACAAGGAGTACAGTGCCAAAGTGAGTTACTAGAAAGTATTAATGAATGATATCTGCCCTGTTCACTTTCTTCTTATTATTATTATTATTATACTTTAAGTTCTGGGGTACATGTGCACAATGTGCAGGTTTGTTACACATGTATACATGTGCCATGTTGGTGTGCTGCACCCATTAACTCATCATTTACATTAAGTATATCTCCTAATGCAATCCCTGCCCCTCCCCCTACCCCACAACAGGCCCTGGTGTATGATGTTCCCCTTCCTATGTCCAAGTGTTCTCATCGTTCAATTCACACCTATGAGTGAGAACATGCAGTGTTTGGTTTTTTTGTCCTTGCGATAGTTTGCTGAGAATGATGGTTTCCAGCTGCATCCATGTCCCTACAAAGGACATGAACTCATCCTTTTCTATGGCTACATAGTATTCCATGGTGTATATGTGCCACATTATCTTAATCCAGTCTATCATTGATGGACATTGGGGTTGGTTCCAAGTCTTTGCTATTGAGAGTAGTGCTGCAATAAACATACGTGTGCATGTGTCTTCATAGCAGCATGATTTATAATCCCAGTAATGGGATGGCTGGGTTAAATGGTATTTCTAGTTCTAGATCCTTGAGGAATTACCACACTGTCTTCCACAATGGTTGAACTAGTTTACAGTCTCATCAACAGTGTAAAAGTGTTCCTATTTCTCCACATCCTCTCCAGCACCTGTTGTTTCCTGACTTTTTAGTGATCACCATTCTAACTGGTGCGAGATGGTATCTCATTGTGGTTTTGATTTGCATTTCTCTGATGGCCAGTAATGATGAGCATTTTTTCATGTGTCTGCTGGCTGCATAAAGGTCTTTTTTTGAGAAGTGTCTGTTCATATGCTTTGCCCACTTTTTGATGGGGTTGTTTGTTTTTTTCTTGTAAATTTGTTTGAGTTCTTTGTAGATACTGGATGTTAGCCCTTTGTCAGATGAGTAGATTGCAAAATTTTTTTTCCCATTCTGTAGGTTACCTGTTCACTCTGATGGTAGTTTCTTTTGCTTTGCAGAATCTCTTTAGTTTGTCAATTTTGGCTTTTGTTGCCATTGCTTTTGGTGTTTTAGACATGAAATCGTTGCCCATGCCTGTGTCCTGAATGGTATTGCCTAGGTTTTCTTCCAGGATTTTTATGGTTTTAGGTCTAACATTTAAGTCT
>NW_012101388.1:2157509-2173724 GCF_000951045.1 Mandrillus leucophaeus | reverse complement strand
TGGAGTATGGTGGCACGATCTCTGCTCACTGCAACCTCCACCTCCCGGGTTCAAGCAATTCTCCTCAAGCTTATTACTTGTTTTTGACAACATACAGAATGCTGCAAGTAGCAACCACTATATTTCAACCTCTAAACATTTTCTGCAATTTTCCTAAAGCTCCACCCTCAATTAGTGCATGCTTTCTGTCCCAAGAGATTCAACAAAAGATGGTTCAATCAAATGGTTTGCTAGTCTGTAATGGAGATTAAAAACTTACTTCTCTTTATCTGTATCCCAGTCTGTTTCACATAATCAGGCCTATTTTTTATAACAAACAATTTCTTGGAACCAGTGTGAGTATTACTGATGAATTGTTAGTTAGAAGTTTCCAAGTAAAGTTTATAGATTAAAAAAGGAGTTCATTAGCTCTTACAAAAGTCTCTGACTTCAGACATGATTAGAAACTGTGGCTTCCTTCCATTATACTGCCAGGATAGTAGCGCGCTCTCTCTCTCTTTCTCTCTCTCTCTCTCTCGGTTCTCTCTTTCTCTGTATTTGTTTCCTTCCCAGTGGTGGAAGGTGGTGGTTAAGATAGTCACCAGTGATTCTCTAAGCATATTTCTCAGACCTATAAATCAGAGCAAGAGCGGAGATAAAGGGAGAGAGAGAAAGAAAAGAGAGAGAAAGATATTTTCTGATAAAAGCCCCAGGGAACAATAATTGCCCTCACTTGAGGCATAAGTCATTTCAGAAAAAAATGTGGTAAAACCAATTGACAGGATCACTTATATTGTCCAGACCTGGACCGCATACCCACCACTGAACCATGTAGACTGCAAATAAGCTCCTGAGCAGAGAGACACATCTAACCACAACAGGAGTTAAACAGATAATGAATGTGGGGAAGAGATTCCAAGCAACCGGTCTGGTACACACAAAAGTTCCTGTGGAAAAGGAAGCTTTACTAGCTGAATGTGTGTATAGTAGATAGAGACCAACGTTAAAAGTGGCAGAAAATAAAAGAATATACATGCAAGATCTACACGGTATCATTAGAAATTATATATACCCTATATCCTAAGAACAATGAGAATGCATTCTATGTGTTTTTTCTTTAATAGGAAAAGTGAGTTCACATTTGCATTTTGAAAAGATTGCTCTGTAGCATGGAGGGCAAAAATGTTGCAGGCTACTACAGGGCGCCATTGGAGGAAGCCACTGAGTTGTACTGCAGTACTAACCCAGCTTCTAACCTTGTTATGCTTTCTACAGACCTGGCAATGCATTTCTGATTTTTCATTTTGCATTCCTCTCAGATTAGGATTCATATTTCCTCTACCTGTTGGTCTTGGACCACCCTGGCTAAGCATTTGCCCAAATTAGGCTGAACGTCAAGGACGCCTCATCTGAGTAGTGCCCCTGTGGGCAGTGAACCTTAATCTCATTCTCTGCATGCAAGAAGAAGCTGAACAAAAACTGGGAGAGCTGACATGGAAATCGAAGCTCTTTCTTTGACTAACTTTAAATCATATTTTTGTGTCCTGAAAGCTGCCTAGGAAGTGAAATCGACAGGAGGTAAGCTGAGGTAGGGAGAACCAGAGGACACATGGACAGGAAATTATTTAACATACTCATATTCTGTTTGAAAGGATGGTAAAAGTAAACATTTGGACAATTTCTATCTCATCTTATTATGTCTCTCCCTTTCTCCCTCCTTCTTACCTACTTTCTTTCTCTGAGTTTGCCTATATTCCCCTAGGATAATCTAGCCTAGACATGGGTTCATAGGCTCAGTGAGATATTTTCAGTATCTTAGGCATTTGTACTTTGTTTTCTCTTCTCTTTACTCTCTACTTATTCATTTCTTATCTTTTCTACTTATACCTTCTCAATAAGTTAAAAAATAAAGAAATTTGAATATTATTGCCTCTTAAAGTACATATTTTACCATGTGCTTTGGAAATTTATGTAAAATAATGTAGCTTATGTTGATGAGGTCATTACTGCAACTATAATTTCTGAGTATCTGTATGGTAAGACTCTGTGATGAGTGTATTATACAATATCTCAGCAGTCTGTTCTACAAAATTAGTCAACTAAATACTAGAAATTTATTCCAACTAGATTTAATATAAATTTATGAGCATTTTATTAATACAGAAAGTAATATGAGCTGATGAAATTAATGTATATATTAAAGTTCAGGATCTATGAGAAGTAAAATAACCATAGGTCAAGTCAGCAAGTATTTTCACAGACACACGCTCATACATACGTTTTTAATTTACCACATGTATCTCTTCCTAAACATCTACAGTGCTTGAGAGATCAAGGCTACAGTGGCAGGATTCAAAGCGCTCTTCCTGAGAGCTAATGGCTTGTATGCATCCTGATGATGTGGCACTGAAACTGAGAGAGATTTGGCTGGTCTAGCACATTTGCTTACCCTCCTTGTCGGCTTTTCAGTTATTTTATTCTACAAGTGTCATATTCATCTTTAAATAATTCATTTTGCCAGTAGCTTCAGGTTGGTTGTTCAAAAAAAAGTTGTACAAGTATAAATTTTGAAATTATATAGCACCTATGAATAACCGTACTGTAGTGTAGACCAATTCAAGAAACTATTCAATCAGAAAGACATACAGTGAATATTCATTGTTTGCTTATGTTTCATATTAGACGGCATAGTTCACCCATTGCTTCCTATGCGAAATGAGAACACCTTGCCAATCTTTGTATAATGATAGTCCCTCTTCAAATTTTCATTTTCCTGGAAAAAGAAAAAAGCAGGTTGAGAGCATAAAAAAGATTTAAAAAGTGAAACCATTTATTCTGACTTCTGATTTTTTTTCTAATATATATCATTGAATGTATACTTATTCATTAACTGCATAGGAAGAATATATCAAAGATTGGATACTTGAACCCCCAAAAGTTTTCCCAATACAAAATTTAAATGATTTATTTAGTACTTTTGCTGTGCTTTTTAGAGTAATCTTGAGTGAAATGAGTAACACTTAAATATAATCTATTATTTAATAATCTGAATATAGTTAGAGAAATCTTAGAGAACATATTTTAAAAATTAAATTATATGAGTACATGTGAGTTGGTCTTTTTTACATACACAAATATGTTCTTTCTTACCATATTCAAATAAAAAAGATAAATGTAATTTATGTATGGATATAATGTGCTAAAATGATGAACCAGAATGTCTCCCCAGATACAGAACTTTCACATTTCAGAGTGAAAGGACATTCCAATGGATTTCATTGTCCAAATGACTTAGTGATTTCTTCAGAAAAAAACATGCTTACTTTTTTATGAAAAATTTAAAAAACAAGGTAAATTGTGCTTTAAGTCTCAAATTTTGGTGATTTTTTTTGTCTCTGCGTTTTTTCTCCCAAATTCAAAATAATCATGTTGTATGTATTAATGGAGTAACATATGCCGACTATGGTGATATCTCAGGAATGTGGCATTATTTGTGTGTGTGTGTGTTTTCCGATATCTTAATGTGCCTATAACATGATTTATCTTATGTGCCTATAACATGATTTAGAAAACCTTCTGTTTCTTGATTTTCCAAATGTTTAGAAGTTTCATCGTTGGTGTTTTTAGTCAATAGTAATCTTTCATATGCAATATGAAATGTGTTTGCAAACCTAAGAAGGGATGTATTTCAGTGATACCATTTCTTCCAGTTCTTCCAATCTTTACAAAGCCATGTTCTGCCTGAGCAATACGGTCTCTGCTTCAGGCTCTCCAGTGTTGTGGCCACACAGTGTTTTTGCCAGGACAATGTCACTAAGTCCCTAGGTTCAGTGTGAAAAATGGGGATACTCTTACTCATCCCCTCACTGTGTTGGAAAGTATTGTTGCAACATGCTTTACTCTCCCTAAGCTTTCCAGAAACTTGTAAATAACCTTAACTATAATTGTTATTAGCCTAAATTATCTTTCCTAGTACCTAAGAACTGAAACAATGTGATATTTCAGCTTAGCTGGACATCTGTTATTCTACAAATCTTGCCTCAGGAGGTGAAACAAGCCTCGTAGTTTTGTTTCATCGTGTTTTGTTTGTTTGTTGTTCATTTTCTTTGCCCCTGTTAAATGAAGCTAATAATAGCTGCCAACAAGATTATTTTAAAGTCAAATGATATAGTATAAAAAAAAAAAACAAAAACCCTCTTTCTCCTATAGTTAATGTGCTAAGAAAACATCTTCAATCTATAGCCCCTTAGAAAAGTCAGAAATCAAAGTTAGTCTTATAAGCAAGGGGCACCTTAGAACCATCGACCTAAGTAGAAGAAGGAGTGTGCCAACCCCCAGGGCCATAGCCCCCCGTAGGAAAAACAGAACTTGCCTGCCAAAAATTTGTAAAAATAAAGAATGAAAGAAAAAAAAGTTAATATTTAAATTGTAATGTGTCGGCTGGGCGCGGTGGCTCAAGCCTGTAATCCCAGCACTTTGGGAGGCCGAGATGGGTGGATCACGAGGTCACAGGATCGAGACTATCCTGGCTAACACGGTGAAACCCCGTCTCTACTAAAAAATACAAAAAACTAGCTGGGCGTGGTGGTGGGCGCCTGTAGTCCCAGCTGCTCGGGAGGCTGAGGCAGGAGAATGGCATGAACCCGGGAGGCGGAACTTGCAGTGAGCTGAGATCCGGCCACTGCACTCTAGCCTGGGCGACAGAGCGAGACTCCGTCTCAAAAAAAAAAAAAAAAATTGTAATGTGTTATGCTGATATGAAGTAAGGCCATTACCATCACGACTTCAGTTACTATTTAGCACTTGATACATGTTGTGCTACCTGTAATAATTTTATCTTCCAAAAAATTGGCAAACATGAGCCTCCTATTATGTCTTGTCTTTTTCTACTTCTTCCAGTAATTTGTTTTTCTTTATATGATTTTATTCTGGAAAGTTAACTGTTTTTCTTCCTGCAAATTATATACTGTGAAGGCTGGATATTTTTGTGTAAAATCTACGTTGGCTTTATTTGCATTCAGTTCCTAGATGTGTAATATCTGTTCACCCATCAAATATAATTACAATAGGCAAACCTGGAATTCACACACCTGCAAAGGTCACTTGAGTGAGTTCCAAAGCATCACACATTTACCTAATATCATTTCAATACTGTCAAGAAGGCAAGGACCTATTGCAGTAGTTTAATTTATGCAGTTTGTGTAATATTAACACCCTTAGTTATTTCCTATGAATGGTGTGAACATAAGCTCATAAGACAGTGACTCAAATTAAGGTTAGAGAACACTTTCACCCTTTACGCCTGAAAGCATATTATCAGAACCCGTTTGGGGGTGACAGCCTGCCCTGTCCTTACCAGTGCTTGGTGCCCTGCATATAAACAGTGGGGGCTTTAATTGAAGAGACATGCTTTTCTCCCTGTTAGAGCACTATCGTTTCACATCACAGTTACAACCAGTGACATGCAGAGAGGTCTATGCTCAAGATTTTTGACATTAAACATCAATCATTCATCGGAGGCTGTACATACACTATTAATCACTGAGCGAAATCATAAAATTTTACAAAATGAATCAAATGAAGTTTTCAACAAATGCCATGCTAAGACCTTGTTTTCATAAAGATATTTGACTGTTTTATTTTACCAAAACCACTGTTGGTGTTTTTGTGTTGTATATATCTGTGTGCTTTGATTTGTGGGGATATATGTGTATACAATCCCACTGGGACACACAGAAGGAATCATACAGTGATTCATATAATCGAAATGTAAATATACTTTATTTTTCCATGGAAATAGGAGGAAGCAGACAATATTAACACAAGTAAAATTGGAAGTCCCAGTGAATACACCAAGTGAGATAAAAAAGAACTGACATCCTCACTAGAGTAATGAGCTGTGCATATGCTGTGTGGTTGCTGCTTCTTGAAGAGGTGCAACGTGGCAATTGGTCTAGCTACTGATTCATGCCAAGGAGGTTCTTAGCAGAATTCTATTTATTGTGAAACTTTCTGTTTAACTTAAAAATCAAATGAAAATATAAACACAGGCCGGGCGCGGTGGCTCACGCCTATAATCCCAGCACTTTTGGAGGCCGAGACGGGTGGATCACCTGAGGTCAGGAATTCAAGACCAGCCTGGCCTGCATGGAGAAACCCCGTCTCTACCAAAAAATACAAACATTAGCAGGGCACGGTGGTGGGTGCCTGCAATCTCAGCTACTCTGGAGCTGAGGCAGAGAGAATTGCTTGAACCCAGGAGACAGAGGTTGCAGTCAGCTGAGATCATGCCACTGCACTCCAGCTTGGGCAACAGAATGAGACTCCATCTAAATACACACACACACACACACACACAGAATGTTGAGTTATGTATATGAATGTATATAAAGATTAGGAGAGAAAGAAATTCACTTGTCTCTATGTGATCACACACTGCTCATTCTTTGTGTGTCATGTACAAAAGGTCAAAACGTATTTCAGAAGTAGCCTATTGTATTTTTTACAAGATAGAATTTTCTGGCAACTGGACAGCAAAAATCTATTGAGTTGTCATTGCCAATGGCACACAGAGGTATTGCCTTAAATTGGGGCAAGGACAAAAACCCAGTGATCCTTCTGTCTCATTCTAGAAATGTGTACTTGTTTGAAGATTCCAGTGGAGCAGTTTCTAATCAGAAATACTTTAATTTTTAATGCAGGCAACTTAAAGACACTGCAAGGGCACACATGATGAATGTTTCCTCTTAGTGAAATGTATAATGCAGTTTATAACTGTTTGGATTCTTGTGAACACTGAGGGTCACAGTGATTTTGATCTCATGACAATAGTTCTTGGCAACTGCAAAAGATGGGTATGAATTTCTGGGGGCACCAAAGCTTTTACAGAGAACTGCCTGTGAACCCTTATTTAATAACATCTTCATCTCTCTCTAGGCCTCTCAGCATCTAACTATTAAAAAATTAATATATAGATTGTAGTAGGGAAAAATGAAATAAAGCTAAAATGAGGTAAATATTGTTCTCAGAAGAGGGAAAGTGAAAAATTAGTTTCGCAGATACTCGTTTGACCTAATTAATTATTTTATTTTATTTATTTATTTTTGAGACAAGGTCTTACTCTGTTGCCCAGGCTGGAGTGCAGTGGTGCAAAAACTGCCCACTGCAACCTCCACCTCTCCGGGCTTAAGGGATCCTCCCACCTCTGACTCCTGAGTAGCTGGGACTACAAGCATGCACTGCCATGCCCAGGTGATTTTTTTAATTTTTATTTTATTTATAGAGACAAGATTTCCCCATGTTGTCCATGATGCTCTCAAACTCCTATGCTCAAAACAATCCACCCACTTTGGCCTTGCCAAGTGCTGGGGTTACAGGCATAAGCCACTGTGCCCAGCCATAAATTAATTATTTTAAATAGCAATCAGTATAAGGATTCTCTTTTGTTGTTTTGTTTATAGTTAACTTTTTTCCTAATAACTAGCATACTATCATGTTAGCAATAATACCTAAGGTGATATGTGTAATGTCACAGGAAAAACCGATCATTTTCCTTCCAGTATGATGGGAGATTTTAAAGAGAAAATAAGCTTAGAGCAGGATGAAATTCACAGCCTAGTTAGTACTTTAGATAAATCAAACACTTCCCTCGAAGATGTGTTTTGTGACAGAAGTACTGTACACCCCACACAATAGCTAGGACCAGATAATTAAGTTAGATGCCTTGTGGGTGCTAAATATATGTTAGACTCATCCAAGATCTGTGCATAGGGCAAGGTAGAAAGACAGATATAAAACAAAACTAAACAAAGAATAACAACAACCATATCCTATGAAGGAAAATAAATGAGTAGGGAAAACAGTATCTTTTTTCCCAAGACTTCTAACTTCCTAGATTAGTATGTGTGCTTGATTATTTGCTTTTCACTCGGTATTACTGCTACCCATTCCTGAGACTTTGCCTGCATTGCAGACGAAAAACCAATCCTGCAGGATTCCCTTCTGTCTCTAGATCACAGGTTAGAATCTTCCAACATAAGCAATTTCACAAGTTTTGGGGGAACGAGAAGAGAGAGGTCATTATTCTTCAGTTGCATGGCTAGATATGAAGTCCAAATTGCTTCTGGGAAATGTTTTGAGCATCACCCATGTCAGCAATGCAGATTGAAATAGAAGGTAGAGATGTCCAAAGGTGGGTGAGATTGACAGGGGATTTGGGTGAAATGACATAGGATTTTCAGCAATGGCTGAGTGAGAATTTGGGAACTTCCTACTTTCAAGTGGCAAACTGACATCCTTGGTGACAGCTTCTCTGACCTCTGTTCCCCAAACCTTCTCAACGGTTGCATCAGCCTCTAATTATTTTCTTTTTTAAACTCTTTATTTACCAGCCACATATTCTCATGGATATGTTGTGCTTGATATAAATATACAGTCTTATTCCTTTGGGCAGAATATGAAATGCATCCTCTAATTCAGAATTAGTTTTTGAAGACAGAGCCAGAAAAATTGAAGTTTCACTTAGAGGAAGAAGGATATCAAGGTGTTTCTTATGCATCTAGCATGGTTCTGGATAGTAGACAACATATTAATATGAGTGATGATGATCATGCCCCAAATCTCTGGCCTTATGGAGCTTCTAATTCAGTCGAGAAAGAATACTTTGAGTGTTCAGTGGCAATGGGGAGAAGGATGTAGGTGGGGAATTCAGTTAAGGCGTCTAAGTTGTAAAAAGGAAGTCTGGTTAGTAGGGAATTGTAATAATGCAGGTCAGAGATGATGGTGGATTGAAGCAGAGTGGTAAAAGCGGAACTTTATGAATTCATTTGATCGTTGACTAATTTATTCATTCAAACAACAGGTTGAATGTATGCTCCGTGCAAGAACGACACTGAATACCAAAAACAAGATGAAAAAATGATGCCTGCCTTTGAAACATTTAAAAAAGAGTAAGTAGGTAACCTGTATATTGTATTACGAGATGCCATGTTAGGGATGAAAGACAAATCACAGTGTGTGAGAGGTATGCGAGTTGTTGGAATGTGTATGAGCACTATTTAGTATGGTGGTGAGCTTTTGTTTCCTGTCCTTATAATTTTATGTTCTCCTGGCCTCGAGGTTGAGTTCCAAAGGGAGGCATGTTTCTACCAGGAGACACAAAAATGATTTCGTTACACTGGAAGTTAAGACTGCCACCCAGAGACTTTGGGCTCTTCATGCTGCTAGATCAATGGGCAAAAAAAGGAGTTACTGTTCTAGCCGGGCTTATTGATCCTGGCTACTAAGGGGGAAATCGGGCTTCCACTCCATAATGGAGGTAAGGAAGAATATGTCGGTAATACAAGGGATCCCTTAGGGTATCGTTTAGTATTACCCTACACTGTGGTAAAGTTAGTGGAAAATTGCAATGCAATTCACGCAGAACTACTAATGATTCAGATTCCAGGAATGAAACTTTGGGTCACCCTGCCAGGTAAAGAAACACAACTAAGGGCCGGGTGCGGTGGCTCACGCCTGTAATCCCAGCGCTTTGGGAGGCCGAAGCGGGTGGATCACGAGGTCAGGAGATCGAGACCATCCTGGCTAACACGGTGAAACCCCGTCTCTACTAAAAATACAAAAAATTAGCTGGGCGAGGTGGCGGGCGCCTGTAGTCCCAGCTACTCGGGAGGCTGAGGCAGGAGAATGGAGCGAACCCGGGAGGCGGAGCTTGCAGTGAGCTGAGATTGTGCCACTGCACTCCAGCCAGGGGGACAGAGGGGGACTCCGTTTCAAAAAAGAAAAAAAAGAAAAAAAGAAACACAACTAGCCAAGATGCTTGCTGGGAGCAAAGAGAATCCAGAATGGGTTGTAAAAGAAGGTAGCTATAAATACGAGCTATGACCACATGACCAGTTATAGAAATAAGAACTGTAATTACCAGGAATATATCGTCTCTATTTTCTTACGAATATTTGTGTGCCTATCATCTACCTATTGACAGATTGATCAAATAACTTGGTTAATTTCCTCTTATTGCTTTATCATGTACCATAAATGTATTGACTTTATATCATAGTATTTAAGTTACAGAATATCAAAAAGAAGATTAAACATTATTCAAGGACTTTACATTGTTTCTGAGGAAAGGATTAATACATTCTCAGTTGAACACAGGATGGTTGTATCATGGTAAGTGAAAGTAAGACCTTGTTATCGTTTTATTTGGAGATTAAGTGTGGCTTAAAGAGGTGCGTGCAGTGCCAAGCTGACAAGGATCCAGACATGCTAAGGTTAATTTTATGTAACAACTTGGCTGGGCCACAGTGTCCAGATATATGGTCAGACATTCTGAATGTTTCAGTGATGGTGTTTCAGGATGAGGTTTAAATTTAAACTGGTGGACTTTGAGTAAAGCACATTGGCCTTCGTGGGAGTGTGTATTCAACCAGCTGAAGGCCCAAGTAGAACATAAGGCTGATCTTCCCTGAGCAAAAGGGTATTCTCCAGAAGATGTTCCTGGACTCAAACCTCAGCTCTTTTCTCAGTCTTCAGCTTGTTGACCTTCCTTATCAGATTTTGGACTCTCCAAATGTCTACAACCACATGAGACAGTTTCTTGAAATAAATCAGTACACACACACACAAACACACACGCACACACACGAAGAGACGTGGCAGTAGCTAATGTAGATTAAAAAAATAATTTTTTAATATGGTAAGACTAAAAGCATCATTATATGCTGTTGTGAACAGTACGATAGAGTAAATATATATACAAATGTAAGAGAAAATGATGAGATTAGTTGGAGTAATGTCCCCAAGTAGATGAGAAGCGATGAAATATACTACCCTGGGGGATTTTGTTAGGAGTGTGCATAGATGAAGAACGTAACAATATGGAGGAAGAATATGTTGATAGCAAAGGGTGGTGAGAAGGTGAAAAATGGAGGGACTTCATATGCATTTTGCAGGTAAAATCAACAGAATTGAGGGGAGTAATACAGTTATGAATCTATAAAATCTTTAGTAAATAAATGTATTTACTTTTTCCTAGATATTATTTTTCTAGATAACTGATTTGAACAATTTATATATACTATGTGCATAAAATAGGATATAAAATTTGCTTTTGAACAAAGACACGTTTAAAATCACTACTGATTAGCTGATAGTAATTAAATAAGAATTAGAATAAATTTTTCATGTACTAATATTATCAATTACAAATTTAAAGACAAATTTCAGCATTCACCTAATATTGCATATATATTTATATGTCATATATATTCATATCTTATACACACACAGAAATATATATTCCATACACATATTAGTTTATTATAAATCATGTTCCATTAGGATCTTTGGAAAGCCTTTGAGCACTCTAGAGCATAAATATGTTTATGCTTTTATTTTGTTAAATAAAATATTCTTTTCTTTAGGCTAGTCAAATGAATCTTTCTCTTTGTTTCTCCTTCCTCCCTTCTTACCTTCCATACTTCCTTCCCTTACCTTTTAGTTTCTTTCCTTTCTCTTTTATATTTCTCTTTTCCTCCCTCCCTTTTCCCTTTCTTTCCTATACTTGTTAACCATTTATCATATTATCATTAACAGACATTTATTAAGAATTGAGTGGGTACTCCACTAAAGTACTTTAGTAGGTGTTCCACTCCACTATAAGTGCTTAAAAGTTGTTGAAGTGTACACACAGTCGCTCCCCTTGAAAATGCATGGTCCTTATTAAAGGGACAAAGTTAATGTTTATGGAACAATTGAAATATAAGTATAAGTGATGTTTAATTCTGTCAGTGCAAATAATTATGACGCTAAGAGGTTAATTTTGGAAGAGGAAGACACCTTTTGGACAAAATTTCATTAAAAGGCTGACAATGGAAGATAGTAATGTAGTATTATTTTTAACATAATTATGACACATAATAAGTTTTTCATGGCTGTATTATCTTGCAACGTGTTCTTTTTTCTTCCTTCCTATAATATATAGTACAATTGTTATGGAGTATTTTGTAAGCAATATTCTTTACACAGAGAGTTGTAGTCCATTTTGAAAATAGCTTTCTGAACTTGTCTCCAGCCAAAAGTAGGTCATACATACAGTGGTAAAAAGAAGAGAAAAATCAAATGAATTATCTAGTTTTAAAAAGCCAACTTGCTTCCCTACCTTTTTTTTTTTTTGCTTTCTAATTCTCTCTCTTTCTCTGTGTATGTGTGTGTATGTGTGTGTTGCAGGGTGGGGGCATGTGTGATATATATTCCTATCAAAGTTTAACAATTTGTACTCATGCATATAAGACAAGAATAATGCAGAATGTGGGTAAAAATTTTTGATCCCAATGAAGGTAAATAAATCACAAACAGATCTAATGAGCTGTAGAATGATAAGGCCATAGGGCATCAGCACGCCGAGAGCATAAAGAAATATCTGAATGTTCAAATCACACTATTTCCTTTCCTATGAAGAGCAATTTTTCTTTGCCAAATATTCACTTTAAAATTCTGCCAACCTGTTTCCCATAGTCATCCTTTTCCTTTACTGAAGTGTCTTGTTTATCAAAATATTCATGTGTTATTCATCAGTTTATAATGTCTGTGGTATGCTCAGTAGGTTAAACATAATAAAAATGCACTGTACTCTAATTACTGGTACTCTAATTACTGGTTTGGTAATAGAATCCAATTTAGAATGTATACAAAGAAAGTTAAATTTTTACAGTAGGAAAAAAAAGTAGCCAATTGTTCTGGATTATTTTACTTAATTTCTAGTTTGATTTAAACCATAAGCTGCTAAATGCTACTCATTAACAAAAATAACTTTTTCTTTGTTGTACTTACCTTAGAGGCCAAAGTATCTCAGATCGGTTCCCTATTCAGCAGTGACTTAAAATATTGCACAATAGGAATCAACTTTTCCTTTTTTGTTGTTCAGTTCTTATGTTTACTTAATAGTCATATCTTGCTGCTCATGATCTGAAGGCACCAAATCCTTTTGGGAAGATGGCACTATTTTTATCTTACCATTGCATTTTGGTTGTTATCATTGCCATCATATGAAACATTCTATCTACATATTATGTAGTTAAATGATTTCTTTGTGTACTACCCAGGCTGTCCCACATTCTATAAAATGTAATACAAAAACTTAATAGGGTGCAATTATCTGATAATAATAAAACTCTGTAAAATACTTAAAGAGGTTTATTCTGAAACAATATAAGTGACCAATTGCCTGTGAAAGAGTCTCAAGAGTTCCGGAGGAAGGGCACCCAAGGCGGTCATGTTGCAGTTTCGTTTTATACATTTTAAGGGGATGAGAACTATAGACAAAGACATAAATAAATACATGGAAACTTTACATTGGTTTGGGTGAAAAAGGTGGGGCATCTTGAAGTGGAGGCTTACAGGTCACAGGTGGAAAGATTTTCTGATTGGCAATTGGTTGAAAAAGTTAATCTTTGTCTAAAGACTTGCAGTCAGTAGAAAAAAGTATTTCAGTTAGCAAAAGGAGGGCTGTGGAGGCCAAGGTGCTTATCATGTAGATGAAACCTCATAGGTGACAGTCTTCAGAAAGAAAACACATAATAAGTGTCTCTTTTGGGACCTTACACGTGTTAGACTCTTAGATTCAGGAATAGGCTGGAGAGGGAAAGCCTGGCTGTATTAACGGAGATTATCCACAGACATAATTTCCCTGCACAAGACAGCTTTGCAGGGTCATTTCAAAATATGTCAAATAAACATATTTTCAGGTAAAATAATTTTTATTTCCTTCAGGGTTTGTTCACTGTCATGTGATATTATACCACTTTGGAATTTTCCATCTTAGTGCTGCAAAGTCTCTTTTGTCTGTCTTAGGTACTCTATTTTAATGTTAATGCTGGTCAGTTGTGCCTAAACTGTAAAAGGAAGGCGGTATAACTAGATACATCTGACCACTCTTCCTGTCGTGTCCAGGAATTCAGTTTTTCAGGTTTCTCTGGGGTCCACTTGGCCAAAAGGAGGTCCATTCAGCCAGCTTGTTACTGGGGAAGGGTGCCCAGGTTCTTGACATTTTGAACAAAAAATTGGACAAAACGTGCAAAGCAAGGAAAGAAGGAAGCAACAAAAGCAGAGAGTTATTGAGAATGAAAGTATACTGCACGGGGTGGGAGCGGGCCCAAGCATAGGGGCTCAGCATCTCCGTTACAGAATTTTTTGGGGTTTAAATACCCTTTAGAGGTGTCCATTGGTTACTTGGTGTACATCCTATGTATATGGAGAGGATATTTCCTGTCATAGCTGAAGTGTTTCCATTTGATTTGGCTCTAGGAAGTCAGTATGAATTGGCCTTATGTTCCCTGCCGCCAGACCCTATTCTCCTGCCTCAAGTTGGGTGGCATAGAATTTCATTTTTGGTTTACATATCTATTTAAAGATGGAGTAATTTCAAATGATTCTGGTTATTAAGGTAAAATTCAAAGGCCCCCATTTCTAGATTTATATATGCACTAAAGGCTATGCTGAGAACAAAATGATAGCAGTGCAACCCAATCTATGTGGCCTGATTTCATACATGAAAGACAACTATTTCCTGTAAAACACTACAAAGCTGATGCCTGAGATTCCTTTAACCAGGACAGACAGTATTTTATTCCACAATATCACTAGAAGCTAAAAACACAAGTACTTCGGAGAGGTATCGCATTGATTTATATTTATTCTATGCTGTAAATGACTGAGATCAAATCCTTTCTTGCAAGGAGGTTTTGTTATGAGGGAATTACAATTCTGAAAAGGAACAAAAGTGACTGTTCCTGAGGGAGGTGAAGTTGTTAAGCAAGCGAAGGCAGATCACTCCAGGCCATTGTTCTCAGCTTCAATATTTTGCCTAAGGCCACCTTGATAGCAGCACTGCTTTCATATGCATTCTGAGGAAGTAAGCTCTGGTGTTGTTTGAAGCTGAGGAAGCAAAGTGATAATAAAAGGACCATATTCTCCATCTCGATTCTCACTATCTAATATCTATTACTATTTCTGCCTAGCAGTTGCACCCTTTTCCCAGGAACAGATGGGAGCAATGATGAGGGAGTTGCTTCAATGTCTGCTTAATTCTTCCTTTCCCCGCTTTCCCTAAAAAAATAAGCAAAAAAATCAGAATCCAGGAGAGTAATAGATATATTATTCCCATATTCAAAAACTTGGAAAATATTCAAATGAGATTCTGTGGTCTGCATAGATAAGAACTTGCTTGGGACTGTGAAATCTTAACTCAGAGTTGGGAGGAAAAAAAATACAAAAAAAAACAGGGTACTTTAGTTGTTATTGTAAATGCAAGTCAATTATTTAATTAATTGATGTTTAAGGAGCATTTGCGAACATTTTTTTTTTTTTTTCCTGCCTAAGGGCTACTTTATTCTACTAAATGGGTGCCAGAAGTTCTATGTATTATTGTTTTACAATGGCAAAATCATGTAGAAAAGCTGGCTAACATTTTACAAATAGTAAATACAATTATTATTTCTCCCATCAACCTGGCAATGAATTGAAGAAACAATATTCCTATGGCTTCTAGGAATTATTTAGCCTTTGTGTTATTTTATCTTATTTTTAAGCTTACTTGGCCACAGTGAGATTCTGCCCTGCATAGATTAATCTTGCTTTGGACTGTGAACCCTTGACTCAGGATTGAGGAGGAAAAATACTTTAGTTGTTATTGTAAATACACATGAGTTATTTAGTTAATTGGTAATCCTCATAAATTTGTTCACCTTAAGTAAATAAATAAAAATAAAAACCTCTCACTGACTTAAGACTTAATAAACATTTAAAGGTAGAACTTAGCCTTTTATATTTTAATGAAATACCCTGATAAATTTTGTCCCTTATGCTTGACCTTGATATTCACAACCTAAATTATTCAACATGACTTTGCTATTTTTCAGTCTTTATTAACATTTAATTACACTTCCAGAAGTGCTCTGCCCAGGCAACTGGTTTACTGGTTTGATCATTCACTCCTGGAACTTTCTAAAAGACTCAGCAACCCTTCAATGGAAAACATCATTAGATAGTTTGTGCCCTACATTTTTTGAACCCCTCACCTCAAAATCCCAGCCTTAAACTTTTCACAAATCTTTTCTTCCTCCCTCCCTCCCTCCTTCCCTCCTTCCCTCCTTCCCTCCTTCCTTCCTTCCTTCCTTCCTTCCTTCCTTCCTTCCTTCCTTTCCTTTCTCTTTCCTTCTTTCCTTCTTTCCTTCCTTT
>NW_012101388.1:2151248-2156569 GCF_000951045.1 Mandrillus leucophaeus | reverse complement strand
AAAAAAAAAAAAAAAATTACACCTGTGTCTGAATGTTGAGCCATGTTTCGTGTTTCTTTCCTCTTTCTTTAACTCTTACACTGACCTCAGGTGATCTACCTGCCTCAGCCTCCCAAAGTGCTGGGATTACAGGCATGAGCCATCATGCCCAGCCAACTGTTCTCAAATCTTAACTGTTGTATTATGATTCTTCCCAATCCTAATCAGGTTCCTGTACTGATAGATGCATGATAAAGCAAATATCCAAATCTCATTAAATTCTGACTTCATATTCCCCACCCTGAGACACTCCTATGTTTTGAAAAGCAGTAAACTCAGCATTGTCTCATCAACAGGCTGTGTTGGAAAGAACCCCTGGGGAATAGCATGATGAAAGTCATGAAAGCAGAAAACACATGGAATGTTTAAAAAATGACATGTAATGTATTTTGGCAAGAATGTAAATTGCCTGGGCATAGTTACAGAAATGGAAAAGCTAAGGTAGGATCATACTGAAAAGCATATTAAAGCTTGGATATTTTTCGAACTATACTCTCTCACCAAGCCTTGCCAATACTTAGGGATATCTTGGCAAATTGATATCTGTGACAGATTAGTATGAATTGTATTAATTAAATTTTAAAAATAATGTAATTTCCAAAAGGGAAAAAGTTGATTTAAAGTTTTTCATCTTATTTTGTTCTGTTTTATTTTCTGGGCCACCCACTAATTTGGTAATAATTCTTTCATGAATTGCTGATGTAGACAGTGCAGAACAAAAGAAAAAATCCTTTGAGCAGATATAGTACATTAAGACCCCAATTTTTCTGAGAGTACAGGAGAAAAGAGTGCTGATATATTAGAATTTGTATGCCTATGGACTGGAAGATAAGAAAAGTCTTATTCAATTTCCAGTCTGAAATTTCCAGTACAGTCTTTTAGTCTACTGTATTCACAAAGTTTGATGGCACATGGTGCCATGCTAGTCAGAACACAAAGAAAAATATTAGATAAATGTTTATTTTTTAAGTTTTGACAAGAATGCGTGGCCTTCCAAAGAAATCTGCTCAGAGCATGCAATGAGAAAAATGGTTGTCAGTGATTTGAATAAAGGGACCACCGCCAACACTATCTCTCTATTTCTCTTTCTCTCTCTTTGTCTGTTCCTTAGTTACTAAGAAGGGCCAGGCTGGATGACAGCAACTACGTTGGCATGTCTTCATGACACAACAGTAAGTTTATGTCTCTTCTATGGAGATTTTTGACCAAAAGTATTCAAACAATCAAACACAGGAGCATCAGTATTCATTCTGCCTGGATTATCTCTGTATTCTACACCCCAGGCATGGCACCATGAACAAACTAAGTTCATATATATATACATATATATATATAAAAATATATGTAAAATAAAATTATATATAACTTCATATATATAATAGATATATAAAATGATCACACAAATAAAGACGTTTAATCTATACCACAAGACATAATTGACATGATCACAACAAATCGAGAAGTGGATAGAGTTAGTTCTTCTCTCTTTTCAGGCTATGTCTCTAGCTAACAGGTCCAGTGTTGTCCTACTGCACCTGAGTGCCTAAACCCCTATCGGCTCTAACCTTCCAAGTTTAGTTTTAGTCAGTTCACTAATGATAAACTAACATGTTTTAACACTAACGAGTCAATGGCTGACCATGACACTATCCCCTACTTGGGATATTGGTTTGATTAAAAAATGTTTGTTAGCCAATGGTATAATTTAATCTTATGTATCAGAAAGAATGATGCTGGAAGAAGAGACTTTGGGGGTTGCAATTATTTCTGCAAATTTTCAATCTATACTTCCATAATGTAATGTAAGTATGGACTATTATATACATGTGAGAAACTGGCAAATCTCACATGTTCTTTCCATTCAGGTCTTTTATATATAAAACACTGTGTGTCATAAACTAAAAATATACATACACATAATATAATATAGGCATACTACAACAAAGCATATATGCAAAAAATTAAAAATATATATGATCGCATCACCTAGGAAACATAACTTCATTTAAATAAAAGATTAAAAAGTAAGACTCTCTTTGGAGATTGTACTCTAGGATTAAGAAGGATATAATCTTTAAGTATGATAATTAATATTTAGACAAGGTCAATACTTAAAATAATTTATAAAGGAGTTAGCAGCAGTTTAGAGATGTCTCTATCTTCAAAATATTCCCCTTGAGACTGGGCGCAGTGACTCATGCCAGTAAGCCCAGCGCTTTGGGAGGCCGAGGTGGGTGGATCACCTGAGGTCAGGAGTTCAAGACCAGTCTGTCCAACATGGTGAAACCCCGTCTCTACTAAAAATAAAAATAATTAACTGGGCATGGTGGCAGGCACCTGTAATCCCAGCTACTTGGGAGTCTGAGACCCGAGAATCGCTGCTTGAACCCAAGAGGTGGAAGTTGCAGTGAGCCGAGATTCAGCCATTACACTCCAGCCAGGGTGACAGAGCGAGACTCCATGTAAAAAAAAAAAAAAAAAAAAAAAAAATTCTCCTTCATTAGACACTAATTGATATTTCTTCCACAAACAAAGACAAATTAGATTCTACATCATCAATAAAGTGTTTGTTAATCTTCCTGTCAGAAGTACTCTTCCTACCACATCTCATAGCATTTTCTTTTATATCGCTATCATTGAGTTAATCACATATGTCCTTGCGTATGTTAAAGGAATTGGGTATGTGTCTTATCTTTCCCATTCAATAGTATCTTGAAAGGATCTCTGTACCTATTGATTAAGTTTTCAATATAGTTGAGTTGAATTGAATCACAAACCAATGGCACACTCATGTAATGCTAACTAAATGCAAGGCAAAACTTACAGTGATATTTATAATATAGAGAGAATGTATTTCCAAAAATATACATAGTTTATATATCAATGTGTATATAATTTATTTCCTGTAACAAAATCAGGAGTTATTACTAACTCTTTTTATATCTGGAGGAACTGAGGTGGTGAGAAGCTAAGTGAGTTGGCTCTGGTCATGTGGTCAGTAGGGGCCAATGCAGAATTTGAAACAGGCAATCTTTTCTCAGAGTGAACACTATGTTTTACTGACTGTTATAGGACATCAACAACCAAAAATACATCCAGGAATTTACATGGCTTTTAATTCTGTAATTTTCTTCTCTGTTTATATGTATTCTTATTATTTTCTATACATATTTATGCATCTATCTATCTACCTATCTATATTTGTATATGAAGTCCTAATTACAAATACAAGTACATTGTAAATTGTTACTATCCTGAGACACTCCTTTGTTTTGGAAGGCAATAAACTCAGCTTTGTCTCATCAACAGACTGTGCTGGGATGAACCCCTGAAGAATAGCATGATGAAAGTCATGAAAGCAGAAAGCACAGTAAAAAAATGACATGTAATATATTTCTATGAAAATAAGAAATCAATTTCATAGAAAGTCAATGGCCTCTAATCTTATCTAGGAGAAATAGTCACCATTAATAGTTAAGTGTATAATTAAGACTTCATATGCATAGGCTGTACATCCAGAGAGGTGTAGAAGAAGTTTTATTGCAATATAACAGTAGAAACTACATAAATGCCATTTGAAGGGAAGGGATTTGCGATGGTTAATATTGAGTGTCAACTTGACTGGATTGAAGGATGCAAAGTATTAATCCTGGGTGTGTCTGTGATGGTGTTGCCAAAGGAGATTAACATTGGAGTCAGTGGGCTGGGAAAGGCAGACTCACCCTCAATCTAGGTGGGCACCATCTAATCAGTAGCCAGCACGGCTAAAATAAAGCAGGCAGAAGAATTTGGAAGGACCTGAGTCCTTTGCTGAGTCTTCTGGCCCTCATCTTTCTCCAGTGGTGGATGCTTCCTCCCCTCAAACATTGGACTCCAAGTTCTTAAGCTTTTGTATTCTTGGACTTACACCAGTGGTTTACCAGGGGCTGAAGGCTGCACTGTTGGCTTCCCTACTTTTGAGGTTTTGGGACTTGAACTGGCTTCCTTGTTCTTCAGCTTGCAGATGGCCTATAACGGGACTTCGTTTTGTGACTGTGAGTCAATACTCCTTAATAAACTCCCCTTCATATTTACAGCTATCCTATTAGTTCTGTCCCTCTAGAAAACCCTGACTAATACAGGATTAACACATTGAGTTTAATCATAATAGAAGGCTGTATTTGTCTGAGTTTAATCATAATAGAATGCTGTGTTTGTCTTAGTTTGGGTATCCCAGGAAGCATATCCTGAACATAGAATTAGTAATTTCTTATGAAATTCATCCCAGAAAGCTGGATTGAGGGATCAGGAATAGTGACCTGAGGCAGGAGCAAAGGTCAATCGAGTACATTAATGAGTTGTTTACTACTGCAGGCAAGTGGGGCTTATTCCCTCTGGAGACACTCCAGGCAACTGTGTAGAATGGCTGTCAGAATTTCAGGAGTGAAGTTCAATTCATTCCTGCATTAAAGAAAGACTGATACCAGTTCAACCATTATTGAAAGCAGTTAGCTACTCCTCAGTAAGTTAACACCAAAATTACCATTCAACTCAGCAATCCTATTACTAGGTATATACCCAAACGAATATAAATTATTCTATAAATCGTTGCAAAACGACACATACACACAATGCTTATTGCAACACTATTCATAATAGCAAAAACATGAGATAAACCTAAAGGCCTACTAATGGAAGACTGGATATAAAGAAAATATGGTACATATACCATGGAATACTATGCAGGTATAAAAAGAATGAGATAATGTCCTTTGTAGAAATGTGGATAAAGCTAGAGCCTATTATCTTTAACAAATTACAGAAAACCAAATGCCACATGCTGTCACTTATAAATGTGAGTCAAATAATAAGAACACATGGATACACAAATGGGAACAACAGACATTGTGCCATACTTGAGGGTAGAGGGTGGGAAGACAAAGAGGATCAGAAAAAAATAACTATTGGGTGCTAGGCCAATTCCTAGGTGATGAAATAATCTATACATCAAAACCTTGTGCCGTGAGTTTATTCATATAACAAATCTGCACCTGTACCCCTGAACCTGAAATAAAGAATTAAAGGCCAGACATAGTGGCTCAAGCCTGTAATCCCAGCACTTTGGGAGTCTGAGATGGGTGGATCATGAGGTCAGGAGATCGAGACCATCCTGGCTAACATGGTGAAACCCTGTCTCTACTAAAAATACAAAAATTAGCCGGGCGAGGTGGCGGGCGCCTGTAGTCCCAGCTACTCAGGAGGCTGAGGCAGGAGAATGGCGTAAACCCGGGAGGCGGAGCTTG
>NW_012101388.1:2149863-2150868 GCF_000951045.1 Mandrillus leucophaeus | reverse complement strand
CTCAGGATGGAATACAGTGGAATGATCTCAGCTGACTGCAACCTCCACCTTCCAAGTTCAATTCATTCTCCTGCCTCAGCCTGCTCAGTAACTGAGATTACAGGCGCCCACCACCATGCTCAGCTAATTTTTGCATTATTAGTAGAGACTGGGTTTTGCCATGTTGGCCAAGCTGGTCTCGAATTCCTTCCTCAACTGACAGAGCATGAGCATCGACATTCTGCACAAGCACCACCATTCTATAATTCCCCTCCATCAAAAACTGCCTAAATCCAAAGAGCATCAGTCTAATGGCTAAGATAAGCATGAACATAAACCACAAATAACATCTCTGACCAGAAACATTTCAACCATAAGATAAACCCCTCCCTGACCAGAGACATGCCAGCCCCAAGATAACCTCCCATCTGGCTAGAGAGATGTCAGCTCCAAGATAGCTTCCCCTCTGACCAGAGACATTCCAACCCTGACATAAACTTCTCCCCCATACAGAAACATTCCAAGCTTGTGATAAGCTCTGTCACCCTAAAAAAATAAATACTCAGTCTGTAAGAGAGGGGGCTCTGAACAGAAATTGGCCAGAAGCCCCTCTCAGGTTTATTCTCTAAAATACACCTGTCAGCCGGGCGTGGTGGCTCATGCCTGTAATCCCAGCACTTTTGGAGACCAAGGTGGGCAGATCATGAGGTCAGGAGTTTGAGACCAGCCTGACCAACATGGTGAAACCCCATCTCTACTAAAAATACAAAAATTAGCCAGGCATGGTGGCATGTGCCTGTAGTTCCGGCCACTTGGGAGGCTCAGGCAGGAGAATCACTTGAACCCGGGGGGTGGAGGTTGCAGTGAGCCGAGATTTCACCACTGCACTCCAGTCTGGCTGATGGAACGAAACTCACTGTCAAAAAAAAAAAAAAAAAAAAAAAAAATTACACCTGTGTCTGAATGTTGAGCCATGTTTCGTGTTTCTTTCCTCTTTCTTTAACTCTTACACTGACCTCAGGTGAT
>NW_012101388.1:2094868-2145223 GCF_000951045.1 Mandrillus leucophaeus | reverse complement strand
GGGCGCCTGTAGTCCCAGCTACTCAGGAGGCTGAGGCAGGAGAATGGCGTAAACCCGGGAGGCGGAGCTTGCAGTGAGCTGAGATCCAGCCACTGCACTGCAGCCTGGGCGACAGAGCGAGACTCCATCTCAAAAAATAAAATAAAATAAAATAAATAAATAAATAAAAATAAACAAAAAATTAAAATTAAAAAACCCTTGCATTCACGAATATATTTTTTGTGGCATAAAAAATCTCATAGAAGTGAAGCGGTGGCAAGTTTCAGATGACCATGTTTTATTCCCACCCAATTAACTCTTTGACCTTGCCCAGTGTCTACCTGTCAGTCACCTTGCCTTGCACAACACAGGGTTTCAATAAATACATGAATACTTGGATGAGGAAGTAAACAAATGTAGTGTATAATATAATTTCACATTCACATTATTTAACAATACAGATGACCACTGAGAGTTGCCTTGTAAATTCCTTCGGATTTATTGTAGCCACTGACCGAGGCTGCTCTACTTACCTAAACTGTGGCTTCAAGAGCCTGAATGCATTTGTGTTAACATAAGATTCTTTGAAATTTTAGCAACATGATAATTCCGAGAAATAGGAGATCATTGAAAGAGAACATGCCATTATGTTGTCATGAGAAACAAAGATACGAATGCCTCCCAGGTGAGAGCAGGGAGGATCGTTTGATGAAAGTCAGGCTTCATTGCCACTAGGTAAATAAATGAATCTCAGCTCCAGTCCTCCCTCACTTAACTCATGAGTGATGAACAAACACAAATATCAAATTCCTTTTAGATTGCTTCTCAGTCTATCAGAACATAATCTCTGATACTTTGATGTTTTATAATCCATATATACATATTTTTACTTTTTCATGTGATCACAAGATCTAGACACTGTTCCTGACTTATCGTCTTAGTCCTCCCTATAAATTGAGTTCACATTATTCCTGTTGGAAAGACATTCGTCTATATCAAATGAACACTTCAATAAGATGTTCCCGTTTCATTTTCAGCTGATTTAAACCAGCAGCTGGGCTCCAATTTGCAAGTTGAATTTGCCTTCTCTAAAATGCCACAGACACAAACTAATACAAAATTTGCTTTCCTTAATTCTCCTAGGATTTGATATCTTGCAACAGGAGGCTGGGTAAAGGAACATTCATATTTATTTCTTGAAGGGCTGGAAAATTATCTTCCCTTAAAAATGGAGAACAATTTCAAGTGATGTGCATATGCATGTATAAATTTAAACTGCATATGTACACCCAGAATAAAATCACACAAGGCAAGATGATTATGTTTTATAATTGAAGATTCTGCATTGAATGTATTTCCCTACATCATATTTATGATATTTAAAATACCAAAATCCAGAAAGTCTGCATAAGTAGACAAGTCATAAAAAGAACATATTTTTTAATATAGTAAAAATGTAAACAGCACAAAGCTTCTCAACCATTTTTAATATCCTACATATTAACAGTTACCTAAGGAATAATAAGTGGCAGAGCATCATTCATATTTACATTATTTTCATTTAAAAATTTCAAATTTAAATGTAAATACTCATTATTGGACAAATAAACAAGTGGAAGGTTTCAGTAGGATACTGTCAGTATGTACTGAGACTTTTTTTTTTTTAACCAGTATTACTTGTTTAAATTATTTCTTATATGGTATTTATGTAATGAAGAAGTAAAATATTTCTTAATTAAAGACTATAGGAAAAGAAGGATATATTGTTTATTATGAGACACATCATTATTTTATCACAAAATATTTTAAAAAGATAACTGTTGAAGACAATTAAGATTTTCACTGATTTCATTATCTTTCTCGTAGTTATCTTAGCACAACATAATGTGCAACGCAATGCTTGGGTCTCTTTTAGTGATGACCTCACTGGCACATCACTGACAATAGGATGGACAGCTTTAATAATAATCTAAGACACAACAGAATTTTTCTCACTTTCTCATTCACTCATGCCAATATCATCCTTTCTCCTCTCTCCAGTACTTCCATGTCAACAAAAGAACAAAATTGCTTATGAATCCCTCTTAAACAATGAAATGAGTTCATATAAAAAGAGAATGTCATTGCATAAATTGTTCATGCATGTATGCTCAACATTTTTAAACATTTTAGAGCTTTCTTGATTTGTTTGAACATAACAAATTTTCCTAAGCTCTAGATATGTAAGCACACACTAACACATTTTAAATATTTTAATTTCCTAGATTATTACATAGACAAAAAAGGTAGGTCTTTATTTTTTTCTTGAACTTCTACTATTCCACTTCAGTGGCATTAAATCATTTTTTCCCCTAAAGCATTTTTGAATATAATATTTCTATCAACAGGTGTGACTCTAAAATTAATAATGTAAAGTTAAAATCATGAAAATAATGTGTCATTGCCAACCTTCAATAATTATTGTACCTCTATATTCCTACTAATAAATTTTGCACTAAAACTTGAATTGTTTCATATTTATAAGCTTATTGATCCAGCCACTTGGACTTCTATTACTACTTATTATAATGATTTATTATATTTTTAAGAAAAATAAATAGAGCCACATTAAGACCACATCCTTGGTTCATCAAGTAAGCATATTTCCTCTAAATAGTGGGAACGGGATTTGGGGGACACTGGCAAGATCATGTTGTGAATAAGTTAAGACAAAAGATTAAGTGCGTTTCCTGAAAATTGTTATTAACACCAAAAAAAGTTGAGGTCATCTGGAGGGCTCCAGGAAGTCTTCTCAGCACTTTGTCAACTCATGTTAGGAGTAACTGTCTCAGGGGGCACAAGTGATAGCCTGGCATTTGGAGAGGAAATATGCAAAGACTGTGTAACCTTGGCAGTGTGACGGCCTTCCCAACCTAACTCCTTTTCTCCCAGCTCACCCATCTCCACGGCGGAGTCCTCTTCACCTCTATCTGTGTGTAGTTCCTGAGTTAAACTGCAAAATGTAAGAAGCCAGATGTCAGTGAAACTGGAACATAATTTCTGGCATAAACTATGTCATTCACCCAGGTTTATAAAATGAGACATTGCATTGCTTCCTAAGAGGTCTCAAATCTGACTTATTAAGCCCCCGAATGTTAGTTTATTATTTTAAATCTCTGGGCTCATTCACAAAGCTTCTTTCTTTTAAAGAAAATGCAAAATCCCAAGGTGGACTTGTGGGAGGCTTCCGGTACCAGATAAACTGCTATACGTAAAACCAGGGTGCTTTGCTTATGAGCAAAGGTTTTTGAATCTAAACTAGCTTCAGCCCCTCATCTGAACAGAAGAACTCAGGTAATCGCCACTTCACAGGCTTTGAAAAGACACTTGCGATTCACCAGGTAAAGTTTTCTTGCACATTACATGGACTCAATAAAAGAACGGTATTTTCTTTTCTTGTCCTTCCTTGAAGTGAATGCCCTGGACAGCAAGCCAAGCTATGGGTTAGAAAGTATTTAGCATTGCCTTCAACAGCTACATTTTAATAAATTCCCTTAGTAAAATGTCTGCATACCAGCAAAACCTGCAGAGGTTTTTGCCACTGAAATATGAAGAACAGAAATGTGTCTAAAGTACAGAACTGAAGAAACTACTTAGCATAGTCAATAATCACATGTTACATCATCACAATATCATGTGATTGCATTACATATAACTTAAAATACATTGTTTTATGATATTGGTTTATGTAGGCATTCTGTAGTTTTTAACACAGAATTAGACTTCAATATCCACCATCCACACCAAGTAACTGTACCAGGTCATTATTATATTTAAAATTGTGCAAGCAGAGACAGTGAGTCTAATGTACATACAATAATTAGTAAACATTTGTCTAATTAGCTAAAATGCATATTCAATAAGGCAATACAATGGCATTCCTCCCTGGAAAATTGGAATGAAATATATTCTTGTAATTTTAAAAACATCATCACATAATAAAACAACATGTTGAGCTGTTAAAGACACAAAACTTTTGCTATTTCTTTAGTAGAGATATCATGGAACTAGTGGATATGCAGCATGTTGAAGCTCACTTTGTCCAAGACTTCTGTTTCATCAATTTAGAAACATAAACAAAATAACTAAAGTCCTAGCTGTCAAGACATCACTAATAATTAATTCTGGCACCAATAATCATCTTTTCCAAATGAGTTAATGTAAGAGATCCAATGAACATTTGACTTTTATTGGCTACTGTGCTCAAGTAAATTATAAATAAATGTTTATTTAGGAAAAGATGCTGCTTGTATATGTATATGTGTTTATATATATGCATGTGTGCATAGACATATGCCACTCTTCATAGTAAGAGAATATAGACATAACTATTTGTGATATTTCAGAGCATATTTTGTTTGTTTGCTTGGGAAGTGCAGTGGCATGAATGTGACTTGCTGCAGCCTCAACCTCCTGGGCTCAAGTGATGCTCCCGCCTCAGCACCCCCAAGTAGCTGAGACTACAGGCACGAGCCACCACACCTGGCTAATTTTTGTATTTTTTGTAGAGATGGGGTTTCTGCCTGTTGCCCAGGCCTGTCTTGAACTCCTGAGCTCAAGCGATTGGTCTGTCTCAGCCTCCCAAAGTGCCGGAATGACAGGCATGAGCCACTAAGCCTAGCCAAGCGCATATGTTTTTACGTAAGAAGTGTAACAATTATCTCAATATGAAAAAATATCGTAGTAAAATATATCTGTTGCTTTCCTACTTAATTAATATTCTCTCCTATGTTAGTTTTCTAGGACTGCTTATAGCAAGTACCACAATCTCAGTGGCTTAAACAACACAAATGCATTCTATCACAATTGAGGAGGCTAGAATCGTTTAATCAAGGTGTCTGCAGACTTGGAGGCTTCTGGGGGCTCTGAGGGAGAATGAGTCCCATGCCTCTCTCCTTGCTTCTGCTGCTGCCTGAAACATTAGTGCTCCTTGATTTGTAGTTGCATCACTCCAGTCTGTGTTTCTATCATCACCTGGGCTTCTTCCCTCACGTGTCTGTGTGTCTTCTCTTCCTGTAAGGACACTAGTCAATGAATATAGGTCCCCAGTCCAACCCAGTATAACCTCATCTTAATTAAATACACCTTCAAACACTCTATTGCAAAATTAGGCCACATTGGGAGGTTCTGTGCAGACATAGATTTTGGAAGGACGCGATTCAACCCACCACAACTCCCTATCAAGGAGCTGGTACCAAAGCAATATTCTGGGAACTCAATACTTTTAGAAGATCTTCTTCCTCTCTCTCAGATAATCAAGGGGTTACCTCTCATACATTCAACAGAAATAGAAAAGAATGCTACATATAGTGCCTTAAGAAGAGCATCTAACAAACTGAATCACTTAATTGTACAGGAACTATAATAATACATTTTAGAAAATATTTTATTTGTCCATCAGTTATATTAGTATGCATATGTACAAATATACATATATAAATATATGTTAGATTCTAAACTCTGTGCCAATCGTTCACACTTAGCTCTAAGAAACGATTAGAAAAAGAGATTTCTTGTAAAAATTCCTCACAAAAAATTCATCTAACAGTCATTTGACTTGAGAACACTAGTGATTTCTTCCCGGTCTTGGCAGAACATTAAATTATCATTCATATAGACAAAGAAATGTGAACATGTTAAATCCAACAATATATGCCTCTCTGAAATACCCTCTGTCACAATCAGAGAAAAGGTAATAGTATAGAATTCCACTGTACTCTTAATTAGTCTATGTTTGTTTCTAGGGGGAAAAATCGAATTATCTAATTATCTAATTGTTGCATGTGCTTTAAAGCTTTACCCTCTGAATCTGGAGAACAACAACAACAAAATTATTTCCGCCTGTTTGTAAATGATTCTTAATTTAGTTAATAAACATTAATAAGATACTATATCTTTTATGCATAAAGCTGTTCTTTAAGAGTTGAGACTTTGGGAGAAACAAATAATTGTGAAGATCTCTTTACATGGTCTGAGTACGTCAAATGTTATGAAATTGAAACTGATTTTCATAGATATTGAATCCAAGAAGCTACTTTGCTTCTTTTCAGGAATTTTTCTAAGTTTCACTTTAAAGTTTTTTGGAAAACATACGATAAGATTCTTGAAGTAATATAGACAAACGTTACAGCTGGGGAAGAGAAAGGCATTGCTACTCTAACCATTACTGAGAAACCTGCCTGTGTGAAGGCTGTTCCTCAGACTCCCTAGTGTGGCTCTTCCTAAAAAGATGACAGGTGATGTTTCTGATTGAGTGAATATAATTGTGACTGAATAAGCATGTTTATTTTGTTCTCGTTAAAGAACACATGATGTGTGGGTAATAGTCAGTTTGCAAAATGTTTACTGTCATTTGCAAAATGTTTTGTTGAACTGAACCACCAAAATTAATTTGAATGTGGAGAAAGGCAAACAAAACATAAAACAAAACCTTATAATATTAATCCAAATCAAGTTTCTCAGTTAGTAAACTTTAACTGGTTGCTGGTTAAATCCTTAGGAAACTAAATAACTTTCAAAAATATTAAAATCAGTTCTGAATGTGTACTTTTTTCCCCCTATTTTCTGGAAAAATATAGATAAACCACACGGAAGCAACTAAGGAAGCCAATATAAAATTGGAAAATATCAATACATAAGAAAACATGGCATATACCACACCTGAAATAGTAATTGTTATATAAGACAATCATTTTGTCTATGAGTCAGTTTGACAGCAAGAGACTATAAACAGACCACAGCTAATAGGTCCACAGTATATAAACAGGACCACAGCATAAACTGAAGATGAGTTTTTGCATGTATCCTACATTTGAAAAACATCTGTCCGCTTCATTTTTGGGAGGCTGAGATGGGAAGATTGCTTGAGCCCAGGAGTTCAAGGCTGCATTGAGTCGTGATAGTTCCACTGCACTCCAGCCTGGTATACAGAGCAAGACCCTGTCTCCAAGAAAAACATAACAAACAAAACAAAACCTATTTAAATATGAAAAATAAATTTAAATAAAAGTTAAATGCACTATCATCATGACTTTTAAACACTCAATCCTTTCAGTTAACTTATTATTTTCTAATTTTTTTTTGAGGAAACAAAACATGGATTAACATCAGTCAGCTTCACTTGTTTGTCTTCTCTTTATCTTTTATGCTAGCTTGAGCTTTTATCAGAATATTCTGTATGACCGTTTTAGTTTTTAGGTAAAGAAGACAATGCTGAACATAACTGCCGCAGCATAATTATGTGTGATCTTAAAATATTTGTGACTTTGAATGCATGATATTTCTATGAATAGCTGTTTTTATTTAAAGTATTATGTTGTAATACCATGGCTGTTAATATAAAGTGAGTGCAATGATTTTTCTTTATGTAAAGGAAAACATGAAAACTAATATCATGATTGTACTCTCATACAGCTGAAGTTTCAAAATTAATAGTTGGCAGATAAACTTCAAACAATTACAGGATCATTTCAAAAAAATGAATGTTCTATTGGATCTTCTCTTACACTGTATTTTCAAGAAAAAGAGCTTTTATGTCTCCAAAGTCATTTTGTTAAAAGTAGGACAAAATAGAGAAAAATGATACAAGTTTCACACAAAAATTCTTTTCATTTGTGTGAAAAAATATTCAGACTGGAGAAAAATAAAAGAATTCTTGCCATTACTTCATGATATCATTGGCAGCCCAGGGATGACTTAAGGAGTCCCAGATGTGTTCTTCTCTTGCAATGAAATATTTGGAATAGAGTATATAAGATGATAGAGATAAATAAAACAATAGTTTGTTATTTAAGATTTGATTATTGAAATGGATGATGCCAATCTTAATATTTAATTACTTCTTTTAGAATAATGTACTAATAAGATTTTAAAGCACTCAGCATCTTTTGATAGTTTATATTTTCCATCAGCATTTATAGTTGCTGGTATGGTATTACTTTTGTTTTATTTTTTAGTTGATAAAACACTGCTCTTAAAAAAGATAAGAAGCAAAAAACAAAAGTTCTGTCAAAGGCATTGGACTCATCTTTTTTTTTTGTTTTCTTTAAGGCATTTGAAAACATTCAAGTTTTCAACATGTGTGTCTTATTTTTTATTATTTAATAACTGGTAGGAGAAAATATTTTATCAAAATAAAGGAGATACAAAAAGAAAAACTGATATTCAAAAACAATGGAACTAACTCAGCAGAATACTGAGAAAATATCCAACTTTCACATTTGAATCCTGTTAGAAAACAGTTCTCCATGCGTCTCTCATGTTTATTCAGATCTGGTGAAAAGTTTTGTATTATTGAGTCAGTATTTCCCTCTGGAGCTAAGGACAGACATGCTTATTGCACATTATAAATGATTCTGGTTCCCAAAGCTCAGGGTTCCTTTCATCTGATGCAACCCATGATGTGTGCAGGTGCCATCTCTTCTTCTTTTCATCTCCTTGTGGCAATGAGGATGCAGAAAATGGACACAAATATACTGATATTCTGGTCTCTGCTATTACTGTGAGTAATAACTGTCGTTTGTTTCTGTCCCGGTATCTTATATCTTCTGGAAGCACTGATGAAACTGAGGCAGGCTTATAGGTTTACTTGTGAACTCACAAGTCCGGGAATATTTCAGAACCTAAACAATTCTTGATAGGCAGCAGGTTGCGTCAGATTAAAATTGATGGACTCCATTCTTCACCTGCAACCTTTGCATGTAAGTTTGCAAAGCCCTCCCATTGAGGGCAGGGCAGTAAGTCTTATGCTTTGATTTGGGACTCGGTGGTCACTTTGACTAATGCAATGCTAGTAAATATGCCACAGCAAAAGTGTGAAATAGGCTTGCACATTGGGGAATTTGCTTTTGTGACTGTTACCATTGTTATGAGAATAGATCC
This sequence comes from Mandrillus leucophaeus, assembly GCF_000951045.1. Lineage (NCBI taxonomy): Eukaryota > Metazoa > Chordata > Mammalia > Primates > Cercopithecidae > Mandrillus > Mandrillus leucophaeus. The sequence goes on along the minus strand of NW_012101388.1, from coordinate 2,136,325 downwards.
AAGCTTTGTAGTTGGACAATGAGAGGTTTACAAAATAGACCTGAGTCATTGCTGTCACCACAGGGAAACCACTCTAGGTTAGCTGAAAGCCAGCCAAGTCAGGACACTCACCCAAGGTCAGAAGAGCTGTCTAGTAGGCTCTAGTGAGGAGTTTTAAGAAAACAGCTTTTGCGAGAAAAACATACACACACACACACATCATTTCTATTTCATTTCTATTATTCCTTTTAAAATTCCCCCTTTGCCATTTAGATGGCAGACCATGTAAGTCCTAAGGAAAAATTAATTTTAATTGAAATTAATTACTTAACCAAAAATGACTCGTGATTCTTCATTAATTGTAGATATTATGATATATAACCATAAAGTGATTACTTTTTACATATTAGAAAATGCAGGCAATATTTAATGTGTTATGTTTGTTTAAATATAAATTCATATTTGTGGAGGGATCTAGATTGTTTCTGTGACGTAGATGTGTGTGTGTGTGTGAAAAAACTTGGGGGATTAATTTTATTCCGATATGGGGCTTGATAATTTAAGTAAATATCTTTGTCTTGGTAAGAGTTTATGCTCCTCAAAGACATTTAAAATTTAGGACAAATTTCAGAAGATTTCTTCCAGTTTCAAACTTGATTGCAACTTTGCCCATGATAAGCTTACTGTACACAGAAACATTGTTTCTTATGTGAAGATATGATTCTCTTTCATCTAGTAAATATAAGGTATTTTATGTATATTAATATCTCCATTTCAAAGGATATATCAAATTAAGCAGATTTCATTCTCCTATATAAATTTGCCATCTTCTGTTTCTTATCTCAAGAAACTCACCATCTACCTTATTGATGAAATAAACTTTGGTGTCAATGTCAACTCCTACTTTCTATCATATCCTCAATCCACTTAGTAAATTATTTAAACCCTGCCTCAAAACATTTCTCTAATATCTCCTCTTCTATTCATTAACATAGCCACTCACTTACCTCCAAAAAGTGTTTCTTATATCCTTAAAACCTATTACACTCTCGTTGTAACAGCTGTTCCGCCTCCATTCCCCCTCCCTGACAGAACGCTCTTTTGCTATAAGATATGACTTTCATTAAATATTACTCACGACTTTCTGTCACTTGCAGAACATCTGTCAGATCCTCGGTAAAACTTTTTTTTAATCTCCAACTTTTCTATGCTACCACATATATAACACATTTTACATTGTATCACAGTTATCCCTGCATTTCCCTTTCTCCACATTCTAAACTGTAAGCAACTGGTAATCAAATAGCTCAAGAAATATTCAATCTAATAATAAATGAATAAATAATTAAATATTAATATAAATTTTACCGATGAACACTATTCAGGTAAAGTACTAATCTCTGTTGTCAGCTATTAAGACAGGTTGGTTTTACTGTATGTATTTTTAAAACATGATTAAAAATGTACAACAAACAAGTCATAATTTTGATATTCTAATTTCACAGTAATATCCCTTTAGTTCTTTGTAATTAAATATTATCATATTTTAAAACAATTATCATAGTTTGTTCATATGTACTATGAACTAAGAAATATGCATTGTTTAGCTATTTTAAGTCTCATGGCAATATTATTCAATGTTTGTTAGCATATTATGAAGTCCATTTTTATATATAGAAACAAAATTTTTACATGTGAATGAAAATATGTAAGATTGCATAGGTAATAAATAGAGGTTATGGAGTAGGGCCTCTCTGACTCCAAAACCTCAGACCTCTATACTGTTTTGCCTCACAGTGTAAAATAATATTTTGTATTTATCTTTAACTCTTCCTTGGCATTTAAAGATATCTGAATAGCGAAATTTTATTTTTACCTCTTTACATTGACTATTTACAATACTTTTCAATTCAAAAGCTATCACCTGTTCTGAGTAACATTAAATTACATTAGTCCATTTTGGCTTGCTTGAATGTTTTTGTTGACTCAATAAACTTACCTTTATTAAACCTGTCATTGGCTACCAGATTTCATTATGATATTCTATAGCTTGGAATCCAAAATGTAGAAGCAGAGAGCTGTCAGTTTGGCAGCGTGGTTTTGTGAATGTTCTTTAATCTGAGTACCTTGAAAGCTCCCCCAAGAGGTAGACTTTGAGTGAACTGATGCATGTAATAAATCAAGTTACATGCAGGCAAAGTGAGGAGATTCAATGAAGTATGATAGATAACTATTCTAATAATTGTAGTTCATTGTCTTATACTACTGTACTTTTTTTCCATCTAGAATACATATAGTCATTCCTATTTTTCTATTCTTTAAAACAACCCAATTTCTCATATTTGAAGTCAGAATTGTAGAGTGATTAAGAGTGTTGATTCTGGAACCAAACCACTCCATTTACATTACTTACTAGCTCAATGATCCTAGGTGAGTTATTTTACCTCTATTTCTCTTGGATAAAATAGAGATAAAAACAGAACTTAGGCTGGACATGATTCCTGCCTGTAATCCCAGCACTTTGGGAGGCAGAAACGGGAGGATCACTTGAAGCCAGGAGTTTGAAACCGGCCTCGACAACATAGCAAGACCCTATCCCTACAAAAATAATATTAAAAACAACTTAAGAAAATAGAACCTGCCAATATTTTAGTTATAGAGATTAAATTTATTGATATATGTATAATATTTTGAATATTGCCTGGCACAGAAAAAAAAACCAAAACCTTACATGGACACGTGAACTTGTTGCCTATTACTAGTAGTGATTTAGATCCAGAAAATACCATACCGAATAGCCACTAAATATATGGATCAAATTTTGTGTTGTGTAAAGTGCTATTAATGAAATAGACTATGGTAGACAAAATAGTTCCTCGAAGATGTCTACTTCCTAACCCTCGAAACTTATGGAGAGGAACTTTGAAGACGTCATTAGACTTATGGACTTTAAAATAGATTGTTTTGGATTATCTGGAGGACGCAATATAATCACATGAACCCTAAAGAACAATATCCAACTTGAGTCTGAAGAAGGCAACAGAGAAAGTTAGTTTCGAAGTGTGAAAGGGATTTGACCTGCCCTTGCTAGAGTGGGTCATGTGGAAGACATGAAAGAAATGAGGACAGCCTCTAGATGGAAAGACCAGCCCCTGGTTGACAGCAAAGCAACAGGGACCTCAGTTCTGCAACTGCAAAAAAACCTGAACTCAAGAAACAGCCTGGATGAGCTGAGTACATTGTTCCTCAGTTTTTTAGTAAGGAATACTGCTGCCCGCACTTTGATTTCAGCCTTGCAAGACCCTTGACAGACGACCCAGCTGAAACCATGAGACCTACAGAAACTGTGGTATAATGAAATTATGTTGTTTTAAGCCATTAAGTTTGTAGTAATTTGTTACGATGGCAATATAAAATGAATACAATACCGAATAATTCTTTTGGCTTTTAATTGACAGACAGTAATTAAGAAATGTTCAGCTTTGAAATCTTACCTGATTCATAGTTGCAGATTTTTCATTTTCATCATTATATTAGGTGAAACTTTAAAGTTCTCTTTTATATTTTAAAATTTTCATTGTAATTTTATATGCTCATATTTTTAATTCCAAATGTTATTATATCTACTTCCTTCTCCCCCCTCCACCAGTCTAACAGGAGATAAGCTATGTTGTTGATTGGTTTTCATCTGTAAAACCTGCTGCTAAAGTATCAGTATTACGTGGTTTTTCAAGAGAGAGAAAACTGTAGTTTCTTTATCTTTTTGTTATCACCTTTTAAAATGTCACCTGTTAGTGTTATTCTGTCCTCTGTCACTTTGGGCCATTCTATAAAGCAAGTCTAACTATTTTTGGCTTAGTGACCACTAATATATTCACTCAGTAAAGAGAGTTACTAGTCCAGTAGTGATTCTGGCCAATACATATTTGTTTCGTAATATTATGAGTGCTTTTGGCCATAGGTTCTCTCTCTATAAAAACAATGTAGGCAATTATTTATTCTAAAATACAGTAATTCCTTTCAGAGAAAAAAATGTGCATCTTTAATACTAATACATGAGAAATTCATGAACATTTTATTAAATATCATGTTTTAAGAAAAATACATCATTTTTGTAAAACTGATTAATATCTTTTTATTGATAAGATAATGACTAAAACAGGAATCCTGCACTGTTTATGAATAACACTTGATTATACTGGTAGAGTGTAAGAAAAAAATATATATATACACATAAAAAACAGCCTGGATGAACTGGCAGTACGTTGTTTCCCAGTTTTCCATAAGGAATACTCCTGCCTGCACTTCATATATATCTATACACACACACACACACACACACACACACATGAATATATAATTTCTAATTATGAATATATAATTTCCAATATATGAATACATAATTTCCAATATATGAATATATAATTTAACACATATATATATATATGCCCAGATTTTTATTCATTCCAGATTTCTCTGAGTAGTGATTTTTGCTTTTTTGTTTTGGAATTATAGCTTTAAAGAATGATAATTACTGACAAGGGTTAGAAAATGCACTTAAGCAAATATATTAGTTTTAATAATTTATTCAACATATTTTAGTGGGAACCTATCAATGCCATATGTGTTTTGCTAATTGTGGAGGACATCTTATTGAACAGTACAGACAATATCTGTAACTTTATAAAATTGTAATGTATACCCATCTCATGAGCACATTCCAGTTGCTAAATTATAGACTTTAGAGAATTTCTCAGGTTGAACATTATCACTTGGCAATTCATTGTATCTGTGGATAGCCTCGAGGAAAGACAGTTACTTCATAAATAAAGACCTTCATAGGTTTTAGTAAATCCATTAACTTTTGAGATAACTCAAGATATTTTTGTATTTAAAATATGATCCCCCCAAATATTACTCACTTATTATCCAAAGTTGTAAAAATAATAAACTACAGTTCATCTTGTGATTAAAAATAATATTGCACCCATTTGAAGGCATAAATATTACTCTTGGACTCTCATAATTTATCAAGAAACTCACACACTTATGATAGGAATCTAAGTTAATTTGAAGTTAATCTCTGCCAATTACTAACACGTAAAATAACATTAATAATAGAGATCACATGTAGTGTGTAATTTTAAAAGATAATAAATAAATTTACAAACTTTTTTGAAAATATAACTATGAATACATTCATATGTAAATAATAAATATAAAATGTAAAAATATAATATAAAATAAGGTACTAATATCATCAACACTGAAAATAAGTATTAAAATGTAAATTATATGGTAAGAAATACTTGAATTTTATTGGGAAAAAAACAACAGATAAGCAAAGAGGAAAAATAATTGTTATAATCCTAAACCTCTCAAATCATCACTAATTTAAAATTGTATTAATATATTTTATATATTAATTTTAATATGTAAATGTGCATATGTTTTATATTTATTAATATAATTTCTTATTGCTGTTCTTCCAAAATTTTTGTTTTTTGATATGGGTTCTCACTGTGTTGCCCTGGCTGGAGTGCAGTGGCATGATCTTGGCTTCCTGCAACCTCTGCCTCCCAGGCTCAAGTGATCCTCTCGCCTCAGCCTCCTGAGTAGCTGGGACCACAGGTGTTCACCACAATGCCTGGCTAATGTTTTGTATTTTTGGTAGATTCAGAGTTTCCCTATGTTCCTTAGGCTGACCTTGAACTCCTGAGCTCAAGCAATTTACTCACCTTGACCTCCCAAAGTACTGGGATTCCAGGCGTGAGCCACTGTGCCTGGACATTGTTGCTGTTCTTCTAAAAAATCTTTTAAATTTCCATATTTTATGTAATTGCATTACTGCTTAAAAATAATTTATGCAATTCCTATTTTTGAATGCTTGTGATATATGACTTTTATTTTTCAAATATTGAGATATTAAAATGTTATAAATTTTATTCCATAACTAAATTGCTTTTTTGCATTTTTATTTTTGGGACATACTTGCTTGTGATCTTGGTTCAATTTTTTATCACGGTGGATCTTTTTCCTATCTCCTTCAAGCAAGTTCTTTGCACATTAAAGATATTAATAAGATTACTATTATTACTTGATTGGTCTAGGCAATAGGATGAATTTTAGAGTGACCTCTATCGGAACCTGATGCCCCAGGTTGAAGTTCAGGCTCTGATATGTACTAGTTACATGTCTTTATGAAAAGGAATGAAGAATGGATCCACTTCATAGAATTACAGTGAAAAATAAATAAATATGGAACCAAAAATTAGTAAATAAACATTGTCTGGCTCAAGGAAACCACTAAATAGTCAACTATTATTATTTTAGGTTATATAATTATTTCTATTTGTTATTTTCTGCTGTTAATTTTATTATTTTGGAAATATATATATTTTAAAATTCCCCATGCTAAAATCCACTTGTGTTTTTAGGCTTAGATGCGATCCTTTAAAGACCTTATCCCCACCTCTGTTTTATAAATGTCGTTCACTTGTATGCACTAATGAGCTCTTTCAAATTTAAGCAGTGCCTATCTGAAGTTTAGTGAAAGGTCATATTGTGAGACAGGGATAGAGCTTCGTTTTTCCTTCCAGGAATTCTTCAGTTTTTCCCACGTTTTTTGTTTACCCATTCTTAAACATGCCATGTCTAATTTGAAGAAAATTATTGTAGACACAGATGAGTTTATGGATTCTCTACTTCGTGCCATTGTTACCTCTCTCTCTCATTTCTTCTGGAAGTTTTTTAATTTAATGTAAACTTCTAGTCAAGTTCTGGGGTTGATTCAGGGACATATATTCCGCTCCCCACTGCTGGGCACTGCTCCTTCAAATGCTGAGAGCTGCTTTGGCCAAGTTTGCTTTATCTCAGCTGCATAAATATAAAAATCTTGATTAACCAGATCCAACATGGGACAACCCTGAAGGGTTCTTCAGGTTCCAGCAGACTTCCTTTAAGGTCCTTTGATTTTCTTTGGGGCTATATTGCAACTCCACTTCTCCCTGAGCCCACACCTGCCTCCTTTCTCTTCCTTTCACAGATGTGGCTCCCAAAGGCAACAAAATCATCTCAGAGTTGGCTTCTGAAAGGACCCGACTGGCTACACAGTTAATATTTGATAAGGTAAGCCTCCCTTTTCCCTCCTTCACCTTCCAATGCTATTTGGTTAACTTGTTGCAGGTTTGTTTTAATTTTATAACATGGATATAAGAAAGCAAAAGGGAGAGATGAATGCAGGAAGGAAAGGCAGAAGAATGAAAGGTGATCTGTGATCTTACTTTTCATGGACAATGAAGAGGTTCCCAGGATCATGCCTTTTAGTGCTAAAACCTTAAAGTACTGAGCCAACCAAGAGACAAAGCTGTGGAAAGCATTGGCCATCCTTTAATACTGATTCTTTTAGTCACAGATTATATATTATATAATTTCCTTACTTATTCAACTCTTTATTCATACAGTTTAATAGTGTATAATGGTTTTTATTCATAATGATTCAAAGTAATTATTACATTTATTCCTGAGAACTTTATATTGTTATTTTTTTAACCTTTTGTATTTTTAACTTAGTATTGCTGATATACATGAAAACTGTATTTTTGGTGATTGACTGTGTTACTTGATAATGTATTCTACTTTTTCATTCAATAGTATCTTTTAAAAACTGAGTGTCTTAGATTGTCCAGGTAGACAATTATTATCTGTTTTGCAGTCATCATAAAAATAAAAAATAGCTACAATTTATTGGTAGTGCAAGGACAAATACAAAATTTTTAAGTATTGACTCTCCCTGTTGAAAATATGAATAAGATTTTTCTTCCCTCCTTTTTCTGAAAGCCCTTACTTTAGAAAGTTTGTAATTATAAATACTCTCTCCTTCCTTTGAAATGTGTATACATTAATTTAAAAACCAGATGGTCCATTTATGAGCTCTATGACACAGAAATGTCTTTCTTAAGGACCTGAGTACCATCTTTGAAATGTAAACATCGAGGGGTATAGCATCCCTAATTTTCAGTATCTATTGGAGTTTATAAACATAACTTAAGTAATGCCTTGCTCCAAGTTGCAAAACTACTTCTTGTCATAATGATATGAAAAGTTTTTAGTTTCCTTTGGATAAAGTCATTTAGCTAACATAGATAGTCATATCTCATAGAATGTCAATAAGTTAAAAGAAAAAATAGCTTGATGAACAAATAACTTTGGTAAATACTGTATAACATAAAATTAACAAGTCACTATATTGAAAACTGTCTGAGCAGTATTTAAAACAACTATTTTAAAAATAAATCTCCAAAAAGGTACAGTATATAGGCTCCCCAAATATTTGATAATGGAAGAAAACATTTTTTTCATACGTTTTCTCATTGAAATCATGATGCTTAAAACAAGCCATGGGAAACGCTGATTTGCACTGTTTACTTATTGAGCCATTCCACAAGATAAATTGATTATTTAATTTTTACATATTATCTGTATAACTGATGGGTCTTAGGAAGTGTCCATTTCTTAAAGCAATATATTAAATTTTAATTTATTTCCCTTGATTATATTCCTAACTTTGCATATTGAAAATATGTTAAAGATTTAAAGATTTTAATTATATTTATGTATTTCACCAGCTTCTGGACTAAGCTGCTTACTAAAAGTAGAAATAGGTAAGGAATATAAAGGTAATATTTAAGAGTAAAAATTTTCTGTGGACTGTCTATATATGAAAGTTGTGTCTGAATGACTCACTTATATCTAAGTTGAAGATTCTACGCATCAAAGTTATCTCTCAAGAAGATAATGTTTAAATACAGCAAGAAATCTTAAGAATCTAAATAAGAAATCTTAAGACTAAGCTCTTCAAGATAAATATGCAGAAAAGGACCTGAGTACTGTCTTTGAAATGTAAACCTTTAAATATGCAGAAAAAAATATGCTAAGGTTATGAAGATGATTGAAACCAACAATAGTTAATACAGACATCACACTAAAAAACAAAAATTGAATTAATGAATTTGAAAAGTCAAAGGCATGAAAAGTTTTCATTGTCAGAGAGATAAGCTACATTATTTTTTTTTTCTTAGAGTCAAGCCTTTCTTCAAGACCTGCCATCCCCAAAAATTGTTTCAGTTGCATTGGCTCTGTCAGTTTCATTGGCTGTGTGAGTTTACACTCTGACCTGCCTGTTTCTCTTGATTCAAGTCGTCTGTTGTTGTCAAACCTCTGTGCTATGAACCCTGATAACCAGGTGTGGAAGACCATCACTTGGCTTGTCCAGCTGAATAGTAAAATTTAGACCTTTTTAGAAAGCAGTTGATTCCTAGAATAAAACCATCAATAACCAAATTGGGGGAATAAGTACCATCAGTAAAAGAAAGATGACCTTAGTATCAATGTTGAGTGTTTCTAAATTCTACAAATTTATTTCTTCATAAAGATTACTAAATTACAGAGTATTACCTTGTATAGTAAAGTGTACTGAAACATTTTTTCAAAGTTAGAAGAATTTTCTTTGAGGTATTTCTTGATGTATGTGTGGTAGTTTGTGATATTTTACTCAGTATTGAGTTTATTGTGACTATTTTGTGGCAAAAGATAGTAAATGGATTTAGGTGACAAAAGGTCATGGGAAAACAAAACTAAAAATAATTCATGATTTGGGTCTTTGCACATCAGATAAGTGATACAATATATACTCTAAGATGTGGACCTCAGGTGGCACCTATGTTGCTATCATTTTTCAGTAGCAACCTGTAGTAACAAATTAACCCCACTCTCTGCAGTTACTTTGTACATGCTTACTGACAGATAAAATGATGGAAAGTACCAGCAGAGGGGCTCCCTACTGATGCACCATCTTCATCTCTTGCTGGGCCTTAGCAACCAAACTAATAAATGGAAGAAAATAGTAGGTACCTGGAATCAACCCAGAATACTTTGAGGAATTAGAGGAATGTTTTAATATTTTCCTCTCCATACAAAATGAGCTTGTATTTACATTTACAAAACTTATAACAGTGTTTATAATTAACAGAGAGAATAAATATATATTCTCTCTGCCAGTGGGCGATGTGGGTAAATAATAGAAAATGTGATACAAAGCCTTTGAGGGCAGATATTGTGGAGCATGGGGTTGTGTGACCCTTGTTTTTTTTAAAGCCACTGATAGTTGGCTGTCAGTTGTAACTGTAGAATAACCTATATTGGCTGATTCCTGGATAATCAAGTCATCATTTAATTCAATATTATCCTTGGAATAAGCTAGAGATTACTATGTCATGGTAAGAAAGCAGCTTCACTGATGGCCAGTGATGATGAGCATTTTCTCATGTGTCTGTTGGCTGCATAAATGTCTTATTCAGAGAAGTGTCTGTTCATATACTTTGCCCACTTTTTGATGAGGTTGTTTGATTTTTTCTTTTAAATTTGCTTAAGTTCTTTGTAGATTCTGCATATTAGCCCTTTGTCAGATGGGTAGATTGCAAACATTTTCTCCCATTCTGTAGGTTGCCTGTTCACTCTGATGGTAGTTTCTTTTGCTGTGCAGAAGCTGTTTAGTTTGGTTAGATCTCATTTGTCAATTTTGGCTCAGAGAAATGCAAATCAATACCACAATGAGATACCATCTCACACCTGTTAGAATGGTGATCATTAAAAAGTCAGGAAACAACAGGTGCTGGAGAGGATATGGAGAAACAGGAACACTTTTACACTGTTGGTGGGGCTGTAAACTAGTTCAACCATTGTGGAAGACAGTATGGCGATTCCTCAAGGATCTAGAACTAGAAATACCATTTGATCCAGCCATCCCATTACTGGGGATATACCCAAAGGATTATAAATCATGTTGCTATAAAGGTACATGCACACACGTTTATTGTGGCACTATTCACAATAGTAAAGATTTGGAACCAACCCCAATGTCCATCAATGATAGACTGGATTAACAAAATGTGGCATATATACGCCATGAAATACTAGGTAGCCATAAAAAAGGATGAGTTCACGTCCTTTGTAGGGACATGGATGAAGCTGGAAACCATCATTCTCAGCAAACTATCGCAAGGAGAGAAAACCAAACACCGCATGTTCTCACTCATAGGTGGGAATTGAACAATGAGACCACTTGGACACAGGATGGGGAACATCACATGCCAGGGCCTGTCTTGGGGTGGGGGGAGGGGGGAGGGAGAGCATTAGGAGATACACCTAATGTAAATGACGAGTTAATGGGTGCAGCACACCAACATGGCACATGTATACATATGTAACAAACCTGCACGTGGTGCACATGTACCCTAGAAGTTAAAGAATAATAATTAAAGAAAAAAAAGGAGAAACAAGACAAAACAAAGAAAAGGAAAGCAGCTTCATTGAAAAGTGATTCTAGTTAAATTCAGGTTTATTTTATTAGAATAAGGCAAGATCAAAGACTCTTAGTTTATTTCTAGGCTCAAATCAAATAAAAACAAAGATCAATTAACATCTTTTAAACAAACAATAAGGGTTTCCTTGTGAATTATTATTTTAATACGATTAAACAAACATTTCTGTTTAACCTACATATTGCAACATTCATATTACACATATGTTCACCAAATTTCAATTATTATGTATGTCTATAATTTACTTATGTGGCATCATTATCACCAAAACAGCATTCATACATTGTGGTATTTAAACTATAAAGTAAAGATGATTTACATAAATTTATTCTTATTAGAGAATTGTTTACAACTTAAGACAGACATAATGACATAAATGTAAGAAAAATAATCAGCATACTATATGTAGACACTAAAATGGTAAATAAAAATATATATAAAGAATAAATATGATATAGATGTATAGATTACTAAGATAATTGATGACAAGGTCTGGAGGAAATGAGAAAAAGGAAAACAGATCCAGGATATCAAGTTCCAGAATGAACAATGGTTAATCCTTTTGAAAGTGCAAACTAGAATCTACTAATACCTCCAATACTTCTTAATTTCAGAATGCATGAATGCCTCTCAGGTTTGCTTCTTTCTCAGTATGAGCTATATTTGCTTTTCAGTATAAGCATTGTACATGAGAATACATGTTGTTGTGTTGGCAATAACCATCTTCAAATAAATAAACTGGCATGCCTTTCCTACACATTATAAAAAGCGTGCTTGTAGAACATATAATTATGATAATAATGTAAAAAAGAGCATAAGTATTTTAGAAATCCCTAAATATCCTTTAGTTTTGTTTTGATTCCTGATGGCGATAAAATAGCTATAAAATATGACAAGGATATTTGAAATTTAAATTATAAATATTAACTTGAAAATTTAAATTTAAGTCACAAGAATTGTTCTTGCTTCGTCACACATCTTTGAGTTTGTTCTCAGATTTTCATTTTGTGCATTTAAACTGGTTTCATAGCCTTCTCTTATTCTAATAAAATCATAACCTACACTCTCTAGCAAACAATTTTATTGAATATACATGTTTAAATATCACGGATATTAAAACTAAACCTCAATTTCAGGAAGAGTTTACTGTGTTTTAAAGTGGATTATGTTTAATCTCCATAGAGACTTGTTGACTTAGACTTTAAAAAGTGTTTTCAGCCTTTTTGCATTTTGAAAATATTTCAATTTTCAAGACTTTGACTTCATAACTAAAATCTAACTATACACAAAGCATAATTAAATAAAAATAAATATAAAAACTGAAAGTAAATTTGGAAAGACTTATGATCACTATAATTTATTATTTCTGGTTCAGTTTTGTACAGCCTTAGTTTTCTAATTACAAGAGGTAAAGTACGTCGTGCATTACAAGTAGTTAGAAAAATAAAAACTGATATTACATGAAGTGCACATGTTTAAATATATTTAAGCATTTCCTGGTCAAACAATATTGCAAGGGTATTTGGGTCAGAAGATACATCTTTTCGGTCTTTCGTCTTCTGAAACTTTTACCCATGTTTCATATAGTAACAACGAAATACATTGTGCAAGTGAAAGTAGACATTATTAGATAATGCAGTGAATTTCCTCTTTGCCTCTATTATTTTAAATTACAAGATCATCTTCATTTAGTTTTATTATAGTAATAAAATAATGTCTAGGAAATAATTAATATCAAAATAAAGTGCCCAGAAATCTAGGGAGAGTCAAATATAGAATCTAAAAATTAGAATTTATATATTTTTAAAAAATGAGATAAGACAATTAACAATATGGTATACTTATCTCATTCCTTCTGTATAATCTGTCCCTTTTTTGAGGTTTTATTTTATAATTAATATATTACTCATTTATGCTACACAGAGTTTTCTGAGCTCTTTATTGAAAAGTTGTTACTGTAATTAAAAAAAACAAAATAAGTACTTATAATCCATATTTGTATTCTACTTTAACAGTGTTTCCTCTCAATACTTAAACATATCTGCTCATTTAAGTTACTACTTCATGCTGTATAGACAAACTACAAAGCAAATATTTAATATACTTTTCAGGAAAATATCATTTCTCTTAAGCTTATAAATCCTTTAAACTTCTTAAATGTGCTTGACTTGAGTAGTCAGAGATTAATATCTCTACCACTTGACACTATATTTTTGCTCTTTTCTTTCAAAAATTTTCATGATGTTTGATAATTTTAAATGACACACTTTGCTGTTTAGAGACCTCATCTTCATTTTCTGGGATACAATAATTATTTTTTAAAACATGCTGTGATAATTGTGTTATAGTACTATTAATAACAATAACAGCCATTTTCTTTTCAAATTGATAGTTGCAGATTTTATGGATGACATGATTTCTGAGACTTGCCTCATAGCATTTCAGTGAGGGCAGCAATAAATAGGCACAGAGATGAAATAAGTTTGATCATGACTTAAATAACTGTGGAATCTAAGTAAATAGTATGTAAGTGTTTAACAAACTACTCTAGTTTCATGTGGTTTCATCAGATTATAATTACTACAAAATGAGAATATGACAATTTCCATTCTGAAACCAGAAAACTGAAATTAAAAAAATGTTGTCTCATATTCTCACCTGATTGCACACCTAATTATTTATATATGCAACATATGGGCTATTTGCTTATAAATATTCACATATTAAATATATGTCTATATATAATTTATATGTGCAACATATATGGTAGAGACTTCTAGAGGTCCTGATAATATCTACCCCTCTCTTGCATAGTAATAGAATATTCGGCTAAGCGCTTGGTGTGAAGTTTTGCCACATGAATTGATTCCAGCTACGGGACGGGGAGAAAAAGTTTGACACCCACATTTCTGGACACATTTTTCAGTGTATAAGAGCTTATTCTTTTCTTTCTGTTTGTCACTTCCCAGAAGCTGGAATGCAGATGTGACGAAGCTTTTCCCTCTATGCATAATAGGATAACACCTTAAATATGGTGAGCCAAAACCAGAAATCTTGGAGCACCCTATGACATCCAGCAAGCATTCTAGGTTTGGAATACCAGGTAACATGCAAATAAATAAAGTATCAGAAAAAAAAAAGATGCATATTGAGGTGAAAAATGTTTAATCTTTTTAAAGTGAGAAATGAAACCAAACAAGGAGATTTCTTATTGTATTCTCATTTGATATTCTATATAATTCTTAAAAGCTTCTCATATAACCCTGCCACTGGAAATTTCTCACTGGTCACCCTTTAACCAGGATGTGGTTAAAGGCATGTTGCATAGCTGTAAAAAATGTCTTTTCTTTTAGTATATTTCCACTTAAACTTTCTCTCTTTGGGACTACCAAGGTATTTATTATAGCATGGTATATATTACGTATTCTAAATATTTAGTGTCTTATTCAGAGGAATTTGCGCAGCTTTGCATATCACATTTATTTTCCCAGACTGAAACAAAGACTTTCCTTTCCCAAATCATAATAGCAAAAAAATTCCATTTATGTAATTCTCTAAATAAAATGACGGTTTTCAACCTAATGAAAAGTCTGTTGCTCTGATGATCAACCCCTTGAACTATTTTAATGTTTTAAACACAAATACAATAAACTTATTTTCTCTTCCCCAATCTTCCTGGAGTGAGGAAAAGCTCGACTGAGAGGGTGAAATGACAACAACAACAACAACAAAAACAGAATCAATTTGTCTCCAGTTACGCTGAGTTTAAGTAATTAATAGCTGTTTTGATTACAATAGCTTTATAATATATTTTTAAATCAAGGAGTGTGATATCTCCAGATTTGTTCTTTTTGGTCAAAAGCATTTGGCCACTTGGGGTCCTTCGTGGTTCCATATGAATTTAAGGATTCTTTTTATTTTTATGAAAAATGGCATTAAAATTATAATATGAATTGTATTGAATCTGTATTACTTTGGGTGATACAACATTTTAATAATCTTAATTCTTTCAATCCAGGAACACAGATGTTTTTCCACTTATATATTATATATTACATATAAAAGTATATGCAATATATATAATATACCTATAATATGTATAATATATATGATTAATTTTTTGTACTTTTTGTTGAGATGGGGTTTTAATATGTTGTTCAGGCTAGTCTCAAACTCCTGACCTAAAGCAATCCATCCGCCTCAGCCTCCCAAGGTGCTGGGATTACAGGTGTGAGCCACCACAACCAGCTATATTTTTCTATTTAATTTCTTTCATCAGTGTTTACTAGTTTTCAGTATCACAATCTTTTTCTTCCTCAATTAAATTTATACCTCAGTATTTTTATTTTTTGTTGCTATTGTAAATAGAATAGACTTTTAAAAATTTCTCTTTTGGGTAGTTTGTTATTAGTATATAGAAATGCTATGGATTATTGTATGTTGTTGATCTTGCAATTTTACTGAATTAGTTTATCAGTTATAACAGTTTATGGATCTATTGTAATCAAAACACCATGATACTAGCATAAAAACAGAGACATCAATGAACAGAACAGAAAGCCCAGAAATAAACTTACATATTTAAG
Source organism: Mandrillus leucophaeus (assembly GCF_000951045.1). NCBI lineage: Eukaryota > Metazoa > Chordata > Mammalia > Primates > Cercopithecidae > Mandrillus > Mandrillus leucophaeus. The sequence goes on along the minus strand of NW_012101388.1, from coordinate 2,120,379 downwards.
GTCAAATAATTTATGACAAAGGTATCAAGAACACACAATAGGAAAAGGACGTTTTCTTCAATAAATTATGTTGGGAAAACTGTATATCCAGACACAGAAAAATGAAATTGAATTCTTATTTTGCACCATGTACAAAAATCAACTGAAAAATGGATTAAAGACTTAAATATAATGTCCTGAAACTATTAAATAAGTAGAAGAAAACATAGTGGGGAAAGTTCCATGGCAGTGGTCTGGGCAATGATTTTTTGGATATGACCCTGAAAGCACAGGTAACAAAAGCAAGAATAGACAAATGGGATAGCAACAAACTGAAAATCTTCTGAACAGTAAGGAGTACAATCAACAGAGAGAAGAGATAACCTATAAAACAGGAAAATGTATTTGCAAACTATATATCTGACAAGGCGTTAATATCCAAAAATATGTAAGGAACTCAACCAACTAAAAAGAAAGATAATCCAATAAAAAAGCTGGCAAAGGACCTGAAAAGACATTCCTCAAAATATAATTGCTCATACAATTGTATGACACACAACTGACCATGAGATTCATGCAAAAATGCTCAGCACCACTAATCATTACAGAAATACCAATTAAAACAATTAGATCTCATCTCACACCTACTGGAATGGCCATTAGCAAAAATATTATCATCTTTTTTAAAGTGTCGGCTAGGATGTGGAGAAAGGGGTGACTTGTAAACTGTTGGTAGGAATGAAATTAGTAGAGTTGTTATGTTAAAAACAGTATGAGGGTTCTTCAAAAACTAAAAATCAAACTACCATATGCTCCAGCAATTAATTGAAATTAATATGTTGAAGGAATATCTGTATTCCCGTGTTCATTGTAGCATTATTTACAAGAGGCAAGATACGGAAACAACCTAAGGGTCCATTAGAAGATGAATGCATAACGGAAATGTGGTACATATACCCAATGGAGTACTATTCAGCCTTTAAAAGAAGGACATTTTATCATTTTCAACAATGGTGATGGCCCCGGGGAACATTATCCTAAGTGAAATAAGCCAGGCACAGAAAGACAAATATTTCATGATTTCACTTATATGTGGAACCAAAAAAAGTTGAATTAATAGAAATAAAGAGTAGAATGATGGTTACTAGAAGCTGGGGGAGGAGAAGGAAGGGACTGAGTTTTTGGTCAAATGGTACAAAGTTTCTGTCAGGAGGAACAAATTTTGAGCTCTGCTGCACAGGAGGGTTACTATCAAGCAATAATGTATTATACATGTTAATTAGCTCAACTTATTAGACATTGTATACACATATCAAAACATCACATTTTACCTCATGAGTGTATATAATTGTGTCAATTAAAATAATATTAATAAGAAGAAAAAGCAATAGCTAAAAAAGCAGTGACATGATTTAAAAAACTATTTTATTGAGGTATGATTGACATATACAAAGTTGTACATATTTAATGTATACATCTTGAGTTTGAGGGTCAGCATACAACTGAGAAAATCTCACTACCATCAAGGTCATAAATACATTCATAAACTCCCAAAGTTTCCGTATTATTAGTATTTGTTTTTCTTTGCTTGTTTTGGTAAGAACAATTCAAACAAGATCTATTGTCAGTTAGTGGCACTATGTTGTATAGCAGATCGACAGCACTTATTTATCTCTCATGAAACTTTATACCTTTTAACCATAGTTTTTCAATATTTTCCCACCCTCAGTGCCTGGTAACCACCATACTACTCTCTGCCTCTATGAATTTGATTGTTTTAGAATTTTTCCTGTAAGTGCAATCATCCAGTATTTGTCCTTCTAGGTCTGGTTTATTTAACTTAACATAATGCTATCCAGGCTCATCCATGTTGGTTGATTTTTTTCTACAGTTTTTAAAATCTCTTTGATTTATTTCTGCCCTAATCTTTATATGTCTGTCATTCCTCTAACTTTGGGTTTAGTTTTTTCTCCTTTTTCTAGATTTTTGATGTGTAAAGATAGGTCATTTACTTGAAATCTTCTTTTTAATGTAGGCATTTACTGCTATAAACATCCCTCTTAGTACTACTTTTGCTGCATCACATGAATTTTGGCAAGTTGTGATTTTGTTCATCTTGAGATAATTTTAAAATTCTCATTTGATTCCCTCTTTGACCCAGTGGTTGTTCAAGAATGTGTTATTTCGTTTCCATGTATTTGTGGTTTTCCTATTTTTCTTGCTTCATTATTTTCTTGTTTCATTCCATGTGGTCAGAAAAGACAATTGATATGACTTTGGTCTTCGTAAATTTGTTAAGATCTGTTTTGTGACCTAACATGTGATCTATCCTAGAGAGTTTTCCATGTGCTTTTGAGAAGAATGTGTGTCCTATTCTGCTGTTTTTGAAAAGTTTTGTATATCTCTATTAAGTCCGTTTGGTTTATAGGATTGTTCAAGTCTACTATTTCTTTACTGATTTTCTGTGTGGAAGTTCTATCTATTATTCAAAGTGGGGTATTGAAGTCTCCTTCTATTAATATATTACTGTCAATTTCTTCTTGCTTGGTTTTGGTTTCCTTTTTTAGGTTCAACTTCTAAAATTTATTTTTACTGAATCAAGAATAAATCAAAAGCCTGGACAGACAAATAACAAAGAGATTGAAGTAGTAATAGAAAAACTCTAAAAAAAAAGAACAGCTTAGGAACAGATGGCTTTGTTACCAAATTATATCAAACATTCAAAGACAAGTTGCTAGTAACCCTTCTTAAACTGCTCCAAAAGTAGAAGTATAGGAATTATGTTAAAACTCACTTATAAGGCCAGCCTCATCCTGATACCAAAGCCAGGTAAGGACACTACAAGAAAAGAAAACTATTGGCCAATCAATATCTCTGATTGATATAAATGCAAAAATTCTGAATAAAATACAAGCAAATCAAATTCAACAACCCATCAAGTAAATTATACACCATGACCAAGCAGGATTTATTCCAGGATGTAAGGTTGGTTTAACATATTCAAATCAGTGAAATTAATGTGATACACCACAATCACTAAAAGAAGATGAAGACCATCTAATTATCTCAACTGATGCAGAAAAGGCATGTGACAAAATTCAACATCTCTTAATGATAAAAACTCTTAACAAGATAAGTTATGTTGTTTACTCAACATAATAAAGGTCATTTATGAAAAGTCTAGAGCTTAATCAGTGGTGGGGCGGGAGAACTGGAAGCTTTTCCTCTACTTTCTGGCACAAGATAAGGATGTTCACTCTTATTTCTTCTACTCAATATAGTTCTGGAAGTACTAACAAGAGCAATGAGACAAGAAAAAGAAAAAACGTAATTCAAATCAGAAAGAAAAAGCAAAGTTATCTTTGTTTACAGATGACATAATACTCTATGTAAAAAATTCTAAACACCGTAAACATTTTTAGAAAAAAATAAATAAATTTGGTAAAGCAGCAAGGTGCAAAATCAATGTACAAAAATTATTTGCATTTTTATGGCAAAAACAATCTATATGAATAAGAAATCAACCTAACTATCCAATTTACTATAGTACCAAAATAAGTAAAATAGTTAAATACAAATTTAACTAAGGAGGTAAAAGATTTGTATGCCCAAAACTATAAAACATTGGTAAAAGAAATTGAAGGAGACACAAATAAATGGAAGGTTATTCAGTGTTTGTTGATTGGAAGAACACTAAAAATTTCATATTACCCAAACAATATAGATATTCAACAAAATCCCTATTACAATTCCAATAGCATTTTTCAAAGAAATAGAAAAATCAATTTTTAAATTTATATGCAACCAAAATAGACCCCAACTAACCAAGATAATGATAAAAAAATTAATTGGTGGCATGACACTCCCTTATTTTCAATTACATTCCAAAGCTACAGTAATAAAAATGATATGGTGCTGGAATAACAATAGATATATAGACCAACGGAACAGAAAGAAAAGCCCAGAAATAAACCCAAGCAAATATTGTCAACTAATTTTTGACAAGCCCACCAAGAAGATACAATTGGGAATGACAGTCTCTTCAATAGATGGTGTTGGGAAACTGGATATCCACATGCAAAAGAATGAAATTGAATCCTAATCTACACCACACCCAAAAGTAAATTCAAAATGGATTACAGACTTAAACATAAGATTAGAAACAGTAAATTCATAGAAAAAGACACAGGGAAAAGTTCCCTTTATGTTGGCCTTGGCAGTATATTTTTGGATATCAACCAAAAACTCAGGCAACAAAAGTAAGAACAAACAAGTAGGATTGTATCAAATAACGGCTTCCACACAGCAAAAGAAGCAATCAACAAAATGTAAAAGCAGCCTACGATTGGGAGAAAATATTTGCAAACCATATAATTGGTAAGGGGGTTAATATCCAAAATATCTAAGAAAATCAATAATGAAAAACCAAAACAATTTAATTAAAAAATGGGGGAGAATCTGAATAGACTTTTTTTCAAAGAAGACATAAAAATGGCCAGTAGGAATAATCATCAGGAAATGCAAATCCAAATCAAAACTACACCAATATATTACATATATATATATTTATATATACACACACATAAATTTACATATATATTTACATAAATACTTACAAAATATATATTTACATATATATATATATATATATCCACACACACAAACCACACTGTTAAGATGGCTGTTATTAAAAAGGTAAGAGGTAACAAGGCATGGATGTGGAGAAAAGATAATCATTATACATTATACATTATACACCATTGGTAGAAATACAAAGTGGATTCACCAAACACAGCAGGTTGTCACTCATAAGTGAAAGATGAACAACAAGAATACATGGACACTGGGAGGGGAACATCACACATGGGGGCCTGTCCGGGGGTGGGGAGCTAGGAGAGGGATAGCATTAGGAGAAATACTTAATGTGGATGACAGGTTGATGTGTGCAGCAAACCACCATGGCACATGTATACCTATGTAACAAGCCTGCACGCTCTGCACATGTATCCCAGAACTTAAAGTATATTTTTTTAAAAATGTAAATATTTGTGTGTATATGTATTTTTAAATTTAATTTGATTAATTAGTTAATTTATTTATTTAGAGATGGAGTCTCGCTCTGTAGCCCAGACTGGAGTGCAGTGGTGCGATCTCGGCTCACTGCAACCTTCGCCTCCCGGGTTCAAGCAATTCTCCTGGCTCAGCCTCCTGAGTAGCTGGGATTACAGGTGCCCACAACTACACCCAGCTAATTTTTTGCATTTTTAGTAGAGACAGGGTTTCACCATGTTGGCCAGGCTGTTCTCAAACTCCTGACCTCATGATTCGCCCACCTCAGCCTCCCTAAGTGCTGGGATTACAGAAGGGAGCCATCACAGCCGACCAAATTTAAGTATATTTTTTATCCAATATTAAAATGCCCTGTCATGAGGCTGACATGTAGTGGACATGAATCAGTTAATAACCAGTAAAATCACAGTACTATAACAGAAGATATTCCATTAAATGAGAGGAAAGTTATTGGAAATTTGCTGATTTCTGTGCTCTGGGGGGCATATTTTTCAGATTTGACTCATAAAGAAAGGAGCTCTCTCCTGACAAAACAACAGAATTAAATTTAAAAAATTTCCTCTCCAACAAGCACAGGCCTCGTTTCTTCTTTGTTCAGAATCAATGGGTAAACCATTCCGGGTTACACTCTAGCCAATGGTTAAATGACTTGGCATTAAAACAAATTCTTCTGTTTTCGAAATACAGATACTGTAGATGTGTTAGTCAACTGTGAACTCTGCATAACAGCAGAAGGAATAGCTGAGAGTTTTCTACTATCGAGTTCCAGTAGAGAAAAGAAGCTGTTCCTAAGCAGAAAAGCAGAAAATTGCAGAAGAAAATCAAAGAACACGTAACCAGCAATCTAAAGGAGAGTTTTAGAAGCTGGTCGGAGAATCTCTCCTAGCCATGTGCTGAAGTTTCTCACTACTTCCCTAGTGAGGAGGAAAAAGATGTTAGCGCGAAGCTGTGACACACATTAATTATAATGTTCTGTCCGTATGTCTCTCTTACTTTTTTTTTTTGCGATTTTTAGAAAATGATATTCTGTTCTTTTTCTGGAGTGGGTGGGTTTAGGCACTGTTAATTATTTCTTTTTTGCTGTTTTCCTTTTCTGTCTTGAATTAAATAACTTATTTAGTTATTAAATATATGTTGGAATACATCCAAATATCAACTGTATATATAGAGAGAGAGATGTATGTATGTGTTTTTATATATATCTCACATATTACAATTGCTGCCAAAATCATTCTGCTCAGTGGGTAGAAGAAATATCAGTATACCTTACAAACTGCTTTCTCAAGAAGGCTTATTGCCATCTGGGAAGACTATACATGGCATCTATAATAAATGCTCAGAACACATTTATTGAATAATACCTGAAAATGAGGAATTAAGCCACTGAAACAAGGCTTCAGGTATTTTTCTTTCCTTTATTTTTATTATTTTTTTTATTTCTGGGTGACAGAAACGGAGTCTTACTCTGTCTCCCAGGCTGGAGTGCAGTGGCGTGATCTCGGCTCACTGCAACCTCCACCTCCCAGGCTCAAGCAATTCTTCTTCCTCAGCCTCCCAAGTAGCTGGTATTACAGGTGCACAACACCATGCCCGGCTAATTTTTTGTATTTTAGTAGAGACGGGATTTCACTGTGTTGCCCAGGCTGGTCTTGAATTTCTGAGCTCAGGCAATCCGCCTGCCTCAGCCTCCTAAATTGCTGTGATTACAGGCATGAGCCACCACTCCTGGACCCAGATTTTAAACTATAATATATTCTTATATTGCCACTGTTTGTTTTTTGAAGAATTAACAATAAGATAGCTATAACCATTCAGGGAAAAGCCTATGTGTTACTTTGGACTACAAGTTTCATCTTGAAAATATAGACAGGAGGAAAGAGCATTGTTTCTACCCATACAAAAACAAATAAAAATTAAAGAGTGAGAAACTGATCAAATTGCAAATATATGACTTTAAAAAAAAACAAAACAAACAAACAAAAAAACCAGAGAACTGAAGATTCTGATATCCCGGGAAAGACAAACACTTAATCTGATATCTGGGGAAAGACAAGTCCCCACAGGGTCCAAAAAATGTGTGTATGTATTAAAAGACCTAACCACGTGTGTATCTGACCATGTGTGTACACACGTGGTTAGGTCTTTTAATATATATTAAAAGAGAGACTCTCCTGGAGGCTCTCCAAGGCAGTGAGAAGATTCAGCTAAGTATTTTTAATGAATTGCTAAAGGCCGAGTGTGGCTAATATTAAAGTATGAAGCTTAGGGGGCCTCTGACATAAAAAAGGTTGCTTGCTTCTTCTACAATCTTTTCTTCTCTGAAACGTACCATGACTTTACAGGGAAGATCCACCAGGGCCCTGAGAAATCTTCCCTCATGCTGCCAGAGGGAAGGATTGGCAGACACTTCTGAGGCTCCTCCTATTCCCAGCTTCCCTATCTACCCTGTGGAAAAAGCTTGTTTCTCAGAGGACAGAACCAAAAACATTGCCAACTTAAGACTGGTAAAACCAGTGGCTAGAAAGAGGAAAACACACTGTTTACCCCTGCAGATGGTGCAGGAGGACTTGTAAAGATGCAGACTTGAGACCAGGTACAACAGAATCTGCTGAAGACTGAGGCTGAATCAGAATATGTGAGAACGCCCCATTTCCCCTGCTCCACACCAATGCACTACTAAGCACCAAATAAAAACCACAGTGGAGGCCATCTGGGACAGCTGTGGTAGGAATCATCTAAGTAACAGCAGAACGGGAAGACTCAAGGCCTACTGGAGCGTAGATATTTGAGAGGAAGTCCCTGGAAATAAAGGAAATTCAAATCCACTGGCACACTGGACTTAACTGTGACAAGCAACCTCAGTCCCACATGAGCTCCAGGCTAGATCAACACAAATTCTCATACAAATACTTACTATAAAATGAGATATACGTACGTTTGTGTCTAAAACATACTGACCTCAGCATTAACTGTTGTGTATAACACACCCAGCTTTTAACAAAATATCACAAAGCATATGCAAAGGGAGGACAAAAAGCAATCTGAAGTAACAAAATAATCATCAGACACAGGTTCTGAATCTTTTAGACAAGGAGTTTAAAATCACTGTGATTTACGCATTAAAGCCTCTTTTGAAAAAGGGTGATGGGGTGCACAATATTCTTATATAAACCATAAAAAAGAACAAATACTGTTATAAATCAAAACACAGGAACATAAATGAAAGGGCTCACCTGTAGACTCAATATGGTTGAAGAAAGAATTGGTAAGCTTGCAAATTGGTTGATAAAATCATCCAGGGGAAAAAAAAATAGTAGAAAAAATGTACGAGAGCATATAAGCCTGATGGACAATATAAAATGGCTTAAAATGTGCCTAACTGGAATCTCAGAAGAGAAAACAGTGCAAATGATAAATCTGAAGAAACAATGAACAAGAATTTTCCTGAATTATTGACAGACACCAACCATCAGACAAAAATAGTTCAGAAACATTAAACAAGAAAAACATTAAATGCAAGCACACAAAGCATAGTATATTCATTTAAACAGCTAAACACCAAAGACAAAAAAACAAAACAAAACAAAAAAAAACAATGAAACAAACAAAGCAAATATTGATAACAGCCATGGGGGGAGAAAATATTATCATACTGAGAAACAAGGATAAGAATTTTAGTACATCCCTCACCAGAAAACATTTAAGAAAGAAGGTAGTGAAGTTACATGTTTAACATACAGAAAGGAAAACTAACAAGCAAAAGAAAAAACTGTCAATTCAGAATTTTATACCAGCAAAACACATCTTTCAAAAGTGAAAAGAAATAAAGAATTTATCAGATTAATAAAAACCAAGGCCACCTTTATTGTATGATTTCCCCAAACCCTTAACTTCAGTCTCAGCGTAAGAAAAGCTCAAACACAAATTGGGGAGCATGCAAAATACCTGACTAGTATTCTTCATATGTGTCAAGATCATACAACTGAAGAAATCCAAGGGAAAAAGTCAATGGCAGGAAGAGATCAAGGAGACGTTACGACCAAATGCAATTTTGTATTCTGGATTGGATTCTGCAATGGATATAAAACGTTAGTTGAACAATTGGAAAAATCTGAATACAATCAGTAGTTATTTGGATACAATCAGTACCAATGCTAATCTTCCAGTCTTAATATCAATGGTTATATTAATATTAACTTTAGAGGAAGGTAGGTGACAAAAATAAGGGGCTCTTTTTTGTAATTTTTTTGCATTTTTTCGAATATAAACTATTCTAAAATAAACTTACTGAAGATAAAAAGTCATGTACAAACTAACTTCTTTCTTTAAATGTTTAAAAGTGCTGAAATTATCTGCCCTCTGTTGATTCCTTCTGATGGTTGTTAAGATAAAAACAAGGTAATAACTCCAATAGAACTACCAGACTTATAAATTATTTTTCCTTGACTACAACATCTGGCTATCATCTTTCATCTCTTTATTATTTAGGATTAGTTTCACTGTATGTATCAGAAAAAAAAAAAGCAAGTAAACAAAAAAAAGACAGTGATTTAAATTAGGTAATTTTTTTTGTTTTGTTTTTCCTTTGTAATTTTTTTTAAAAATCCCTAGAGATGGAAAGTCCATATTTATATGGAGCGTCATCAGTTTCAGAGACCTGAGACCTTTCTAAATTTCTATTCATTTTTAAACTCAAATTATAGCCAACATTTTTGCTTTTAGACTGTAAGCATTATAAAGAGATACGGAATATTTACGCTCCTGTGTTTTAGGAAAAATTATTGGAAAATTGACAATCATTTTTGCTTAGATATCATTGGACAAAACTACATTATGGGAACTACAATTCAAGATGAGATTTGGGTGGGAGCACAGCCAAACCATATCAGCTGGTATTTTACATCTACCATTCTCACCTTTTAAAGTGAGAAGATAAAAATTGTTAGGTTGTTTGGGGTCTAGTTACAAGCTTTTTATAAAATCATGATAGTTCTCGTTGCAGAAAAGTCAAGCACGTCTTTATAAGCACAAAATTGATTCAAATAATTTGTGCTTTTGCCAAGAGTATGTGTGGGATCCTGTGTTCAAATTCAGTTGATGAAATTTTTAAATATAATTATTCAAAATATCTTTATATTGATCCTAATCTTCTCTATGATATTTTGGCATGTCATGATTATATAAATGATTCTTTTCCTTTTACTTGTATGCTAATTGAAGGAAGTGACTGGTTCAAATAAAAAGTAAACGCATATAGAAAAAAAAAATCACTGTATTTTCCAAATCCTCACATTAAATGAATGGGATAAAGAAAGAATCAGCAACTGTGAAAATACTGGAGGTTGGTCTGAAATGACATGTCTTGTGAAAGTGAGAGAATTGACAATATTTTAAATGACTTTTCACAGCAAGAGTCCTTGGCCAAATCTATATTATTGGGTGTCTATGTTAACTTTGATGTTCTTGCTGTTATATAATGCATTGCTTCAGAAAACATTAAGATCTGCCTCTTAAGAAGAGTTATATAAATATGTATGCTGATTTATTGAGCCTATTTATTAGTATCATAATATTCACCAATGATATGTTAGCTTATTCACAAATTATTATAGCCACCACATATCGGTAGAGAATTATAATAACAAGCTCACAAATTGGTTAAAACTTTGGAAGGCATCTCATAACAATGAACTCAGGGTTTTTTTTTTTGTTTTTTTTTTGTTTTTTTTAATTGTAGAACAAAAAGGCAGTTAGGTATTTCTGTTAAAATACGACTTTGGCATTTGAACAGTTCTAATCATTTCTTTGATAGTAAGCACTTATATTTAGACTGATATTTAACTATTCTGGCTTGAGGATTATTTTTCAATACTATTTGAACAGGCCTCTCTACAGCTGGTTTAGATGTAGTCAGTCATCACTCCTATGAAACACTAAACACAGACACAGGTCATTGCTGCTGTACATAAGAACTTCGAGTTAGAAGTAGATATTGTTTGCCAAGAGATACCTAAGGGATCACTGAAATGCCAAACATATTCCTTCCTGCCCTCAATACATAGCAGCCATTCTACTTCTTCATGATAATCAGTGTAGCATTTTTTAAATAGTAAACTATCATTTAAAGATATTTATAAACAAGAAAATTTTGTCATATGTTTATCCATGTTACCATTTTGATGCTCTTCATAACATATTTCATCTATTACCTTTTTTTCTCTTCTTGAATAACTTTCTTTTATATTTCCTGTACTGTGGGTCTGCTGGTGATGAATTCTCCTTCTAAACATGCTTCTTTTGCTTTCACAGTTGAAAGATATTTTCAATGGGCCTAGCGACATAGTCACAAAATCCACATTATGTAGCTACTGCTTTGTTAATTTGCAGTAGTCCCCTATTATCTGGCATGATTTATCCAGTTTTTCACGGCACAGACTTATGAATTAAGTGCATCCTTTAAATATTTGGATATGATATCAATGTGTGTCATTATCTCGGGATACTATATTACTTTATATTTATTGTCTTTCCAGGGGGAAAGGGACAGTTTCAGAAGCTTCCACACGAATTTTTCTACTTTAATAGCTCTTAACCCACTGAAGATTTTTATAAACAACAAAGAATGTTCATTTAAATTGTATAAATTCAATTTAAAGAAATGACTGCCAGGTGGATCCATTAACACAATAGACACATTTTGAACAGATCTGGGCTAAAAGCACAGTGATCTGAGCCTTATGTGTGCACTGTATCTACCATCTCTCAAATAACTTGGTAGGTTTCCCTTGGGGGTTGTGGTTACTCCCCAAAACAACCATAGGCTTCGTGATAAAACGGGGAGGATCATTACTATTTACTCCTGTCCTGGTGTTAGAAGGTCCTTCCTCATGGGGACTGGATTTCTCCATAATCTGGAATTGGTTTAGGTCTGGAAAATGGGCAAAATGCTGGCTTCAGCACCTTCATTTTAATCTCTTTTGGTTATATATCAAGAGGTACCATTTTGGCTGTCTATCCATTTAGCCAGTTACAATGAGTAATCACCACAGATTCCCACTGGTTACAGACATTCTAACCTTGTGACTAACTTACACCATTATACATACTTTGCTTCTGATAGTTAAGTTCTGTCAAATGGCCTTTGTTCTTCTGGGATCCTAGCATCCCTGTTCCTACTGGGAAGGGTAGACCTATAGTGACATCTTCCACCATCTGCCCCAGCCTAGAGAAATGACCACTCCTGTGATTTTTTTTATGATTCTGGGACCTCTCTATCCATATCATTCCCTGTATTCTTGATAACTGGAGTTTTCTAAGGGTACTCCCAAAGAGCACGCTTGTCCTGTGAGTTTTTTTAATCTTGTGTAATAGAGCTTTTTCTAACACATCTGCTTCTGTGAGACTGTGTTTGTTTGTTGATGCTAATTTTCCTTCATTTTATTCAGTTTTATTGAGATAAGATTGACAGATAAAAATTGCCTACGTTTAGGGAGTACAATGTGATGCTTTGATGTTTATATACATCATGAAATGATTAACACAATCAAGCTAATTAACATATCCATCATCTCATATAGTTACCATTTATGAGTGTGGCTGTATGTGTGCATATGATAAAAACATTTGTGATATGTGCATATGATAAAAACATTTGTGATATGTGCATATGATAAAAACATTTGTGATATACTCTTGGAAAATTTCAAATATTTGATGCATTATTATAAGCTATAGTCAGCATGCTGTAAATTTGGTCTCCAATACTTACTAATCTTACAGCTGAAGGTTTATACCCTTGAGATTATTGATCCATTCCACCACATTTTGTTATGGTAGTTCTGGAATCTCTGCCCTATTTATTGTGGACCGCCCCTTTTAATTACTTTTCCCAATCCCTTTTTATTGCTTTTTCCACGATTCCAAGAGCCATCAGGGAAGCATAACAGAACTGTCACTTAGCGCACTTGCCAGCATGTTAGATCCTGGATGTTTACAAACTCTCTTATCAACTGTATATTCCAACTTTCTTATTCTAGCACCTGCAGGATCCATTCTTACACATACTCACTGGTAATGTTAGTCAGGTATCAGCAACTGTTACATATATTCTTTTTATCCATCTGTACTCTGGGCAAGTTCCCACTAGATTCATGCTGAAGTTTGACCCTAATTATATCATGGCCAGGAGGGGTGCGGAGAAACCCTGCAGAGAGAAAGCACTGTTGGGAAGAAAACTGCCTCATTTGAGTGCTCTACCTTATCTTCTGAGAGTCTTTTAACAGGGGAGGGTGGGCCACTCTTGGAGATTCAGATAGTGCAGGAGGAACTGGTGATTCAACATTCTCAAGTGTATTACTGAGATAGTCTCACTCAAAATCTTAGGGCCTCACTCCTTCCCTCTCAGAGTTCCAACTTTAGTGTCTGAGGCTTTCCTGAAAGTTGGCCTCTCTCAGAATTAAGCGTTGTGCCTTATACTCAGTCATGTCTCTTTTCCAGCTGCAAGAGAGGACAGTCTATTTCAATACAGCTTAGAAGGCCCTCTGACCCTCACATTTGGCTTTAAATTGCTAATTTGATGATATGACCTTGTTATTTCCACTATTATATAAATCCATCAAGTTGAGAAATAGTCTCCCAGTTCAATACCTCTCAAATTCCTCAGACAGGCACTGTATCCCTTTCCAATTCATGCAAGTAAAAGTCAGGAATTACATTGCTGTGGTTTCATAGATTTCCATCACTTTTCCTACCCTCAGGGATGGGATACTCCTGGCGTTCATCTGGCAAGCGACCCAAATCCAGGACCTCATCCTTTAAGTCTGCTTTCTAGATCCACTCACAGTGCCAACTTCCCTAGATCAGGTTCCCTAGAAACAGATTATACAATGTGGATTTCTGTTTAAGTGATTTATTGAGAGAGTGCTCGTAGGAGAAATAAAGCATGGGTCACGGTTTACGGCAGGAGAGAGAAGATAAGCAAGAGTATGCTTTCGGTTGGCTTCAGTGTGATCGCAAAAGGAACTGAGTTAGTCCTACCTTGCACCCTGTCTGCCCCAGATGGGGTAGGAGTGGGGCTGACCCTTGAGTGATGTGGCTCCCTTGGGTGAAGACAATTCTCAGAAGAAGGAAGCAGCTGGGCATTGTTAACAGTCAATGTCAATCGAATAAAGGAAAGAGGCCCTGATATGAAGGGGAAGTTTGGTGGGGCACTGCCAGAATCCACTCTAGGAAGTATAACACACTGCAGATTCTGTGGGGTTCTTGAGGCTAATGCCTTTATGGCACTGATGGCATGAAAATGTTTTACTCAAATGTTATAAGTGTATGTATGTATGTACTCAAATGCATGATAAATTCTATGGTTGCCCCTATCTTGCTTACACTGCATAGTTCTCCCTTTTCAATCACTCAACAGATAAATAAAAGATTAGGTAGGCACTCCAGTAATGAAAATGTAGGACAGAATGTAAAAATTGCCCTGGATCTGAAGTAAAGGGAGATCAGATCAAAGACACATTTATTTGAAAAAAATACTTTGGTGAGTTCATAGTATAATAGCAAAGAGGTTTTCTTTTTATTGTGAGACATAAGAAAACTTGTTCTTTATTGTGAAATTAATAAAGTTTTATGATATATAAATACATATATAATATTTAATTCTATAATTATTTGTTCGTTTTCTTATTTATTTAATTTTCTGAGACAGGGTCTTGCTCTGTCATCTAGGCTGGAGGGCATGATCATGGCTCACTGCACCCTTGACCTCCTAGTCACAAGCAACCCTCCCGCCTCAGTCTACCAAGTATTTGGGACCATAAGCATACACCACCATGCCTGGCTAGTTTCTTAACATTTTTTTTTTTAGAGATAGGGTCTCACTATGTTGCCCAGGCTGGTCTTGAACTCCTGGGCTCAAGCAAGCTTTCTGCCTCAGTCTCCCAAAGTGCTGGGCTTGTAGGCTTGAATAGCCATGCCTAGCCTACATGCACAGGTTAGTGTCTAACTTCATGAAGTTTATGTTCACATAAATATTATATTTTGAAGACTTTCTTTTTTTCTTATTTCAGTAACTGAAAAGTGAAAACTAAGTGGCTTAATAGCAAACATTTCCTAATTAAGGACTTTTAAACAAAGGATATTTTAGTTTCTAAAATAGAAGTAAAGCATCACTTGCAGTTAAAGCTATCCAGGATGGCTGAGGCATCTCCAAAAACCTGAATTCCTTGTATACATTTATCTTTCTAATCATTTTAATAATTATTTGTTAAGTCATATTGAAATGCATTACCAATTTTCTAATATAGTCCTAAATTTCAGTGAAATTCTGCTACACACATATAGGTTAGTGTTTGTGGCATTGGGGGACTTACAGGTATCAGGAAGTTATTTTGTTTAGGAAAAAAACATAATAGTGGAAAATAGTGCTTCCAGAAAACTAAGATGATTAAAAGAAAGAGTTTAGAAAACTTTTGCATAATTATGGTGATTTTTATTTTCTTCTAAATGAATGTTATAACTTTTGAGGCTTCTCCTCATTCAAGAGCTTTATAAAGAGCTCCTATGGGTACTATGGTATTTGGTTTGTAAATCAGAATAGTACATTAAAAGTAAATTATCTTTCCCAAGTTCACATAGATATTTGATGTTAGTTGATGTGACAGTTGAGACACTATAGTTTCCAACTTGAAATGTGATCAGAATAATTCCTTTATAAAATCAAAATATCCTTGATTTTGCAGGATTGTCTTGGACCTGGTATTTTTATTTATGGTATACTCAACAGGTTATTTTCTTTCCTATGTATCTCATCAAATTGTGCTGATAGTTGTGAGTTCAAAAGTGTATCAGAGTTTGGATTGAAGTCAGTCTCCATTTCACGTTTGCATTTGAATTTAGGTCTGTCACAAATGATAAAGAGTGACAAATGTGACATTGTCATGTTGAAAGATCATTAAATGTCACTCTGTGTCCTGGCAGCAAAATGGCTGGCAGAAAGTCAATGATGCAAACTCAGTGTGGAGTGTGCACAGCAGAGATGGATCTTGGGCAGCGCAGAGTCCTGCAAGCTGTGAACAATCAATCAATCATTTCATTCAAAGGAAGAGTGAAATGAGACTTGATAGCAGTGCTGTGTGCATACATACAGCGTTGGACATCTAGCTTGTAAGTGTTTTGATTTACACTTATAACCATCTAGTGGCCAGTAGATAGAATAATAGTCTGGGAAAACTACATAGTTGATCATTGGCTATCTTCTTGACTTGAACTTACAGTGTTCTTTATGCACCTTAAGTCTTAAACAGTTTTTCTAACTTCAGAGCATGGATGACCCAAAACGACTCTTATGTACAGTCAATCTATTACTTGGGATTTACACACCCTAATAAAGAAAACATTAAATCTGAACGGCAATGCTATTTCACATCTTCTGTGGCTCTTCCACAAGTGAGTGTAATTTATTTAGCTTCCCACTTTACATGCTGTTCTCTCATCTCTGTGAATTGATTCTCTAAAGTTTATAAACATAAATTGTACTTAAAACAGTGTGGAAATGCTTACATGATATTAATATTTATTTTCAAAAGCTTTTAAAACTATCACACAAAGTATGGAGCACTTCTTACATGTTTATCCAGTAATTTACTCCATTTGTGTTTTAAATGTAAGCTAGAAAATGAAAACATTGCTATTGACTACCACCAGGTATCCCTTAGATTGATAAATCTGTTGAATCTAGTTCATTTCCATTAGATGACAATGGAGAGTATAGAATATAACAAGTGAGAAGTAAAGCAGCAGGCACGATGACAGCGGAAGTTTGCATTAGTGAGATCTTCCTGTATTCATATATTTCACTCAGGATATTTTAGAATGAGTTATGAATTTGTCAATATAAGTGTATGAGAACAATATTATCTACCTCGAGTCCTAACCACGTTTAAAAACCTTTACTAGACTGTACAATTCAATGTCAATCAAATGTCCAGTACAGCAATGTCCAGGGTGACATAGCCATCTAGCCTCTTTGGCGGAATTATCACTAAAGATAGAAATAGCTGGATGGCTCTCTTAGTTTAACGTCATTGACAATTAAACAATCAGATCAAATTCTCATATTCTAATACTACGAGCAACAGTGTTATTTTGATTAAAACTTAGATTCTCATCTTAGTTTTCCTTCAGGAAGAATGCAGGATGTCTTAGGGGCATGTTATATCCAGGTTACTTAGCAGTTCTATTTCTCTTTGCAAAACAAAAAGTGGCATCTTGATAAATTTTAAGTGAATTTTTAACCTCAAATGACTATTTTACAGGATAATTATCCATATAGCTTTTCCTGTCATTAGACATCTATATGCATCTGAACCCAGATTCCCCTCATTCATTGCCTGTGTCTTTCCTCCTATCAAACACCAGACCTTCTCTTATGCTCTGATCTTTTTCCTTATCTATCACTACAAATACAGTTCTTTTGTTAATCTATCTTTTCTTAAATATTTCCTTCTCCCTCTCTCCTTGATTATGCTCTTGTTCTACGATTTCCCAAACAAGAAACATAAAATTTTCATTTACTCTGTCTCTTCTAGTAATTGTACCTTTTTATGCTGCTCTTCAAAATTTCTCGAGAGTTTTTTTTCAGAGTTCTTCATTTCTTCATCTCTTCTTCATTCCTGTTCAAAATTTGAAACATAGCATATTCTGAAGTGTCTGAAAATATATGATCAGTTAAAAGAAAACAAGATTTGGTGCTCCAAGAGCTAGCTGAACATAGCATACATTCTGAAGTGTCTAAAAACATACGATCAGTTAATAGGAAATTAAAGCTGGTGGTCCCAAGAGCTAGCTGAAGGGTAGTTACTCTCACTTTAGAAGCACTTGTATGTGCCTTCCTATTGCACTCATTATCTGGCTCCTAAAGGTAGCCAGTATCTTAACTTTATTTTAATTGTTACATGAAAAAAATAGCATATTGTTTAGTTTTCTTAGCTGTGGAAATTTATATAAATCAAATCATACCATGTATATTAATCTATGCTTTGTATTTATCACACATTATGCTACATTATAAGATTCATCCATGATAATGTGTTAAGCTGTAGTTTATTTACTTTTACTGTTGTCTGAATATATCTATATATAAACATAAGACAGGTTATGTACCAGTTAGCCTGTTAATGAAAAAGGTAATGTTAAAAACTGCAAATTCTTTGACATACTGCCTTTTAAGAGCTAACACACATGATCTCTCCCCTTTATCAAGGGTGGGTTTGTGTCTTTCTTGGCAAATAGAGTATGACAGAAATGATGCTTCAATACTTCCAAGGTTAGGTAATCCAAGACCATGGAACTTTCATTTTATTTACTGGAACACTTAGTGCTCTTAGATGTTATTTAAGAATTCTTACCCTGAGGCTACCATTGAGGAATGTAAATATGTAGACACTGGGTAACAGATCCAAGTGACCCCAGACTTCCAGTGACCCCCTCAAAGGACTAAACATGTGAGTGACTTCCAGCTCTTTCAGCAGCTGAATGACACCAAATGGCCTCTGTTAGTGCTGCATGGAGCAGAGATCATTTAGCCAGGTTATGCTAAAATGCCTCACCCCCAAATGACAACATTAACAAAATAATTGTTATTTAAAACCAGTGTATTTTGAGATTATTGTAATGGCAAAAAATAATTGAAACAGAATGGTGCATCTGAAAATGGGATGATGCTTTAACAAATACCTAAAACATATTACAATCATTATAAGATTAGGTAGCAGTCAGAATCTAAAGGGGTTCTATTGGTATGAGTCTGTAGGAAAGGAAAAAAAAATGTATTGGAAAGTCGAGAAAAGATGTCTCTTGTTAAACAGTAGTGGAATTCTGCCGTAATGTTGAGGACACATGTTCCAAATTAAGCCAGTGATCTAGCTGACAGGATTGGTGGATTAAATGTTGAAGTTGTCACTTTTCTTCTTCTACTTGCTTATCATAAGGAAAGAAATGGATGAATGGAAAATCTAACTTTCATTTTTGAATAGAATTTAGATGAAATGTTAGTGAACCAGGACAGTTTTTCCAGCCAGAAAAGAGTAGAACTCTCAGGGAAAAGATAAAATCCAATTTGCTATAAGGTTGTTGTCTTAGTGTAAAGATGAAGCCAAACTTGTGACGTTATTCATTTATTTATGAATATTATAGTACAGAAACAACAACATGAGACTGACCCTCTTAAGAAATTTTGAAGTGTATGGTGCAGTATTGTTACAAGCACAATGTTGTAAAACAGATGTCTAGAACATTTTCATCTTGCAAAATTGATTTAATCTGATGCTTAACAGAAGTTTTCGGATAGATGAAGGTCTTTTTAAGGATCTTGAGATATGCCCCAAAGATCTTTATTTATTTTTCTCTCTTTCCTGTTTTCTTTCCTTTTTTCAGGAAGAATGACTCAGAATATAATATCAAGACACCAGAGGGCAAAGTCAAGAGCCATGGAAATTTGTTCCCAGGAAGTAGGTCTGAACTCCTTTCAAGGAATGCTGTGAACCAGTGACTGCTGTGTGTAAGTTGGATCTGTGAAGGTCACAAAACTTGTCCCTTTAGTTCACAGTTCTTCAGGTCTGAGAAACTGAATGTAAGGCCTCTCATCTGCACCTGAATTTGATTTGGATAAAGAGATTCTAAACCTCAAGCCTTAGCCTTATATCATAGTGCAATAGGACTTTTTAGAGTGTTTGGTTTTGTTTTGTTTGTTTGTTTGATTTGCAGGGGTTAGTTTCATTTTGGATTTGGGAATCTATGAAAGTTATGGCCAGTGGTGTATTTTGGTGTGTGTATTTTAATGTGTCCACATAATTTTGACACTTCTCTCATCAAGATATATATTCTGTATCCACTTCCCTAGAATCTGAATGGGCTTCTAATAGCTTCTATCTTCACAGCATGGTAGAAATACTTTCAAAGCTGAAACGTAGGAAGTCATGCAGTTTCTACCTTCTCGATTTCAACACTTTCTTTCAGAATGCTGACACACCCGAAAGAAGTTTGACTACCTCAAGGCTATTATGCCCATAAGACCTTATCCAGATGCTCTGTCAGAACCAGCTGAGGCCAGTCTCCCCTCCCCTATTTTAGACTATGATATGTAAGTGAAGACATCTTGGAACCAACCGACTGCCCCTTCCACCATCTGAATAACGTCAAATATCCTCAGTCAAGCTCATATAGAAGAAATGAATCAGCAAGCTTACCTCTGCTGGAATTTCTGACCACAAAATAATGAGGTAGAGCAAAATGAGTACTGTCTTAAGCCACTGAGTTTTGGGAGAGTTTCTTATCCAGCAATAGATAACTGGAGCAATAAGCATTAGGTTATTCTAAGCTTTGGGCAGAGCATTTGGTGAATATTTTTGTATATCTCCAGATATGTGTTCGCAGTAGCTTTTGATACTGCTTCAAGCTTTCATGTAGCTATACCTCTCCACAGAGTATATTTTTCATAGTTTTAAATACATCTACAAGAGAGTAACTCACAAATATTATCCTCACCCATAATCTCTCTTCCAAGCTGCTGACATATATTTTCCCATTTTACTTCTATATTTGAATGTTTATGTACAATGTACAAATTAGTACATTTAGAATTTAACTTCTATTTCTTCTCTTATCCACCAAACAAACAAACCATTCCACCACATGTGTTTCTCTGTAATTTTTCTCCAATCCTAGTAAATGTCACTTCCATGCATCTATTTCAGAACACTGGTTATCATCCAGTCTCCAATTTCCATCTCCTACACTAATCATTTCACCATCAAATAAATCACAAATTCATCTAATTATTTTCCTCCCAAGAGGCCTTCTCTAATTACAATACCTAAAATATACAGTCATTCTTTATTCTCTAACACTCACTCATACTCTATTTCAATTCCCTGTTTAATCTTCTTCATAGAAGTTAAAATAAGTAAAATTATACTATCTAGTTATTTACTTATATATATGTTTGCTATCTGTCTGTGCCTAACAGAATATAATCTTCCTAAGGACAAGAATTCACTTGTTCTTGCTAATCATGTTATCGTAAAGACAAGAAGAGTATCTCGCATTTTTGTAGATGACTTATAACAAAACACTAAATAAAATGAATAAACTTGCATTGCCATTACCTATGACATTACGTACAGATCATTTTAGTAACCTTTTAATTGATGTCCTTGCTTTCACGTTGTCTTCCTTCAAATAGCCATTTATAGCTTGACTGTCCACTTCCAGGGCTTCCCAACAGTTTGTTTTTTTTTTTAATTATCTCAAATATTCCCTTAAAATTTATTTTTCTTAAAGACATACAAGAAGAAAATTCTTTACAGACCAAGAAGAAAATTATATAGTATATATGCTTGCAATATTCAATTTAGACAACTGTCAAAGTGCCTAACCACGATTTAAAAGATCGTGCATGATTTATCCTTTTCAACTTTCATTCAACATAAATATTTTTCTAAGAAGGTCATTAAAACCATCGATCCACCTACAACCAAACAGTGTCTGTCATGCACTCTAGTGTCAACACTGAGTGTGGCACATAGTAGGTACTCAATAAATAATGGATGAATATATTTATTGATCAAGGAACTAATAAAATCAAATTAAATAAACAAGTATACAAAGAATAAATCAACATTGCAGATATGATGCAATAGCTCCTAAAGATTCTTTCTCCCTAAAAATGGCATTAAATGATTAGTGCCTTGTACTGTAATTTTCAATTTAGGAAATACTAGATGATTCAATTAATGTACTGTTAAATCCCTAGGATCTGAAAAAGAGAAAATATATACTATAAGGCAATTAATGCAGAGTTTAATATATGCATCTTGAAGCAATGTTTTATTTCCTATATATGTAACAAAAAAACTATAGGAATAGATATCAAAGAGGCTTCATGCTTAAACAAAATTGAATGTGTATTTAAGAAAGCTCTGAATCTAAGTTTAAATAACTCCTTGCAATTACTGACCTTCTGCTCTAGATTATTTCATATTGTTTTCTCACATTAAATTAATTTTCATTACCATTCCTACTGTCTTGCTAAAGATCTGACTATTAATTAAAGTTGTACAAAAAGCCATAAAAAATTAAAAATTTTCTATAAAACAATTTATTCTTCCCACACTTTATTCCATTTTAAGACATTTCATGTGCTTAG
Source organism: Mandrillus leucophaeus (assembly GCF_000951045.1). Classification (NCBI taxonomy): domain Eukaryota; kingdom Metazoa; phylum Chordata; class Mammalia; order Primates; family Cercopithecidae; genus Mandrillus; species Mandrillus leucophaeus. Next base: position 2,098,127 of record NW_012101388.1, on the reverse strand, counting down.
AGTTCATAATTTTATTCTATAATTACACCTTTTTAAAGTATAGTATATTCACTCACCCATTCAATGATTACTTGTTAAGTATTTAATTGTGTATCTGGCATAATACACTTGAGGGTCAGGCACAGACACCATTTCTAGTATCATGGTTATTATAGGTCAATGTGGAGACCTCCACTAAGTAAATAATACACACAATTCTATAAATTATAATTAAGTGGTAGGCAGAAAAACTACAGCTTGAAATTAATGAGTAGAAGGTGGCAATTTAACCAAGTCCGGAGGCTCAGATAAGTCTTCCATTAAATAGTATACAGCCCAAGGCCCAGAAAATAACACTGCATTAGATAAGAGGGGAAAATGGGAATGAATATGCAGATTGTGTACCATAAAGAAGGAAAGTCTGGGAGAAAATAGACTGTGCTTCTTATGTAAGGCATTTCCTATGAATGCTCAGATTCCTTCAAGTCTTAGTGTCTTAAAAAGCTTCTTCAAGGTAATTGGTTATTTATTATTTACTGTTTCATTAGTAAAGATGCTGTTTCCATGTGTCTCTGTAAAATTCTTGTTTGAGACCACAGCTTTTATATGAAATCATGCTGTTTTATTTGATACAAGAGTTTCATAAAGTTCTCATTTTTATTTCTAAAGATGACTTTTTAGAAATTATGGTTTTATTTCCAATATGCTTTTTTGTTTTTGTTGTTGTTGTTTTTGACAGAGTTTCCCGCTGTTGCCCAGGCTGGAGTGCAGTGGCGCGATCTTGGCTCAATGCAACCTCCGCCTCTTGGGTTCAAGCGATTCTCCTGGCTCAGCCTCCTGAGTAGCTGGGATTACAGGTGTGCCACCACACCTGGCTAATTTTTGGATTTTTAAAAGAGATAGGGTTTCATCATATTGGCCAGGCTGGTCTTGAACTCCTGACCTCGGGTGATCCACCCCACTCTGCCTCCCAAAAAGTGCTGGGACCACAGGCATGAGCCACTGTGCCTTGCCTTTTTCAATAGTTTATAAGTGGAAATTCTAACACTGTCCCCCAATGACTGACTACGTTGATCACTTGTGTCTCTTTTTCTTGTCAGATGGGTAATTCATCACCTGAGCACTTCACATATTGTTCACTAACAGCATAAATGCTTTCCATCAGTGGAACAGTATGCTGGTGGTAAAAACCATACATAAATAATGGGAAAGAAAACCCGCCAAAGAAACTGCTTGTTCAGCCTTATCCTATGTTATTCTAATGAACAATGCCTAACACTCATCACTTGTACTTCAAGTTTATATTTTGCCATTCTTTTCCCATCAGAGTGTGCCAAGAATTTCACTTTGCCAATCTGCCCATTAACCTCTTCAGTAACATTATTTCTTCTTTTTATTGACCTGCCTGTTAATTTTAAGATCTAGCTATCTGTGTAGCGTAATTTTAAAATGGTTTTTTATTAATTCTTTATTATCGCAAAGATGGTAATTTCTGAATATGCCATGGACTGAGAGTATCAGCAGATCCACGATGTTATGTTCAACTTAAACTGGCAGACAACATGTTTATCAATTTTAATATGTATTTTCTTAAAAGGATTTATGTACTAATTCCTACCTTAAGGAACCATATAAGTACAGTGCAGACTTGCCTGGTCATTTTAATTTGTCTTGAATCATTTATTGAATGACACATTGTTAAAAATAATTGGTATATGCCAATCTCACATATAAAAGTTTTGAGAGGCAGATGGAATTTGAAAATGATTTAGGGCGTCAGTGGTGGGTATATCTAATTGAGCTCTCAGCTCTACCAATTACTCAGTGTCCACAGAAGCACCTCCATTCATCTTCTGTTCTATCAAGCTGCTCTTTGTTCTCTTCTAATAATATTTGATGGTAACTTTGTGACTTCCCTTCTGGCATGCTTTAAATTGTCAGCAAGATTGTTATTAGAATTTTATAGAATAGTGTTCAAAATATTTCAGGAGTCTCTAATTTCTGAGATCTTTTGTGGTTGCTTTTAATATAATTATTCGAAAGTTATTATGTTGTTACTAATTTTTATTTTTCTTTTAAATGTGTAGGCAAATTATTCTTTAAGAAGTAATTAATTAGGCAATAGAATTTACCATACTTTTAAACTACATCTTTCTTTTTTCTTCATTCTTTCTCCCGTCCTTATTTTTACCTGTGTGTTTTTCACTTATGGATCACCAACAAAAGTTTGTTGAGTGAATATTTTATTGCCAGGTGCTTGTGCTAATTTCTAAATAGAATATGTAGAGATGAATAAAACCTAACTCTAGCCTTAAAGTGGTTTATAGTTCGGTAAAAAAAAAAAGATGCATAAATTAATAAATGAAGCAGAAATATAGTAGTTATATATATGAGATCAAGTGGTGAAAGATGATTAGGTATTCATCTGTTAAACAGGCAGGGAAAAATACTTAGACACAAAGAGAAAAATAATCCAAAGCAAAATGATATTTTGGAAACAAAAAATATGTTAACATGTGTAAAGAAAGGAAGCATTAATGGTAGGTAGCACATGGGACGAATCCACTATTTTATATCTAGAAGGTTGCATTTTATTTTAGAAGAGACAAAGTGTTTGAGGAGTATTGTTTTGAAGAATAGAAAGATTAGATCTGAATTATTTTAAAAGCAAATCTTATTTCTTCACTGTCTTAAAATTCCAGGAATATCCCACATTCTTTGTCTACTTTTTCTTGTTCACTTGGACTATTTTCTTTACCTCGGTATCACTGGAATAAATAGTTGTACTATCGCATGACTACTTAGTTTGGGGTGATCTGATTCTAATATTTGGGTTTTAAGTTCATCATTACTTTCCCATAATCTCTTTTCAATTTATTCATATGCCTAAAATGACAATTGATTTGACTTTTATCTTGTGATCCATTTGAATACATTTTTTAGCTTTTTGTCTTTGACTTTTAAATGCTTGCTTGTTATGTTTCAGTTTTCATTCTGCCTCTTCTCCTCTCTGTCTTCCTCCTTCCTTATTTCTTCCTTCCCTTCCTCCTTTGATCTTAAACTTTACTGATAGATGCTAAGCTTTGAAAGTTAGACACCCTGCCTTTTAAATCTAATTTATCTAGCAGTAACATCTTGAATTTTCAACCACTTGTGGTAAATGGAGTTTCCACTGATCTTGCACTTTTGAAAAATCTGTCATATATCAAGTTCAATCAGTGAAAATTCATTCGCTTTCATTCCAAATTTTGAATTTTATTTTGTGATGATACATTACATT